>NC_135801.1:180811615-181134954 GCF_964213995.1 Mustelus asterias | reverse complement strand
TGGAAAATCTCAGCAGGTCTTAATCCACAGCATCTGTGGAGAATAGAGCCAACATTTCGAGTCTCGATGACTCTTCGTCAAAGCTGATGAAGGCTTATCTAGATTTGAAATGTTGGCTCTATTCTCTCTCCACAGAGGCTGTCAGACCTGCTGAGATTTTCCAGCATTTCTCTGTTTTTGTTTCAGATTCTAGCATCTGCAGCATTTTGCGTTTACCCTTGCCTTTCTCCCTAGGACGTAGACAGCTCCAAATGAATGTGCATCCTATACCTATTTTAATTTGGTCTTGTAGCAAAACAGCTACAAGTGTTAAGAGGTACATGATGATCTATATATGTTGCTCATATATTTAACTAAGTATCGTTTAAAGTTTATTTATTAGTGTCAAAAGTAGGCTTACATTAACACTCCAATGAGTTATAGTGAAAATCTCCTAGTCACCACACTCCAACGCCTGTTCGGGTGGATCGAGGGAGAATTTAGCATGGTCAATGCACCTAACCAGCATGTCTTTCGGACTGTGGGAAGAAACCAGAGCACCCAGAAGAAACCCACGCAGACACAGGGAGAATGTGCAGATGCAAGGAGCATCCGGAACAAGGTAGATGAACTTGGGGTGTGGATTGGTACTTGGGACTACGATGTTGTGGCCATTATGGAGACGTGGATAGAACAAGGACAGGAATGGTTGTTGGACGTTCCGGGGTATAAATGTTTCAGTAAGTGTAGGGAAGCTGGTAAAAGAGGTGGAGGAGTGGCATTGTTAATCAAGGATAGTTTAACGGCTGCGGAAAGGCACTTCGAGGGGGATCTGCACACTGAGGTAATATGGGCTGAGGTTAGAAATAGGAAAGGAGCCGTCACGTTGTTAGGAGTTTACTATAGGCCCCCAATTGGTAGAGAGTGGTTGGGGTGTGGAATGGACTGCCTGCAGTGATAGTGGAGTCAGACACTTTAGGAACATTTAAGCGGTTATTGGATAGGCACATGGAGCACACCAGGATGATAGGGAGTGGGATAGCTTGATCTTGGTTTCAGATAAAGCTCGGCACAACATCGTGGGCCGAAGGGCCTGTTCTGTGCTGTACTGTTCTATGTTCTATGTAGACACCACACAGACAGTGACCCAAGGCTGTAATCAAACCTGAGTCCCTGGCGCTTTGAGGCAGCAGTGCTAACCACTGTGCCACTGGGCTGTTAACCTGACAGTCAGATGAGGAATCTAAACATAAAATGGCCATTGTACTCAATGTCTCTGTTTATGAAACCCAGGATTCTACATGCTTTGCTAACCACTCCCTCAATGTGTCCAGCATCCTGTGAAGATCAATGTACATGAAACCCAAGTCCCTCTGTTGCTGCATATTCTATAGAACTGTGCTGCAAAGTCTGGATTGCTGCTCACCAACCCTTCTGTTACAAGAACACAGGAAATAGAAGCAGGAGTGGGCCACTAGGCCCTTCAAGCCTGCCCGGCCAGTCAATACAATCATGGCTGATCCCTGCAAAAATCAAATCCTTTTCTGTGCCATTTCCCAGAGCCCTCTATTCCTCAATATATCAAATATTTATCCACTCCCATTTGGAATACTTTTAATGATCCAGCCTCCACCACCTTTTTGAGCTGAAAATGCCAGAGATTCACCAATCTCTGCAAGAAGAAATTTCAATGCACCTCAGTTTCAAATGACCGGCCCTTTATCTTGTTCCCTTGTTAAAGACTCTCTCACTCGTGACAACATCTCACCATCTACCCTGGCAAACCCCCTCAGGATCTTATATGTTTGAATAAGGTCACCCCTCACTCTTATAAACTCCAAAAAAAGGAGACCCAGACTATTTAGTCTTTCTTGTTAAGACAACCCTTTCATCCCATGAATTAAGCTGGTGAATCTCCTTTGGACTGCCTCCAATGTTACCATATCCTTTTTAGTTAAGGGGACCACAACTGTACTGTCAAAATGCATTACCTCACTCTTCTGCATATTAGATTCCACCTGCCATTTGCCTGCCCATTCTGATACCTATCTATATCATGCTGCAAGCAGTTCGGATCATCCTCATTGTTTGCCACTCCTCCAAGTTTGGTATTATTTCATAATTACAAATTTTCTAATTCTCCCCTGAATTCCAAGATCCAACTGTTTTATATATAGCAACAAAATTAATGGGCCTAGCACTGACCTTTGCTTAATGTTTATTTATTAGTGTCACAAGTAGGCTTACATTAACACTGCAATGAAGTTACTGTGAAACTCCCCTCGTCGCCACACTCCAGCGCCTATTCGGGTGCACTGAGGAAGAAGTTAGCATGGCCAATGCACCTGACCAGCACGTTTTTCGGACTGTGGGAGGAAACCAGAGCACCACGCAGACACAAGGAGCACGCATAGACTCTGCATAGACAGTGACCCAAGCTGAGAATTGAATCAGGGTCCCTGGTGCTGTGAGGCAGCAGTGCTAACAACTGAGCCGCTGTGCATTATGCATTGTGTGAATCACCTTAGCTAAGATTGAGGGATCAATGCATTTAACCTCTGCTTTCACTTGTCAAAGATTATTCTGCCACTTAACTGAATAGGGAGTTAGGACAATTGAATGCTTGGCTAATGGATTGGTCCAGGAGGGAGGGCTTCATTTTCCTAGATCAATGGGAAGTTTTCAGGAGAGGATGGCACCTGTACAAGAAGGACAGGTCACAACTAAGTTGGAAGGGCATGAATATCCTGGCTGGGAGTTTTGCTAGTGCAGTTCGGGGGGGGTTAAACTAGTATGGTAGGGGGGTGGGGATCAAAATATTAGGTCTACAAGTGTAGAGGCTGGGGACGAGCTTGGGGCTGGGACAAGGCTGGCAAAGAAGAAGAGCACTCTGGGGGAGGATGACCTCACTGGGCCTGGAGGTCTGGAGTGCTTATACTTCAATGCAAGGAGCGTAGCAGGTAAGACAGACGAACTTAGGGCCTTAATGCGCACGAGGAATTTGGATGTGGTTGCGGTGACAGAGACTTGGTTGAAAGAGGGACAGGACTGGCAGCTGAATATTCAGGGGTACAAGTGTTTTAGGCGAGACAGAGGAGGGGCCAAAAGAGGTGGGGGAGTAGCAGTATTAGTTGGAGAGCATATTACAGCGGTGCAGAGGGAGAACAATTCAGAGGGGTCGTGTAACGAGTCACTCTGGGTGGAGCTTAGAAACAGGAAGGGCACAGTCACTATGTTGGGGGTATACTACAGGCCCCCCAACAGCCCAAGGGAAGTGGAAGAACGGATATGTCAGGAGATACTGGATAGGTGCAGGAAAAATAGGGTTGTTGTAGTGGGAGACGTCAATTTCCCTGGCATAGACTGGAAATCGCTGAGAGCTGGGACTCTGAATGGGGAGGAATTTGTAAAATGCATACAGGAGGGTTCTTTGGAACAATATGTAGATAGCCCGACTAGAGAGGGGGCTATACTGGACCTAGTACTGGGGAATGAGCCCAATCAGGTCTTCAAAGTTTCGGTAGGGGAACTTAACAAAGAACAAAGAACAATACAGTACAGGAACAGGCCCTTCAGCCCTCCAAGCCTGCGCCGCTCCCTGGTCCAAACTAGACCATTCTTTTGTATCCCTCCATTCCCACTCCGTTCATATGGCTATCTAGATAAGTCTTAAACGTTCCCAGTGTGTCCGCCTCCACCACCTTGCCTGGCAGCGCATTCCAGGCCCCCACCACCCTCTGTGTAAAATATGTCCTTCTGATATCTGTGTTAAACCTCCCCCCCTTCACCTTGAACCTATGACACCTCGTGAACGTCACCACCGACCTGGGGAAAAGCTTCCCACCGTTCACCCTATCTATGCCTTTCATAATTATATACACCTCTATTAAGTCTCCCCTCATCCTCCATCTTTCCAGGGAGAACAACCCCAGTTTGCCCAATCTCTCCACATAACTAAGCCCCTCCATACCAGGCAACATCCTGGTAAACCTCCTCTGTACTCTCTCCAAAGCCTCCGCGTCCTTCTGGTAGTGTGGCGACCAGAACTGGACGCAGTATTCTAAATGCGGCCGAACCAACGTTCTATACAGCTGCAACATCAGACCCCAACTTTTATACTCTATGCCCCGTCCTATAAAGGCAAGCATGCCATATGCCTTCTTCACCACCTTCTCCACCTGTGAGCTCTGGAGGAGTACATAGAAAGTAGGAAAGAACTCAAACGGGGAATTAGAAGGGCAAAAAGGGATCACGAAATGTCCTTGGCAGACAGGATTAAGGAGAATCCCAAGGCATTTTATTCATACGTTAGGAACAAAAGAATTGTCAGGGAAAAAATCGGACCTCTCAGGGACAAAAGTGGGGAATTATGCTTGGAGCCCAAAGAAGTAGGGGAGATCCTAAATGAATACTTTGCGTCGGTATTCACAAAGGAGAGGGATGTGTTGACTGGTAGTGTCTCGGAGGGGAGTGTTGAACCGTTGGAGAAAATCTCCATTACAAGGGAGGAAGTGTTAGGTTTGTTAGAGAATATAAAGACTAACAAATCCCCAGGGCCTGATGGAATCTATCCAAGGCTGCTCAGGGAGACGAGAGATGAAATCGCTGGGCTTCTGATGCAAATCTTTGTCTCGTCACTGGACGCAGGGGAGGTCCCAGAGGATTGGAGGATAGCTAATGTGGTCCCGTTATTTAAGAAGGGTAGGAAGGATAACCCGGGTAATTATAGGCCGCTGAGCTTGACGTCCGTGGTGGGGAAGTTGTTGGAGAGGATTCTTAGAGATAGGATGTATGTGCATTTAGAAAGGAATAAACTCATTAACGATAGTCAGCATGGTTTTGTGAGAGGGAGGTCATGCCTCACTAACCTGGTGGAGTTTTTTGAAGAAGTGACCAGAATGGTTGACGAGGGAAGGGCCGTGGATGTCGTCTATATGGACTTTAGTAAAGCATTTGACAAAGTCCCTCATGGTAGGCTGGTGAAAAAGGTTGGATCTCATGGGATAAAGAGGGAGGTGGCTAGATGGGTGGAGAACTGGCTTGGTCACAGAAGACAGAGGGTGGTAGTGGAAGGGTCTTTTTCCGGCTGGAGGCCTGTGACTAGTGGTGTTCCGCAGGGCTCTGTATTGGGACCTCAGCTGTTTGTGATTTATATAAACGATCTGGAAGAAGGTGTAACTGGGGTGATCAGTAAGTTTGCGGACGACACAAAATTGGCAGGACTTGCAGATAGTGAGGAGCATTGTCAGAAGCTACAGAAGGATATAGATAGGCTGGAAATTTGGGCAAAGAAATGGCAGATGGACTTCAATCCTGATAAATGCGAGGTGATGCATTTTGGTAGAAATAATGTAGGGAGGAGCTATACGATAAATGGCAGAACCATAAAGGGTGTAGATACGCAGAGGGACCTGGGTGTACAAGTCCACAGATCCTTGAAGGTGATGTCACAGGTGGAGAAGGTGGTGAAGAAGGCATATGGCATGCTTGCCTTTATAGGACGGGGCATAGAGTATAAAAGTTGGGGTCTGACGTTGCGGTTGTATAGAACGTTGGTTCGGCCGCATTTAGAATACTGCGTCCAGTTCTGGTCGCCACACTACCAGAAGGACGTGGAGGCTTTGGAGAGAGTGCAGAGGAGGTTTACCAGGATGTTGCCTGGTATGGAGGGGCTTAGTTATGTGGAGAGATTGGGCAAACTGGGGTTGTTCTCCCTGGAAAGATGGAGGATGAGAGGAGACTTAATAGAGGTGTATAAAATTACGAAAGGCATAGATAGGGTGAACGGTGGGAAGCTTTTCCCCAGGTCGGTGGTGACGTTCACGAGGGGTCATAGGTTCAAGGTGAAGTGGGGGAGGCTTAACACAGATATCAGAAGGACATATTTTACACAGAGGGTGGTGGGGGCCTGGAATGCGCTGCCAGGCAAGGTGGTGGAGGCGGACACACTGGGAACGTTTAAGACTTATCTAGATAGCCATATGAACGGAGTGGGAATGGAGGGATACAAAAGAATGGTCTAGTTTGGACCAGGGAGCGGCACGGGCTTGGAGGGCCGAAGGGCCTGTTCCTGTGCTGTATTGTTCTTTGTTTGTTCTTTGTTTGTTTGTGCTTTTCAGGATGTAAAGTGCTTCGAGATGTCCTGAAGTTGGGAAAGGTGCGATATGAAAGTAATTTCCTTCTTTGTTTTCTTAATCTTAAACTTATTCTATTAGCAGTTTTCTAAGATTTTTGTTTTAAGTTCAAAGGCAGAAAACAGGCAGGATATTTGGACACCTGTGCATCAGGGAGCAGAGAAGCCCCCAACCTAAACTGGGTGCAGGTGAATCATCAATTAATAGAAACTTTGGGGCCAATTTTATCTCCAATGTTGCTAAAAAAAAGATATGCAGTCAACTCATTTTGTCATGCCCTGATCAGGACAAATGCAAGAATGTCAAACTTCAAAGGGAGCCAACACTTCACACTGCATGGGAAAAGGGTGTTGATTAGCTGGCAAGTGAATTCTGATCGGGCGAGGAATTACCATGGAAAATGCAACAGGAAACTATTATCCTCGCTCTTCTGTTTACTTCAAAAAGGTGCAATGCCTGGATATGTCACTTTTGCCTGCAGAGGAAGTATCTCTGCATCAGTATATGTGTACCTTCCTAAGTCAGCAACATTAATTGCTTTACTAATTTTAAATTTAACTTAATTTAATTTTTCATTAATGGAATTCTTGACACACTCGGGATTGTTCAGCAAGTGCTGTCCAATTGCAGAATCATAGCTACCGTTAGATCTTATGTTCTGAGTTTTGCAAACATGGACTGGGTGAGTATAGTCAGTACTCTGCTTATTGCAAACTGTTGAAGGGACACATTATTTGATATGACCTGCCAACCATTGGGACATACACCCTATGTGCATGGTGTCACACAGGTCTGAAATTCATATACCACATTACTCATTTGTGTGTTATGCAAAATGTCTTTCTGGCTTGATGATAGCATTCTGTCAGTGGAAAATGCTTTTTTTATCTTCATTCGTGGGACACGGGAGTCGCTGGCTGGCCAGCATTTATTGTAAAAAGTCTTACAACACCAGGTTAAAGTCCAACAGGTTTATTTGGTAGCACAAGCCACTAGCTTTCGGAGCGCTGCTCCTTCATCAGGTGAGTGGGAGTTCTGTTCACAAACAGGGCATATAAAGACACAAACTCAATTTACAAAATAATGGTTGGAATGCGAGTCTTTAGAGGTAATCAAGTCTTAAAGGGACAGACAATGTGAGTGGAGAGAGGGTTAAGCACAGGTTAAAGAGATGTGTATTGTCTCAAAGACCCAAAGATGTTCTTCGGGTGGGCGTTCTCCAGGGCGGCCTTCACGACACACGACAGCGCAGAGTCACTGAGCAGAGACTGATAGCCAAGTTCCGCACACATGAGGACGGCCTCAACCGGGATCTTGGGTTCATGTCACACTATCTGTCACCCCCACGACTTGCCTGCGCTTGCAAAATCTCACTAACTGTCCTGGCTGGAGTCAATACACATTTCTTTAACCTGTGCTTAACCCTCTCTCCACTCACATTATTTTGTAAATTGAGTTTGTGTCTTTATATGCCCTGTTTGTGAACAGAACTCCAACTCACTTGATGAAGGGCAGCGCTCTGAAAGCTAGTGGCTTTTGCTACCAAATAAACCTGTTGGACTTTAACCTGGTGTTGTGAGACTCCCCACTGTGTTTACCCCAGTCCAACGCTGGCATCTCCACATCACAGCATTTATTGCCCATCTCTAGTTGCCCTTGGAGGGCAGTTAAGAGTCAACCGCATTGCTGTGGCTCTGGAGTCACATGTAAGCCAGACCAGGATGGAAGATTTCCTTCTCTAAAGAACATTAGTGAACCAGATGGGCTTTTCCAAAAATCGACAATGGCTTCACGGTCATCAGTAGATTCTTAATTCCAGATTTTTTTTATTGAATTCAAATTCCACCATTTGCCATGGTGGGATTCGAACCCAGGTCCCCAGAACATTAGCTGAGTTTCTGGATTAATCGTCTCGCGATAATACCACTCGGCCATCGCCTCCCCTCGCACTGCTTAATAGCTGCACTTGTTGTTCACATTTTTGAGATATCTTATCCTTCCAGGGTAACTTGAAATAGGGCGGCTCTTTTGGGGTTTAAACTGGCATTCTTAGGCCCATTTGTGAAATACACAGCAAACAATATTGCCCTTGGATTCGACCTCTCTGTTCACCCTCATGGGTGAGCCCCTCCCCATGAATCCCAACACTCCCCACTCACCTCTCACCAGAAAGCCATCAATGATCTTCAGCACAAGCTTCAATGAAGTATCTGTGGCAGCCACCACTCCTGGTGCCAGAGAACTGTTGGCCTCTGATTGGTCAGCATCTCCCAGCAGGTGGGACTTTCACCACTGGGGTCCTAGATCCTGAGGAGAGCCCAATGCTGGCCACTTAAGTGCCTGACAGGAAAACAATGTTCACCCTGGGAATCCTGGCCAGTATTTATCCCGAAGCCAACATCCCTAAAAACAGATGATCACATTCTTATTTGTGGGAGTTCATTGTCTGTTCCATTTGCTACATTCCAACAGTGATTCATTTCAAAGGTACTTAACTAGCTGTAAATTGTTCTGTGATGTCCTGAGGTTGTGAGACGCACGAGATAAATCCAAAACCTTCTTCTATCTACATGTCCAGTTCCATTTCTGGTCAATAATAACCCCCAGATGTTGATAGTGGGGGATTCAGCGATGGTAAGGCTATTGAATGTCAAGTGGCGATGGTTGGAGTTTCTCTTGTTGGAGATGGTCATTGCCGAGCACTTGTATGGTGCAAATGTTACTTGCCACTTGTCAATCCAAACCTGGATATTTGCCAGGTCTTGCTGCATTTGGACATGGACTGCTTCCGTACCCTGAGGAGTCAGAAACGGTACTGAACATTGTTCAAAAATCAGCGAACAGCCCCAGTTCTGTCCTTATGATGGAGGGAGCATCATTGATGAAGATTGTTGGGCCTTGGACATGACCCTGAGTAACTCCTGCAGTGATGTCCTGGAGTTGAGATGATTGACTTTCAACACCCCCAACCATCTTCCTGTGACAGGTTTGGCTCCAACCTGAATTAATCCCTCAACCAATGATACTAAAACAGACTGGAACCACAGAATCCTACAGTGCAGAAGGAGGCCATTTAGCCCATCGAATCTGCACTGATCACAATCCCACCCAAACCCCTATCCCCACAACCCCATGCATCTACCTGAGCTAGCCCCCCCACACTAAGGGGCAATTTAGCATGGCCAATTATCCAAACTCTCATATCTTTGGACTGTGGGAGGAAACCGGAACACCAGACGGAAACCCATGGAGACATGGGGAGAAGGTGCAAACTCCACACAGACAGTGACCCAAAGCCGGAATTGAACCGGGGTCCCTGGTGCTGTGAGGGGGCAGTGCTAACCACTGTGCCACCGTCACTATCTGGTCCATGGGACCTTGCTGTGCACAAATTGACAGTCAATTTCCTCCATTATGCCAATGACTAATTTTCAAAAATAGAGCGGTGAAGTGTTTTTGGACATCTTTTGGTCATGAAGGTGCTATATAAATATAGGTTGCAGTTAGACATGCCCAGGCCATGACCTTCTTCACTGTCTTTCATAGATCCTGAACTGTTCACCACCCACCTCTAACAGGTGCAGCTGCCATTTCTTTTGCTGAGTCTTTTGGCTTTACGCCTGGCTGCAGAGAAAAATAAAAACACCACTGACTTTGCTTAAGATAAATTTTTCACATTCCTCAAGGTGAGGCAAGTTAGCGCTGGGCGGGGGTGGGCGGGGGGAGGGGGGATGCGGGGAATGAAATGGAATGTTCTCAATCTTCGGTACCGGGTACCAGCATCCAGTGCCAAAACACCTCACAGTGAAACACACAAAATCCAAGTTTGATAAGCTAAAAATAATTGGAGCATCTGTACTAACATTTGGACGCTACATTGTCACAACATCTCACTGTGTTATTCTCCTGCTTGCACACCCGCCCGCACAACACAGTTGGTCCAATGAGTCTTCCAAATATTTGATTCAAAAATATAGTGTGTGGGCTTATCTCAAGAAACGAAGTAAATCGTCCACAGCCAGCAACGTTACAACCCTGAACCACACAGATCTGTTTGATCGGCATCTACACGATACATCTATATTTCCGTTTCCCTCCTGAAGCTGCTGACCCTGGCTGATTTTCCATTTTGATACCTTACTCTACCTCACCTTACCTTTTTTCATTCAGAGCACGGAAGCTGGTTGCTCGATTCTCCTCATAATTGGGAGGAGTGGGTGGAGGAGGCGGTGTTGCGGGAGGACTCGCAGTGGTTAGCGCTGCTGCCTCACGCTGCCAGGGACCCAGGATCAATTCCAGACTCGGTCACTGTCTGTGTGGAGTTTGCACACTCTCCCCGTGTCTGCGTGGGTTTCCTCCGGGTGCTCCGGTTTCCTCCCACAGTCCAAAGATGTACGGGTTAGGTTGATTGGCCAGGCTAAATTGACCCTAGAGGTATTAGCAGAGTAAATGTGTGGGGTTACGGAAATAGGCTCTGGGTGGGATTGTGGTCGGTACAATCTCGATGGGCTGAATGGGCTCCTTCTGTGCTATAGGGATTCTAAGAATATAGCCCCTGGGGGAGGCAGTGCCTCCTGGCAATATGATCAGCAAAATCTTCTGATAATGCCCACTGGCAGTGCCAACTGGTGCCAGGTGAGATCTTTCTGGGATCTTGCTGGATGCAAAATGACAGCTGTGTTTACAAAATAACAAGAGAACCTGAGGTTCAAAGTAATTAATTGGATCTGGAGCTACTGACCTGTTACCAAGAAATGGGATGGGTTGCTACGCAAATGGCACTTAAAAGGTTCAATAGGCTGGGGATACTTTCAGTAGAAAAAAGCAGCCCAAGGGGGTGATCTGATACATATTGATAAGAATAGGAAAGAATTTCATAGAATCATGGAATCATAGGATCCTACAGTGCCATTCAGCCCATCGAGTCTACACCGACCACCCAGGCCCTATCCCCATAACCCCATGCATTTACCCTAGCTAGTCGCCCTGACACGAAGGGAGAATTCAGCATGGCCAATGCATCTAACCAGCACATCTTTGGAGTGTGGGAGGAAACCGGGGAGCACCCGGAGGAAACCCACGCAGACCACAGGGAGAACGTGCGGACTCCACACGGACAATGACCCAAGCCAGAAATCGAACCCGGTCCCCAGCACTGTGAGGCAGCAGTGCAAACCACTGTGCCACCGTGCCGCCCATTTGATGGAAAAGATGGGCAGAATAGAAAGGTAATTGTGGCTGGACAGTGGGTGGAAACCCCACAGCCGCCTCCCAGGAGCCCCACTGGGATTAAGTTCCATTTATGTAGCTCGCTGGTTCCCGGCTAAACCAGGGGCAAATTCCCGGTGGGGGGTGGGTGTCCCACGTCTGAGGGCTGCTGCACATACAGATCATTGACATAAATTAAGAAAGGCAGAGGTCTTAACATCAGATACTGAGGAACCCCAACATATACCTTCCTCCAGTATGCAATTCTCTGTTAGTCTTTTACACATTGTAGATGTTAGGCTTATCTACAGCACTGCTGGCATTCAAGATTTTCACAAGTTGTTTTTTTCCCCTCTCTCCAAAACTCTAATCTAACAGGTTTTAGCTGAAAATTACATTCAACTCTTCAAGGGGTTCTAATTAAAAGGACACAGTTTTATTCCAAGCTGCAGAATAAAAGTGTTTCTGCAAAGGAGCCCTTAAATACATCAATCATCCACGGCATAATAGGCATTCCTGAGACTAACAATGCAGGAATGATTACAACCTCAAATGAAAGCCTGTTATACAATGACTCCTACTTCCTGTCATAGAATCACAGAAATCTTACAGCACAGAAGGAGTCCATTCGGCCCATCATATCTGCATCAGCTCTCTGAATGTGCAATTTACTTTGTGCCTTCTCCCCTGCACATTCTCCCTTTTTAGATAACAATCTAATTCTCTTCTGAAGACCTTGATTGAAGCTGCCTCCACCATACTGTCTGGCAGTGTCCCAGACCCCAATCACATGCTGTGCAAGTTTTTTCTCGCATCTCTTGCAAATTATTTTAAATCTGTGCCCCCTTATTCTCGATCCTTCCACAAGTCAAAACTTTCTCCCTGATTGTGGTGGGAGATTTTAATTTCCCCTATACTGACTGGGACTCACTTAGTGCTAGGGGCGTGGATGGGGCAGAGTTTGTAAGGAGCATCCAGGAGGGCTTCCTGAAACAGTATGTAGATAGTCCAACTAGGGAAGGGGCCATACTGGACCTGGTATTGGGGAATGAGCCCGGCCAGGTGGTTGATGTTTCAGTAGGGGAGCAGTTCGGGAACAGTGACCACAATTCATTAAGCTTTAAGGTACTGATGGATAAAGATAAGTGTAGTCCTCAAGTTAAGGTGCTAAATTGGGGAAGGCTAATTACAACAATATTAGGCAGGAACTGAAGAATGTAGATTGGGGGCCGATGTTTGAGGGCAAATCAACATCTGGCATGTGGGAGACTTTCAAGTGTAAGTTGATAGGGATCCAGGACCGGCACATTCCTGGAAGGATGAAGAATAAGTATGGCAAGTTTTGGGAACCTTGGATAACGAGAGATATTGTGAGCCTAGTCAAAGAGAAAAAGGAAGCATTTGTCAAAGCTAGGAAGCTGGGAACACACAAAGCAAGTGTGGAATACAAGGAAAGCAGAAAGAAACTTAAGCAGGGAGTAAGAAGAGCTAAAAGGGGTAATGAAAAAGCATTGGCCAGCAGCATGAAGGAAAATCCCAAGGCTTTTTATACATATATAAAGAGCAAGAGGGTAGCCAGGGAGAGGGTTGGCCCACTCAAGGACAGGGGAGGGAATCTATGCGTGGAGCCAGAGGAAATGGGTGAGGTATTAAATGAGTACTTTGCGTCAGTATTCACCAAAGAGAAGGACTTGGTGGATGATGAGTCTGGGAAAGGATGTGCAGATAGTTTGAGTCATGTTGCATCAGCAAGGAGGAGGTATTGGGGTTCTTGAGAAACATTAAGGTAGACAAGTCCCCAGGGCCTGATGGGATATACCCCAGAATACTGAGAGAGGCAAGGGAGGAAATTGCTGGGGCCTTGAGAGAAATCTTTGTATCCTCACAGGCTATAGGGGAGGTCATGTTGTGGAGATGCCGGCGTTGCACTTGGGTAAACACAGTAAGAAGCAAAAGCTACCAAATAAACCTGTTGGACTTTAACCTGGTGTTGTTAAACTTCTTACAACAGGGGAGGTCCCAGAGGATTGGAGAATAGCTAATGTGGTTCGTTTGTTTAAGAATAATCCAGGTAATTACTGGCCGGTGAGCCTTACATCAGTGGTAGGGAAATTATTGAAGGGGATTCTTCGAGACAGGATTTATTCCCACTTAGAAATAAGTAGACGTATTAGTGAGAGGCAACAAGGTTTTGTGAAGGGGAGGTTGTGCCTCACGAACTTGATCGAGTTTTTCGAGGAAGTGACGAAGATGAGGGTATGGCAGTGGATGTTGTCTACATGGACTTCAGTAAGGCCTTTGACAAGGTCCCTCATGGCAGACTGGTGCAGAAGGTGAAGTCGTATGGGATCAGAGGTGAGCTAGCAAGGTGGATACAAAACTGGCTCGGTCAAAGAACAGTAAGAAGTCTCACACCACCAGGTTAAAGTACCACAGGTTTATTTGGTAGCAAAAGCCACTAGCTTTCGGAGCGCTTGCTGCTCCTTCATCGGTCAAAGAAGACAGAGGGTGGCAGTGGAAGGGTGTGTTTCTGAATGGAGGGCTGTGACAAGTGGTATTCTTCAGGGATCAGTGCTGGGACCTTTGCTGTTTGTAATATATATAAATGATTTGGAGGAAAATGTAACTGGATTGATTAGTAAGTCAGCGGACGACACAAAGATTGGTGGATATGCGGATAGCGATGAGGACCATCAGAGGATACAGCAGGATATAGATCAGTTGGAGACTTGGGCAGAGAGATAGCAAATGGGATGGGATCCAAGGGGCTGTTGCCTTGTGGATCCAGAACTGGCTTGCCTGCAGAAGGCAGAGAGTGGCTGTGGAGGGGTCTTTCTCTGCATGGAGGTCAGTGACCAGTGGAGTGCCCCAGGGATCTGTTCTGGGACCCTTGCTGTTTGTCATTTTCATAAATGACCTGGATGAGGAAGTGGAGGGATGGGTTGGTAAGTTTGCTGACGACACCAAGGTAGGTGGTGTTGTGGATAGTTTGGAGGGATGTCAGAAGTTGCAGCGAGACATAGATAGAATGCAAGACTGGGCGGAGAAGTGGCAGATGGACTTCAACCCGGATAAGTGTGTAGTGATCCATTTTGGCAGATCCAATGGGATGAAGCAGCAGTATAATATGAAGGGTACCATTCTTAGCAGTGTAGAGGATCAGAAGGACCTTGGGGTCCGGGTCCATAGGACTCTTAAATCGGCCTCGCAGGTGGAGGATGCGGTCAAGAAGGCGTACGGCGTACTAGCCTTCATTAATCGAGGGATTGAGTTTAGGAGTCGGGAGATAATGCTGCAGCTTTATAGGACCCTGGTTAGACCCCACTTGGAGTACTGCGCGCAGTTCTGGTCACCTCATTACAGGAAAGATGTTGAAGCCATTGAAAGGGTGCAGAGGAGATTTACAAGGATGTTGCCTGGATTGGGGGGCATGCCTTATGAGGATAGGTTGAGGGAGCTTGGTCTCTTCTCCCTGGAGAGACGAAGGATGAGAGGTGACCTGATAGAGGTTTACAAGATGTTGAGAGGTCTGGATAGGGTAGACTCTCAGAGGCTATTTCCAAGGGCTGAAATGGTTGCTACGAGTGGACACAGGTTTAAGGTGCTGGGGGGTAGGTACAGAGGAGATGTCAGGGGTAAGTTTTTCACTCAGAGGGTGATGGGTGAGTGGAATCGGCTGACGTCAGTGGTGGTGGAGGCAAACTCGTTGGGGTCTTTTAAGAGACTTCTGGATGAGTACATGGGATTTAATGGGATTGAGGGCTATAGATAGGCCTAGAGGTAGGGATATGATCGGCGCAACTTGTGGGCCGAAGGGCC
This sequence comes from Mustelus asterias, assembly GCF_964213995.1. Taxonomy (NCBI): domain Eukaryota; kingdom Metazoa; phylum Chordata; class Chondrichthyes; order Carcharhiniformes; family Triakidae; genus Mustelus; species Mustelus asterias. The sequence goes on along the minus strand of NC_135801.1, from coordinate 181,119,814 downwards.
TGTTTGTGCTGTGGCTTTCTATGTTCTATGTTCTAAATGGAGTTTAATCCAGACAAATGTGAGGTAATGCATTTTGGAAGGCCTAATACAGATAGGAAATATACAGTAAATGGCAGAACCCTTGGGAGTATTGATAGGCAAAGGGATCTGGATGTACAGGTACACAGGTCACTGAAAGTGGCAATGCAGGTGGAGTAGGTAGTCAAGAAGGCATACAGCATGCTTGTCTTCATCGGCCGGGGCATTGAGTTTAAAAATTGGTAAGTCATGTTGCAGCTTTATAGAACTTGAGATAGGCCGCACTTGGAATACAGTGTTCAATTCTGGTTGCCACACTAACATAAGGATGTGGAGGCTTTGGAGAAGGTACAGAAAAGATTTACCAGGATGTTGCCTGGTATGGAGGGCATTAGTTATGAGGAGAGGTTGGAGAAACTTGGTTTGTTCTCACTGGAGCTACAGAGGTTGAGAGGCGACCTGATAGAAGTCTACAGGATTACGAGAGGCATGGACAGAGTGGATAGTCAGAAGCTTTTTCCCAGGGTGGAATTACTAGGGGGCATAGGTTTAAGGTGCGTGGGGCAAGGTTTAAAGGAAATGTACGAGGCAGATTTTTTTACACAGAGAGTAGTGGGTGCCTGGAACTCATTGCCGAGGGAGGTAGTGGAAGCAGATATGGTAATGACTTTTAAAGGGCGATTTGACAAGTACATGAATAGGATGGGAATAGAGGGATATGGTCCCCGGAGGGGTAGGGGGTTTTAGTTAAGTCGGGCAGCATGGTCGGTGCAGGCTTGGAGGGCCGAAGGGCCTGTTCCTGTGCTGTAATTTTCTTTGTTCTTTGTTCTTTTTTAATGCTGTTCAGACATCTCATGATTTCGAACCTCTCTATCAAATCGCCTCTCAACTTTCTTTTCTTCACAGAAAACAATGCTAACTTGCCCACTCTATCTTCATAACTGAAGTTCCTCACCTCTGGAACTGTTCCCCAGAATCTTTTCTGCACTCTCTCCAAGGCCCTCACATCTGTCCTGAAGTGCAACACCGAGAACTGGAGCCAATTCTCTCGCTGAGGCCAAAACAATGTCTTATCCAAGTACAACATAACCACCTTGCCCTTGGGTTCCTTGCTCCTAATAAAGCCCAGGATACTGTATGCTTCATTCACATCTCTCTCAACCTGTCCTGCCACATTTAATGACATGTGCAGAATCACCCAGTGCAGAAGAGGCCTTTTGGCCCATCGAGTCTACGCTCAGGTTCCCCTATCCCTGTACCCCTTTTAGAATTGTACCTTTGTTTTATACTGTCTCCCCATGTTCTTCCAAAATGAATCGCTTCACATTTCTCTGGACTGTCACTTGTCCGCCTATTGCACCGATTTGTCTATATCCCTTTCTCCCTCATATATGCAATGCCTATCATCCTATCATCCACAAACATTGACATTTACATTTTTTAACATTTTAAAGTTTAAAGTTTATTTATTAGTGTCACAAGTAGGCTTACATTAACACTGCAATGAAGTTATTGTGAAAATCCCCTAGACGCCACTCTCCGGCGCCTGTTCGGGTAACACTGAGGGAGAATTTAGCATGGCCATTTGCACCTAACCAGCACGTCTTTCAGACTGTAGGAGGAAACCGAAGCACCCGGAGGAAACCCACGCAGACACGGGGAGAACATGCAAACTCCACCCAGACAGTGACCCAAGCCGGGAATCGAACCCAGGTCCCTGGTATTGTGAGACAGCAGTGCTAACCACTGTGCTACCATGCCACCATTGCGCATTTTGCCCTGTATACCAAGCTCCAGATCATAACCACATTTATTGAGGAAAGTGAGGATCTGGACGCTGTCCCCTTGTGTGGGAACTCCACTACAAACCTTCCTCCAGTCCGGAAATTTACAATGCAGAGTCTGAACCTTTCAACCTTCAACCTCGCAACTTTGTGGACCTCTACCCCACAATGCATTTCAAAGCTCAGAGACAGATGAGAGGTGTCGGTGGGTTGCATAAAGGAAGTCTTACAATGGCCTTACAATCGTCCAGAAAGGCTCAGGAAGTTTTTCAGCAATCTAAATACCATGAGTTAAAGCAGTGGCAGTTTGTGATGAATCTACTATCATGTCATTAGATTGTCAGGTCAAGCTGAAGGATTCATTTCCAGCGGCACTGATTGATATACTTTGTTAGACTCCCCAAAGCCTATCCACCATCTACAAGGCACAAGTCAGGAGCGCGATGGAATACTCCCCACTTGCCTGGATGGGTGCAGCTCCAACAACACTCAAGAAGTTTGATACCATCCAGGCCAAGCCTGCTTGATTGGCACCACGTCCACAAACATCCACTCCCTTCACCACCGATGCTCAGTAGCAGCAGTGTGTACTATCTACAAGATGCACTGCAGCAATTCACCAAAGATCCTTAGACAGCACCTTCCAAATCCATGACCACTTCAATCTAGAAGGACAAGAGCAGCAGATACATGGGATCACCACCACCTGCAAGTTCCCCTCTAAGCCACTCACCTTCCTGACTTGGAAATATATCGTTGTTCCTTCGCAGTTTCTGGGTCAAAATCCTGGAATTCCCTCCCTGATGGCATTGTGGGTCAACCTAAAGCACATGGACTGCAGCGATTCAAGAAGGCAGCTCACCAGCACCTTCTCAAGGGCAATTAGCGATGGGCAATAAATGCTGGCCAGCAATGCCCATGTCCCATGAGTGAATTCAAAATACAGATGACTCTTTCCCTTTCAATTTACTGCATCATTGGGCGTCATGCCTTGAGTAATCTGGATCACATGCTCTGGGGTTCAAATCTTAAACCCTCCCAATCTTACCGCCTGCCTCTTCTCCTTTAAGCCCTTCATGGACCCATCTTTTAAGTAAAAAGTTAAAAGTTTATTTATTAGTCACAAGGAAGCTCACATTAATGCTGCAATGAAGTTACTGTGAAAATCCCCTAGTCGCCACACTCCAGCTCCTGTTCAGGTACACTGAGGGAGAAATAAGCATGACCAAGGCACCTAACCAGCGTGCTTTTTGGACTATGGGAGGAAACCGGAGCACCCAGAGGAAACCCATGCAGACACGGGGAGAACATGCAGACTTTGCACAGACAGTGACCCAAGCTGGGAACCTGGGTCCCTGGAACCGTGAGGCAGCAGTGCTAACCACTGTGCCACCCGCATCCCTTTGGCCTCCTAATATTTCTTCCTTTGTTTCGGCAGTTAGACTGAGCAAGCATTCGTGAAGTGCATTGAGATGTTTTTCTACATCAGAATAAGTTTATAATTTCATGTTGCTGATACTGACTTTAAATCCAACTCACATGACCCATGATTGGACCGAAGTTCTGGGTGTGAAATTCATTCAATGGGCCAACATCCTGGAACTCTCTCCCTGGAAGCACTGGAGGAGTATTTACATCACTTGAACTGCAGCCGTTCCACGAGGTGACTCACCACCTCCGTCTCAAGGCAAATTGAGGACAAACATCCTCAAACATCCTCAATCCCATGAATGATTTTTTTCAAAAACAGGCTGGAGGGACTGGTTGGCCAACTCCTGTCCCTATGTTGCTATCTTCATAACAACAGCAACCACAACTGATGGATTGATATTTGTTATTAAGTTCCCTGATTCCTTTTGATTTTGTTCCATTTTATTGAGTGAGTCAAGCAATAAGATAACAGTCTGCACACACCTAGGTAGCTAATTGAAACAAGGGCTTTTACAGTTTTATTTCATTGTTCTGTGCTTTTTGACATTTTAATGAAACAATCTACCTTGAAACTTCAAAGAGACATCCTTTTTTTTATACATTCATGGGACGTGGGGGGTCTCTGACTGGTCAGCACTTATTGCCCATCCCTCCTTGCCCTTGAAGTGAGTGGCTTGCTCGGCTATTTCAGAGGGCAGTTGCGAGTCAAACACATTGCTATGGCTCTGGAGTCACATGTAGGCCAGACCGGGTAAAGACAACAGATCTCCTTCCCTAAAGGACATTAGTGAATGGGTTTTTTCCCGACAATCGACAAGCATTTCACGGTCATCAGTAGATTCTTAATTCCAGATTGTTTATATATTGAATTCCAATTCCATCATCTGCCGTGGCAGGATTTGAACCCGGGTCCCCAGAACATTAGCTGAATTTCTGGATTAATAGTCCGGTCATAATACCACTCGGCCATCGCCTCCCTTAGCAACAAATTTGCTTTTTATCTACATGACAGTGGACCAATTTGCATTGTCAGGCTGTTTACCAGCTCATTCATGATCAGTATTGTGCCTGCTTCTCCACAATGCCCCAGGCCACCACTTAATAAAGGTGAAGGCTCAGTTTTAAACTGTGAGGAACTGAAAAGCAGAGTGGCACATTTATTGCAACAGATGTCAGGAAAGGCTTCTGAGACATACAGCAGAACTGAGTTTAAGATGTGATGAGAACAGCTTCTTCTCTGCTGCCATCAGACTTTTGAATGGATCTACCTTGCATGAAGTCGATCTTTCTCTACACTCTACCTATGACTGTGACATTACATTCTCCACCCTCTCCTTTCCTTCTCTATGAACGGTATGCTTTGTCTGTATAGTGCGCAAGAAGCAATACTTTTCACTGTATGTTAATATATGTGACAATAATAAATCAAGTCAAAGTCAAATCAAAAGATGTATTCTTGGTGAGCATCTTACCGAGAATAAACAGAGAAGAAACAAACTATTCTGCCTCCCATGTCGATGCTGGAATTTACACTCCGCATAAGCCCATTCAGAATTAGAAGCAGATATCTGGGGAGTGAGGTCCATAAGAAAAAGGTCAGGCAAAAAGGGCCTGATATCAATCCCAATTCCAAAGCATCTTACATTCCTATGATTTCAGCAACATTGGAACATGAGGAACAAACTCTTTAAACATGCTAAGGAAAGGTGCGCTGGCCTTGGAGAGGGTCCAGAGGAGGTTCACGAGAGTGATCCCGGGAATGAAAGACTTGACATATGAGGAGCATCTGAGGACTCAGTGTCTCGATGGAGTTTAGAAGGATGAGGGAGGATCTCAGTGAAACTTACAGAATAATGAAAGGCCTGGATGGAGTGGATGTGGGGAAGATGTTTCCATTAGTAAGCGAGACCAGGACCCAAGGGCACAGCTTCAGAATAAAGGGATGACCCTTTAGCACTGAGATGAGGAGGAATTTATTCAGCCAGAGGGTTGTGAATCTGCGGAATTCATTGCCACAGAAGGCTGTGGAGGCCGGGTCATTAATTGTATTTAAGACAGAGAGAGATAGGTTCTTGACTGGTAAAGTGATCAAGAGTTATGGGGCAAAAGCGGAAGAATGGGGTTGAGAAACCTATCAGCCATGATTGAATGACAGAGCAGACTCAATGGGCAGAATGGTCTAATTCTGATTTTGATTTGATTTGATTTATTATTGTCACATGTATTAACATACAGTGAAAAGTATTGTTTCTTGCGCACTATACAGACAAAACATACTGTTCATAGAGAAGGAAACGAGAGAGTGCAGAATGTAGTGTTACAGTCATAGCTAGGGTGTTAAGAAAGATCAACTAATGCAAGGTAAGTCCATTCAAAAGTCTGACAGCAGCAGGGAAGAAGCTGTTCTTGGGTCGATTGGTACGTGACCCCAGACTTTTGTATCTTTTTCCCGAAGGAAGAAGGTGGAAGAGAGAATGTCCGGGGTGCGTGGGGTTCTTAATTATGCTGGCTGCTTTGCCAAGGTAGCGGGAAGTGTAGACAGAGTCAATGGATGTGAGGTTAGTTTGCGTGATGGATTGGGCTTTGTTCGCGACCTTTTGTAGTTCCTTGCTGTCTTGGGCAGAGCAGGAGTCATACCAAGCTGTGATACAACCAGAAAGAATGCTTTCTATGGTGCATCTATAAAAGTTGGCTGGAGTCGTAGCTGACATGCCAAATTTCCTTAGTCTTCTGAGAAAGTAGAGGCGTTGGTGGGCTTTCTTAACTCTAGTGTTGGCATGGAGGGACCAGGACAGGTTGTTGGTGATCTGGACAGCTAAAAATTTGAAGCTCTCGACCCTTTCTACTTCATCCCCATTGATGGAGACAGGGGCATGTTCTACTTTACGCTTCCTGAAGTCGATCTCCTTCATTTTGTTGACATTGAGGGAGAGATTATTGTTGCCGCACCAGTTCACCAGATTCTCTATCTCATTTCTGTACTCTGTCTCATCATTGCTTGAGATCCGACCCACTACGATGGTGGCGTCAGCAAACGTGGAAATCAAATTGGAGGGGAATTTGGCCGCACAGTCATAGGTATATAAGGAGTATAGAAGGGTGCTGAGAACACAGCCTTGTGGGGCACTGGTGTTGAGGATGATCGTGGAGGAGGTGTTGTTGCCTATCCTTACTGATTGTGGTCTGTGAGTTAGGAAGTTCAGGATCCAGTCACAGAGGGAGGTGCCGAGGCCCAGGCCACTGAGTTTGGTGATGCGTTTTGTGGGAATAATAGTGTTCTGCTCCTATATCTTCTGGTCTTATGCTCAATTAGATACATGACTGATCCGTATACTTTTTAAGCATAAAGTTCGCACCCACACATTCATATTTATTTGTCTCTAAGCTCCTAATATACGAATACATAAGGACAGCTATCCCTCTTCAGAACCCAAGGATCAGAGCATAATGGACAGAAACACTCATCACACCTTTGGGTAGCACCCACTCATGAATTTCCATCTTGATTTTAATGGATGGAAAGTGATGGGGAGAGTGTGCCTGATATTGCAATGCCAACATCGAAGTGTCAAGGTATCCAGATTCTCAAACAAAACACCTGGCCTCTGATTATATCATTGTCAATGTTAACTGGAACCATTTAATTATCAGGAATTCGCTGGTAAGCCAGGGGTGAAACTTGCAACAGTGTTAGATACCTGCCATTGAAAGCATCGTAAGAGTCTTAACAACACCAGGTTAAAGTCCAACAGGTTTATTTGGTAGCAAATACCATTAGCTTTCGGAGCGCTGCTCCTTCATCAGATGGAGTGGAAATCTGCTCTCAAACAGGGCACAGAGACACAAAATCAAGTTACAGAATACTGATTAGAATGCGAATCTCTACAGCCAACCAGATCTTAAAGATACAGACAATGTGGGTGGAGGGAGCATTAAGCACAGGTTAAAGAGATGTGTATTGTCTCCACACAGGACAGCCAGCAAGTCCGGGAGGCAAGCTGTATGGGTTACTGATAGTGTGACATAAATCCAACATCCCGGTTTAGGCTGTCCTCATGTGTGCGGAACTTGGCTATCAGTTTCTGCTCAGCGACTCTGCGCTGTCATGTGTCGTGAAGGCCGCGTTGGAGAACGCTTACCCGAAGATCAGAGGCAGAATGCCCGTGACCGCTGAAGTGCTCCCCCACAGGAAGAGAACAGTCTTGCCTGGTGATTGTCGAGCGGTGTTCATTCATCCGTTGTCATAGCGTCTGCATGGTTTCCCCAATGTACCATGCCTCAGGACATCCTTTCCTGCAGCGTATCAGGTAGACAACGTTGGCTGAGTTGCAAGAGTAGGTACCGTGTACCTGGTAGATGGTGTTCTCACGTGAGATGATGGCATCCGTGTCGATGATCCGGCATGTCTTGCAGAGGTTGCTGTGGCAGGGTTGTGTGGTGTCGTGGTCACTGTTCTCCTGAAGGCTGGGTAGTTTGCTGCGGACAATGGTCCGTTTGAGGTTGTGCGGTTGTTTGAAGGCAAGAAGTGGGGGTGTGGGGATGGCCTTGGCGAGATGTTCGTCTTCATCAATGACATGTTGAAGGCTCCGGAGGAGATGCCGTAGCTTCTCCGCTCCGGGGAAGTACTAGACGACAAAGGGTACTCTGTCCACCGTGTCCCGTGTTTGTCTTCTGAGGAGGTCGGTGCGGTTTTTCGCTGTGGCGCGTCGGAACTGTTGATCGATGAGTCGAGCGCCATATCCTGTTCTTATGCCCTCATAAGATCTGGTTGGTTGTAGGGATTCGCATTCTAATCAGTATTCTGTAACTTGATTTTGTGTCTCTGTGCCCTGTTTGAGAGCAGATTTCTACTCCATCTGACAAAGGAGCAGCGCTCCAAAAGCTAATGGTATTTGCTACCAAATAAACCTGTTGGACTTTAACCTGGTGTTGTTAAAACTCTTACTGTGTTTACCCCAGTCCAACGCCGGCATCTCCACATCATTGAAAGCTTCACCAGTCCATGACTCTGAAGGCCTGACCCTTGTGCATCGCCAACCCCAAACCCAACACCTTACTGTCATGTGGAATCGAGTGAACCCATCACTCCAACAATGATGAGTTGGGAGGTAAGTGGGCTATCATCAGAAAGGCTGGAGTCAGACTTCAGATGCTGAGGAGTACCGCAGCTTTCCTCATCGAGAGTTATCATCACCCTCCATCCTTGCGATGAGACCTGCTGACACTGCCAACCCAGGCCCATCACACTGGTGTGATGCCATGCTGACCCTTGTGCTGTGAGGCAGCAGTGCTAACCACTGTGCCACCTGTGCACGGAGGATTGAGAAATGCCACTCAGTCCCTGGTTATGCCCTGGAACGATTCAGATGCATAAAGGTTTGAGGGAGCCATGACCTTCACGGCTATCGGGAGCGGGTACCTTCCTCGTCCTCCTCTCGGTGCCAGGTGAGCTAAACCCTGGCACAGATGCTGCACCATCTCCCCTTGAAGGCGCAGTCTTCAGCGGCACATGTTGTCCTACAGCTCATTGAATGACCAGTGCCTCCCATACAGCCGTGGCCTTTAGAGGGGCTGTCTTCATTCCCCCTCTGCTGCCTCCTGGGCAGCTGGCACCCAAGCCTCTGTGGCAGCTCCTTATTGTTCAGGGTCTGGCTCCTGTGGTTCCGGATCAGGTATGGGATGGCCCTGGCGCTGCACCAATGCCTTCTGCCTCTGCAGCAAACAATACAATAAGAGCTAGCTGGCCTGGCTGCAAGCAAAAATTCAGCTTTTCTCTGTAGGGAGGATGGAGAAGGGTAGGGAGAGAGTGGCAGAGACACTCAGCATTGTCAAACACCCTGTTGTCCTCAGGTCCTCCCTTGTCACTGCGTCATGTTGCATTTGAAGACCAAAAAACCTTCTCCATTTTTCATCAGCGTCACAAATAGGCTTACATTAACACTGCAATGAAGTTACTGTGAAAATACCCTAGTCATCACACTCCAGCACCTGTTTGGGTACACTGAGGGACAACTGAGCATGGCCAATACACCTAACCAGCACGTCTTTCAGACTGTGGGAGGAAACCGGAGCACCTGGAGGAAACCCATGCAGACACGGGGAGAACAAAGAACAAAGAACAGTACAGCACAGGAAACAGGCCCTTTGGCCCTCCAAGCCTGTGCCACTCATTGGTCCAACTAGACCATTCGTTTGTATCCCTCCATTCCCAGACTGCTCATGTGACTATCCAGGTAAGTCTTAAACGATGTCAGCGTGTCTGCCTCCACCACCTTACTTGGCAGCGCATTCCAGGCCCCCACCACTCTCTGTGTAAAAAACGTCCCACTGATATCTAAGTTATACCTCGCCCCTCTCACCTTGAGCCCGTGACCCCTCGTGATCATCACCTCCGACCTGGGAAAAAGCTTCCTACTGTTCACCCTATCTATACCCTTCATGTGGAGTCTCCGCACAGACAGTGACCTAAGCTGGGAATCAAACCCAGGTCCCTGGCGCTGTGAGGCAGCAGTGCTAACCACTGTGCCACCGTGCCACTCCGTGCTGGTAGTTGACCAATACAGCTTGCAGGAGCTGTTTTCTCTTAGAGTGAGCTGTAGGGTCAGAGACAATAGTCCCTGCTCCCCCACACCCTCCTCTGGCCTTTCTTTTTGGGTAATCCCTAACTTCACTGGATGTCATCACACTCCAAACTGCAATGGGGCCACACAAGGAACAGGCAACCTTTCCATTCATGCCAGGCTGATATGTATATCCCCTCTCCCCCATGAAAGCCAGGCCATTCCAGCACTCCCACCTCACTTGGCAACCCTCTCCCCCCCACCACCTCACTTCCCCGGTGACCTGGTGCTTGAACCTGCAGGCATTACTAACGTCCCATCCTGTGTCTGCAACAGTGAGGTGCCCATGATGAGCTCTGCTGGGGTTCTCCTGCATTTCCGTGGGACTGCAGTACACATCCCTGTATGAGCTGTGTCAGGAACTTGTGTCCTGGGGAAGTGAAACCACTGCTGAGGAGTTATGGGCTGTCATATAGCACCTTCGAATCGCAGGTGGTGCGGCGGGTGGGGGGGTGGGGGGAGGGGGGGTGGGGGGGGGCGTTGGGGGGGGGGGAGACTTGCGGGTTTACAAATCCTATCCGCTGGTCTGTAGGCATGGCCAGATTGAGATCCTTACTGGGGCCTTGAGCGGTTGAATCAACAAGCAATTCTTTCATATCCCACGGGTTGATTGGCAGAACAATGATCCAGATGATACTGGTTAATGTACTCATTCCATAACTTTCTTCCCTCACCCCTCTTCACCAGGGCTGCAGCTGTGACCAAGAGGCATTGAGAGAATTTGGCATTGAGAGAGAATGTAGTATTACAGTCATCGTTAGAGTGTAGAGAAAGATGAACTTAGTGCAAAATAGGTCCGTTCAAAAGTCTGATGTCAGCAGGGAAGAAGTTGTTCTTGAGCCAATTGATACGTGATCTCAGACTTTTTAATCTTTTTCCCGATGGAAGAAGGTGGAAGAGAGAACTTCCAGGGTGTGTAGGGTCCTTGATTTGTAAGATGTAGCAAATCCATCTTTTGGATGAACTCCATAGGATACACGGACATTATATTAAACCTGACACAACCATGGTCAATTTCAAGTGGAACAACGGACATTTTAAAGACAGTATTATTTTAAAAGGTTACATTCAAGCAAAATGACTACAAACCAGACATCAGAATATCCAAGGAATGAACAAAGGGGGCCATGAGTCGTGGCAAAGCGATCTGACAAGATTATGCAGAGGGGTGTCGATAACCCTGACCAACTACAGGCGATGATGTGGAGATGCCGGCATTGGACTGGGGTAAACACAGTAAGAGTTTTAACAACACCAGGTTAAAGTCCAACAGGTTTATTTGGTCACAAGTGCCATTAGCTTTCGGAGCGCTGCTCCTTCATCAGATGGAGCAAACTACCCAGCCTTCAGGAGAACAGTGACCACGACACCACACAACCCTGCCACAGCACCTCTGCAAGACGTGCCGGATCATCGACACGGATGCCATCATCTCACATGAGAACACCATCTACCAGGTACATGGTACATACTCTTGCAACTCGGCCAACGTTGTCTACCTGATACGCCGCAGGAGAGGATGTCCCGAGGCATGGTACATTGGGGTAACCATGCAGACGCTACGACAACGGATGAATGAACACCGCTCAACAATCACCAGGCAAGACTGTTCTCTTCCTGTGGGGGAGCACTTCAGTGGTCACGGGCATTCAGCCTCTGATCCTCAGGTAAGCGTTCTCCAAGGCGGCCTTCATGACACACGACAGCGCAGAGTCGCTGAGCAGAAACTGATAGCCAAGTTCCGCACACATGAGGACAGCCTAAACCGGGATCTTGGGTTTATGTCACACTATCAGTAACCCCCACAGCTTGCCTCCTGGACTTGCAGAATCTCACTGGCTGTCCTGTGTGGAGACAATACACATCTCTTTAACCTGTGCTTATTGCTCCCTCCACTCACATTGTCTGTATCTTTAAGACCTGGTTGGTTGTAGGGATTCGCATTCTAATCAGTATTCTGTAACTTGATTTTGTGTCTCTGTGCCCTGTTTGAGAGCAGATTTCCACTCCATCTGATGAAGGAGCAGCGCTCCGAAAGCTAATGGCATTTGCTGCCAAATAAACCTGTTGGACTTTAACCTAGTGTTGTTAAAACTCTTACTGCAACTACAGGAGAGACAATGGAAATGGTAATGGGTTTTACCCGAGCTATAAAATGCCTCCACTAATGGGAAAACATTTAGCAGTACCAGGGAACCACCTTGGGACACTTAGCAGCCCATCAGATACCCCCTAAAACAGTTTGGGCTCTTTGTCATTGAAACTGATCCTGTAAGCACTTTGCACCCCATTGTTTTGAAACTGACCGATGGGAGGAGTCAGCCAATTTGATTAAGGGAACTGCCTTTTTTAAAAATATCGAACTCTGGCCAAGCGGACACAAGAGGAGAGGTGGTTGATCTTTCAGCAGTTAACTTGGAAAGGAGTTCTGTGAAGTTCGGGGCAGGAGAGTTGTGAAGTTGGGAAGGAGTGAATTCAGGTGTCCAGCCAGAGGAAAGAACAAGCAGATCCAGCAGCAGCACCAAGGACTTATATTTTTAAAACGATCTGAGGAGTGGGGAGTATATTCTCTCAGCCTTCAGAAATCCCCCAATTAGGTAAAGATTGAGGAGAGATCTAGGATTTTTCTTGTTTTTGTGTAAATTGTGTAAATTGTGTAATGCTAAGAATTTACATTGTGCCCTTAGAGTTTTATTTCCATAGCATAGTATTGTAGTGTCTGTGTTTCATTGACTGAGTTTGGTTGGAGTCATTCTTGAATAAATTTTTAAATTAACTTTGACTAGTCTCTCTCTCTCATCGTCCATCTTGGCGAGTCTCTAAAAAGCCAGAACATAATTCCAGAGTACAGAACCGTAAAGGGGCCGAGCACTTCAAAACTGCTCGATCAAGGGGGTCTACTGGTCAGGAATAAACAGTTGTCCCTCTCTCTGCCTCTCTTGTGAAGCTGTCCCTGTGTGACACTTCTGGGTTGTATTTTACTACTTACAAGAAAGAGACACACACGGTCATAGGTGGCAACCAGGGTAACTCGTGTGGCATAAGGGTGAGCTCACTGGTCAGGAATAAACAGTGAGTCTTTCTCCCTCTCTCTTGCGGAGCTGTCCCAGCGTGATGCTTCCGTGTTGTGGGTTGAACACCTGCAGGGGAGAGACACCCACTGTTATCAGTGGCATTCGAGGCCCGTCTGTGTGGAGTAAAAGGACTTTTATAGATTTTGCTGGCTGCTTTTCTGAGGCAATGGGAAGTGTAGACAGAGTCAATGGATGGGAGGCTGGTTTGAGTGATGGACTGGGCTTCACTCATGACCCTGAGACATGCAACCAACACTAAACTACATAGTGACAGGTCAGTTGGAGTGGTATTTTAATAATTTCACTGAACTCTTCCCCCACAGCACGGGAATGCCCAGCCAGGCCACACGATCATTGTGTGGATCTACAGCCAGGTCACTCCCGTATCCCAGAGGGGCGGTGGGGGAACACCCAGGTCACACACTTGCCACCAGCACAGACACCCCCACCCTCAGGAACTTTGTAAGACCCCTGTACACCCTAGTATAACTTTTACGTGGCGTCTCATCCCCTTTCTCTCCCTCGGTGCTCAGTCCACCAGATCCCCAATTTTCAAGACCTGGACCAATTCACACCCACGTGACTTCTGGCTGGGGGCGGCGGGGGCGGCGGGGGCGGCGGCGGGCCGGGGGGGGGGGGGGGGGGGGAAGGGGGCAGCGGAGAGAATCTCGAGCGGCCATTGAATCAGCCTCTTAGCCCACTAATGAGCTGCTCAACAGGCCATTTGAATATTTGTTGGGTTTCTTGTTAGGTGATTGAAGTGAAATCATTCACAAAATAATGTCGAACCACCTATGAACCGGGGTTACTAAAACCAGTACTTGGGTGCTTGTTGTTTCCAATTAAAGACCTGAAGATCGGGACTAAATGAGAGCTTGTTAGACTAGCTGAGGATGTTAAATTAGGCAGTGTGGGAGTGATACCAGCAGGATTGGCTGCAATGCTGTAGTTTCACCCCATCTGATTTACTTCCTGCTGACTTCAACAGAGAGCATGCTGGGTGAAAGATAAAGGCGGCATTGAACCTGATGCCACCAGTTTGGTGGCTGGCGAGTGTGTGGGGTTTAGATGGGGTTCTTTGAGGTGTGTCCGTTCTCCCAAAGTAAGCTGCTGGAGACAGTGATTTGTTAACACCATTACTCTTCACTTACAGCTACGATGTACATATCGGGACGTTTTGCCCAAAGAACAAAGAAAATTACAGCACAAGAACAGGCCCTTCGGCCCTCCAAACCTACACCAACCATGCTGCCCGTCTGAACTGAAACCCCCTACTCTTTCAGGAACCAGATCCCTCTAATCCCTTCCTATTCAAGTATTTGTCAAGACGCCCTTAAAAGTTACTATCGTGACTACTTCCCCCAGCAAAGAGTTCCAGGCACCCACCACCCTCTGTAAAAAACCTGCCTCGTACATCTCCTTTAAACCTTGCCCCTCGCACCTTAAATCCAAGCACCCTAGTAATTGACTCTTCCACCCTGGGAAAAAGCTTCTGACTATCCACTCTGTCCATGCCCCTCATAATCTTGTAGACTTCAATCAGTTCGCCCCTCAACCTCCATCGTTTCAGTGAAAACAATCCAAAGTTGAAACTTCCGTTTCCTCCAGATCTCTTTTACTCAGTTGTGTAGTGTTACATCATTGTTGCATCAGTTTAAGCTGAAATTTATTTATTGGTGTAACAGGCTTACATTAACACTGCAATGAAGTTACTGTGAAACTCCACTGGTCGCCACACTCCGGCGCCAGTACACTGAGGGAGAATTTAGCATGCCCATAACCAGCACATCTTTTGGACTGTGGGAGGAAACCGGAACACCCAGGGGAAACTCATGCAGATATGGGGAGAACATGCAAACTCTGCACAGACAGTGACCCAAGCCGGGAGTCGATCCCGGGTCCCTGGCCCTGTGAGGCAGCAGTGCTAACCACTGTGCCACCATTCCGCCCCATCATGTGCATCATGTGCTTCTGATGTGAACCCTTCACTCTGCAGTGGGTCAGGTTAAAATTGGCATGGACTCATTCAGCAGAATGGATGCCTTTTAGAAGCATAGAAACAGAGAAAATCGAAGCAGAAGTGGGCCATTTGGTCCTTCAAGCCTGCTCTGCCATTCATGGCTGATCCTCCATTTCAATGGCAAACTCCCACTCTCTCCTAACAGCCTTTGACACCTTTAGAGTCGAGTAATCTATCTACTTGCTTCTTAAATATATCCAGTGACTTAGCCTCCACAGATATCTGCAGTGGAGAATTCTACAAATTTACCACCCTCTGAGTGAAGGAATTTCTCCTCATCTCAGTCCTAAATGGCCTACCCAGCATCCTGAGACTGTGATTCTCCAGTCAGAGGAAACAGCATCCCTGCATCCAACTCTGAGGAAGAGTCATCCAGACTTGAAACGTTGGCTCTATTCTCTCTCCACAGATGCTGTCAGACCTGCTGAGATTTTCCAGCATTTTCCTGTTTTTGTTTCAGATTCCGGTATCCGAAATAATTTGCTTTTATCCCTGCATCCAATCTGTCCAACATTGTCAAAATTGTATAGTTTTGATGAGATCCCCTCTCATGCTGTGAATACAGGCCCAGTCGACCCAATCTCGCCTCATACAATATTCCTGGCATTCCAGGAATCAGTCCGGTGAACCTCTGCTGCATTCCCTCTCTGACAAGTACATCCCATCTTGTGAGGTGACCAAAAGCTGCACAGAAATGCCAACGTCCTGTCAACATTTCCCAATCTAACAGCATTCAAAGAATATGCTGACATTCTGATTTTCCTACTGAAGTGGATCATTCACATTTGTCCATGTTATGCTACATCTGCCATATATTTGCATTCACTCAACTTGTCTGAATTATCTTGAAGTCTCTTTATTTCCTTGCCACCGCTCTCACATTCCCACCAGGTTTCCCATCAGAAAACCCATGAATCATAGAATCCCTACAGAGCAGAAGGAGGCCAATCGGCCCTTCGGGTCTGCACCGACAACAATCCCACCCAAGACCCACCCCTAACCCCACGTATTTACCCTGCTACTCCCGCTGACACTCAGGGGCAATTTATCTTGGCCAATCCACCTAACCCGCACATCTTTAGACAGTGGGAGGAAACTAGAGCACCCGGAGTAAACCCACGCATACACGGGGAGAATGCGCAAACTCCACACAGGCAGTCACCCAAGGCCAGAATTGAACTCGGGTTCCTGGCGCCATGAGGCAGCAATGCTAACCACTGTAAAATATTATATTTGGTTCCCTCATAATAAAGGGGATTGACAAAGAAGACTTGGAGAGGTTGTTCCTCTTGTGGGGCAATCTAGAACAAGAGGTCACAGTTTTAGGATAAGGGGTGGCAGATTTAAAACAGAGATGAGTAAAAATTACTTCTCTCAAAGGGTCGTGAGTGTGGAATTCATTATCCCAGAGCGTGGTGGATGTTGGGATATTGAGTAAATTTAAGGAAGAGATGGACAGATTTTTAATTAGTAATGGGTTTGAAGGGCTATGGTGAACAGGCAGGTAAGTGGAGTTAAGGCCGAGATGAGATTAGCCCTGACCATATTAAATGGCAGACCAGGCTCGAGGGGCTGAGTTGCCTACTCCTGCTCCTAGTTCATATGATTCTTATGATCTAAATCATTGATAGATATTGTGAATCATGGGAGCCCTAGCACCGATCCCTGTGGTACCCCACTCGTCAATGGCTGCCCGCTCTGAAAATGATCCATTTATTCCTACTCTCTGTTTCCTGTCTGCTAACCAATTCTCAATCCATACCAATCTATTACCCCCAGTGCCCTGTGTTTTTATTTTGCGCACTAATCTCTGACGTGGGATTTTATCAAAAGCTTTCTGAAAATCCAAATGCACCATACCCACTGGCTCTCCCTTCCTAGCTATGTCCTCAAAATCCTCTAGTATGTTTGTCAAACATCATTTCCCTTTCATAAATCCATGTTGACTTTGTCTAATCCTGTTGATATTTTCTAAGTGTGTTGTTATCACATCCTTTATAATAGACTCGAGCATTTTCCTTGCTGCTGATGTGAGGTTAACTGATGTGTAATTCCCTGTTTTCTCCCTACCTCCTTTTTTAAATCATGGGGTTACATTTACCGTCTTCCAACCTGCCAGGATTATTCCAGAATATTGGAAGATGACAACCAATGCATCCATTATTCCCATTGTGAACTCCTTTAGTCCCCTGGGTTGTAGATTATCAGACCCTGGGGTTTTATCAGCTTTCAGTCCTATTAATTTCTCCAGTACTTTCTTCTTTCGTGAAGACAGAGGGAAAGTGTTTTAATTCTTCTGCCATTTCCTTGTTCTCTGTTAAAAACTCTCCCATTTTGGACTGTACATTTGTCTTCACTAATCCCTTTTCTTTTTATACATGGATGGAAGCTTTTCCAGTCCACTTTTATGTTCCTTGCAAGTGTACACTCATCCTCCATTTTCCCCCTCTTAATCAATCTCTTGATCCTGTTTTGCTGAATCCTAAACTGCTCACAATATACAAACTTGTTGGTAACTTAACTTTGGATCTAATACTACCCTTCATTTATTTCATTAGCCATGGTTGGGCTGCTTTTCCTGATGTGTTTTTGTGATAGAAAGGAGTGCATAACCGTTACAATGCATGCATGTGCACCTTAAATGTGAGCCATTGCCTATCCACTGTCGTGCCTTTTAATGAGGTTCCCCAATCTAACTTCGCCAACTCACACCCCAGACCTTTGTGTTTTCCTCTGTTTAGATTTACGATCCTAATTTCAGATTGGACTACTTCATTTCCATCCTAATGAACAATTTTATTGTTATGGGCACTGTTCCCTAAAAGTCCCTGCACAACATGATTATCAATTAACTCCTTCTCATTGCACAGTACTAAAATTAGGATAGCCTGTTCCCCAGTCGTTTCCTTGATGTACTGATCTAAACAAAACATCTTGTGCACACTCCAGGAATTCATCCGCCTCAGTATTTTGTGTCGTAAATGCCCTACAGAATGCTTCGGAGTCAGAATCCGGGCGGGGAAGCTGTAAATTGGGAACAATAGAATTCCTGCAGAAGGAGGCCATTCAGCTCATCAAATTCCACCCTATCCCTGTAACCCTGTGCATTTACCATGGCTCATCCACCTAAGCTGCACATCTTTGGACTCAAAGGGGCAATTTAGCATGGCCAATCAACCTTGAACTGTGAGAGGAAACCGGAGCACCCGGAGGAAACCCATGCAGACACGGGAAAAACATGCGAGTTCCACACAGACAGGCATCCGGGGCCGGAATTGAACCCGGATCCCTGGTGCTATGAGGCAACAGTGCTAACCACTATGCCACCATGCCTTGAGGCACTTTAGTTTGAAAATGAAAAGTTCCAATGGAAGAGGATGGGTGCTTCTGGTTGTCTGCCTCTCCACCCACCCCTCCACCACCCCACCCCCACACTACCCCTCAGTAGAGAGCATGACTGTCAGGATGATGTTACCTGCTGGTTGTACTTCACTCATGGTGAACCCAGTTACCTGCTATAAAAGTGTTCCCAAGGAGATTCACATTGTTGCTTTACATAAAAATCTCAATCGTAGACTGACCAATTACCTTCAGGAAAACAACAATTGCAGGACCAGAGAGGGGATAATTTCAGCACCTAACCTAACTATTGGCAGCCGCATCTTGCCTAGGCTCTGGAATTCCCTCCCTCAACCTCCCTCTCCTTAAATCATTCCCTAATGTCTGCTTGTTTGACTAAGTTTTTGATCAACTGTCCTATTATCTCATTATGCAGCTCATTGTTTGATAATTCTCCCGTGAATGGCCATTTGCTACATTAATGGTGCTATCTGAACGCAAGTTGTTGTTGTTAATGGCCTGGTGAGATCGGGCAGCAGGCGAATTTAGACCCCGGAAGGTCATATTGGGGCTGATATGAATCCAGCATTGTACCTGATGCTGTCCATTCCCAAAATGGTGCGTTAGATTGGAATTACCTCCATCACTCTGTTTGAGCAGTCAGGAGTTGGGGTACCTTGCTGCAATTATACAGGGTCTTGGTGAGGCCACACCTGGAATATTGTGTGCAGTTTTGGTCTCCTTATCTGAGGAAGGATGTTCTTGCTATGGAGGGAGTGCAGCGATGGTTTACCAGAATGGTTCCTGGGATAGGGTGGCACAGTGATTAGCACTGCTGTCTCAGAGCACCAGGGACCCGGGTTCAATTCTGGCCTTGGGTGACTGTGGAATTTACACATTCTCCTGGTGTCTGCGTGGGTTTCCTCCGGGTGCTTCGGTTTCCTCCCACAATCCAAAGATGTACAGGTTAGGTGGATTGGCCATGCTAAATTGCCCCTTAATGTCCAAAGATGTGTAGGTTTGGTGGATTAGCTATGGTAAATGTGCGGGGTTGGGGTGGAGGGGGTGGGTTTGGGTAAGATGCTCTGTCGGAAAGTCGGTGCAGACTAAATGGACTGAATGGCTTCTTTCTGGACTGTAGGGATTCCATGATTCTATGACAGGACTGACGTAGGAGGGGAGATTGATATTTGCTGGAGTTGAGAAAAATTAGTGTGGATCTCATAGAAGCCTATAACATTCTAACAGGAATGGGGGGAGGGGAGTGTCCAGAAGCAGCGGTCACACACTAAGGATGCGGGGTAAACCTTTTAGGACTGAGATGAGGAGAAATTTCCTCACCTAGAGATGGGTAAATATGTGGAATTCATTACCACAGAAAGCAGTTGAGGTCAACCATTGGTATGTTTTCAAGAAAGAGTTAGATATAGCTCTTGGGGTAAAGGGGATCAAAGGATATTGGCGGGGGGGGGGGGGGGGGGGGGCGGGGGGCGAGGCGGGGAGGTGGGATCAGGCTGTTGAGTTGGATGATCAGTCATGATCATAATGAATGGTGGAGCAGTCTCGAAGGGATGAATGGTCTGCTCCTGCTCCTATTTTCTATGTTTCTATCTCCTTCAATCTTTCAACAAACCCAGGGAGTGGCATAAATGGTGCAGCAGCCATCCCGTCCCCCCGCCCCTGGTTCTGCGGGTGAACCCCCCCACCCTGGGATGTGGAATAAAAATCAGAGCTTGGCACCTTCCGGCCACAGAATGGCCGTCGCGTACATGAGGCCCGGGGCATTTCAGAGAATGATTGACAGGAATTCGATGAATCACACGTTAGGACAACCGGTCACGGATGAAATGTCGTATTGCTAGTACGGCAGGATTTGTGCGTCGCAATCAGAACTCAATGTCAACGTGGGGAAAACAATGGGTTTCACACATTCTGTGGCGTAGACTCCACAATGAGAGGCCGCAGCTGGAATATTTACTCTGTATTCATCATACAGATACAATAAATGCCCAAAGCCTGTTTGTCAAAAGTCAGCTTTATTCATTTGATGCATTTTGATCGGTTTTTATGTTGGGGACCCCGTTGTTTTATTTCTGTGGAAGAGCTGCTCAATAATTTAAACAGCTGATTTACTATTTGTGCAGCTGTTTCCTCTTGGTGTCTCCTGTCAGGATCAAAGGCTTAAAGGGACCACGTCCTTGCTCGATGGGAGAGGGCAGTGAAACAGAGCCGTCCAGTCGTATCTCTGACACGTGCTCCTGTCTCCCAGAGTACCACACTGCTCCAAAAATAGGAACTGGAGGAGTCCATTCAGTCCATCAAGCCCATTCCTCCCATTCCATTAAGTCGTGGTTGATCTGTACCTTAACAGAGTCGTAGAGGTTTACAGCATGGAAACAGGCCCTTTGGCCCAACTTGTCCATGCCGCCCAGTTTTTACCATTAAGATAGTCCAAATTGCCCATATCCTTCTATACCCATACTCATATAACTGTCTAAATGCTTTTTAAAAGACAAAATTATTCCCGCCTCTACTACTGCTTCTGGCCGGTTGTTCCAGACACACATCACCCTCTGTGTGAAAAAATTGCCCCTCTGGACCCTTTTGTATCTCTCCCGTCTCATCTTAAACCTATGCTCTCTCGTTGTAGACTCCTCTATCTTTGGGAAAGATGTTGACTATCTAGCTGATCTGTACCCCTCATTATTTTATAGACCTCTATAAGATCACCCCTCAGCCTCCTACACTCCAGGGAAAAAGTCCCAGTCTATCCAGTCTATCCACCTGATTTCCCGTGTCTTTTGCAATCTTACCGGCTCACCCCGCCCATCGGCCGCTGGGGCGCAATGGTAATATCGCCCCCCCCAAATGTTTCCTGTAATGGGGCAATCTAGAAGAAGAGGTCAAAGGTTTGGGTTGAGAGGTGGTAGATTTAAAACTGCGATGAGGAGGAACTACTTCTTGCAGAGGGTGGTGGAGTTGTGGAACTCGCTGTCCCATAGCACGGTGGAGTCTAAAGTATTAAATGGTTTTAAAAAGGAGACAGATATATTTCTAATAAAAAAATGGGATAAATGGATTTGGGGAACAGGTGGGGAGGTGGATTGGAGACCAGGGAGAGATCAGCCATGATCTGATTGAATGGCGGAGCAGGCTCGAAGGGCTGAATTTGCCTACTTCTGCTCCTAATTCCTATGTTCCTATGTTTTGTGAAAACATTGGTTGGATTTGTTTCCAGTCATGTTCTTCTATAAGCTCAATTTTCTAATGTTCACTTCCTGGGTGCTGACCCAAGCAATTCTCCCCTTTAATATGATGAAGTAATTAGAGTCAAAAAACTGGTTACAGCAACAAAAGAGGCCATTCAGCCCATCATGTCTCTGCAGGAACAATTTTTGTCATGCCACTTCTCTGTCTTTTCCCCTCCTAGCCCTGCAATTCCTTTCTCTTCAGATTGCTGGGGAAGAGGTGGTGCAGTGGTATTGTCACTAGACTAGTAATCTAGAGACCCAGGATAGTGATGTGGGGAGGTGTGTTCAAATCCCACCATGGCAGATGGTAAGATAATACATTCAAGATGCTAACCATTCACTGCATGAAGCAGAGCCTCCTGATGCATTGCCCCTGCTTATCCCAATGTAGGATTGGTGCTCCTGCTTAAGATAGTGAAGTTTATTTATTAGTCACAAGTAAGGCTTACATTAACACTGCAATGAAGTTACTGTGGAATTCCCTTAGTTGCCACACTCCAGCACCTGTTCAGTCAATGCACCTAACCAGCATGTCTTTCAGACTGTGGGAGGAAACCAGAGCACCTGAAGGAAACCCACGCAGACACTGGGAGAACATGCAAACTCCACACAGATAGGGCCTTCTAAGAAGAACCCTCTTTTTCCTTCCCGCTCACTGAGGTTCCCTCTCTGCCTCCTCCTCTGTAGGTCCTGCTCATGCTGCTGAGTGAGGGACATGCCCCCTATAGAGTATTGTGGTAGCATCTGTCTACGTAAATGTATTGCTGATGTATTTTAGTGGCTCTGCACATGCACGCGTGACATCTTTGGCAGTACAGGTTTGGGGAGGTTTTTGGGATCTGCAATACAGTGTTCTGCAAGCAAGACCTGTGGACTAGTTGCTCCTGTTTTCGTAGTTCTTACTGTTTATGAATTATTTGGGAGGCGATGACATGGTGGTATTATCGCTCGATTATTAATCCAGAAAGTCAGCTAATGTTCTGGGGACTGGGGTTCGAATCCCGCCACACCAGATGACAGAATTTGAATTCAATAAAAAAAATCTGGAATTAAGAATCTACTGATGACCATGAAACCATTGTTGATTGTCGGGAAAACCCCATCTGGTTCACTAATGTCCTTTAGGGAAGGAAATCTGCCATCTTTACCTGGTCTGGTCCACATGTGACTCCAGAGCCACAGCAATGTGGTTGACTCTCAACTAGGGATGGAGAAGAAATGCTGGCCAGCCAGCGATACCCATGTTCTATGAATAATAAAAAAAATTGCTGTTTGTAAGCTTGTTATTTTCTTTCAGAAAGAAGGTTGTTCTCTTGACAACGCATCCGACATGTGGCTTCAAGTAACCACGTGTAGCGGGATCTTTCTCTTTACTCCACTTACAGGCCGGTATTTGGGGCTCTGCCAATAGCTGCGAGTGTCTCTCTCTTACAGGCCTTGAAATTTCAAAGGCCGGGGAATGCTGTACTGGGGCAACTCCGCAGGAGGGAGCGCTGAACCAGGCTCACCGTTTATACCTGACCGGTAACCTGATACTTATATCACACAGCCATCCCAAAACCCCCACCAAGGCCTGAGTGATTCTTTCCCTTGTCAGTGGGACAACGGCCACCCTGCACCCACTCCACTCGAGTAGGTCTCCAAGAGAGAGAACAGAGAGACTCTGTCCTTTTTATCTCCTGACCAGCAGTCTCCCTTGAGTGAGCGGGTTCGAATCGCTCAGATCACCCTCGGTTCTAGACTCCGGATTTATGGTAAGGGATATTGAAACTGTGACCTCGCCAGAGTGCGCTGATGAGAGAACAAGAGGCAAGACAGACTCCAAACGAGTTTCAAATTTACAGTGATCTATTTAACGATAGAATCAACCTCTCCAATACCACACCACACATGAATAAAACTTATACTTTATACTATCACTATGGGAGAAATGCTAACGGGTATAATGTAAAATCTTACTTTACACAGTTCAAAACAAGATTACTGAACTTTACAATTACAATACACCACCCCTCCCCTTGCCTCAACCTCTATCCTATCCTCGGGAGCTTCACAAGGTTGGCTGGGATATTCACAATTCTAAAAGGGGTTCCTTTGTGGTGGGCCCGAATGTCTTAGTGCAGGGTCGAAACTGGGCTGCTGTTGGTCTTCACCTCTGCACATCAGCTTGCGATTCTGGAAGAAGAGCTCGGTCTTGCTTATCTGCCTCCCTTGATCTTATCTTCCGCCCAATTTAACAACCAACTTCCCTGCCCCCGTAGGTGATTTTCAAGGACAATGGGCTTCCGATCACTGGCAGTCTCAGTTTAATTGAGTCAAATCCAAACACAAAAGGCTGGAACTGCCTTGACCCCCGGGGGTCGTTATTTTAATGTCTTCTTAATGCTCCTCCGGAGCTTCCTGAACAGTATCCCATTAGTGGGATGGGTCTCCTTGTCTTCTGTGGATGGGCCGATTTCCGTGGCCATTGTCTCTCTGTTGGTCTGTTTACTGTTCATCTGCTGGTCTCCATCTCCCTTTGTCCTTCTGATGATTAGATCACTGGTGTGTCTGCCTTTCTGGCCACTTGCATATTCAGGGGACTCACACCTTCTCCTCAGCACAGTCCACAGGCAGGTTATGTTTGTCCTGCCGAGCCTTCTGGGAGGTTTTTATCAGCCAGCAGCCAGAGTTGGCCACTTTTAAACTGTCAGGTTTCTCCTGAGTCTTTTTAAAATATGGAGGATTGCCCTGAAACTTACACACGTTCCCATTTCTCAGACAGCAGCTGTTGCCATTTGCAACACTTAACGTCGAAACATAGAAACTAGGAGCAGGAGTAGGCCATTCGGCCCTTCGAGCCCTGCTCAATCATTCATCTTGATCATGGCTGACCATCAAATTCAATATCCTGATTCCTCTTTTCCCCCTATACCACTTGATCCCTTTAGCCCCAAGAGCTATATCTAATCTCTTCTTGAAATCAGATAACGTTTTGGCCTTAACTACATTCTGTGGTAGTGAATTCCACACATTCACCACCCTCTGGGTGAAGAGATTTCTCTTCACTTCAGTTCTAAAAAGTTTAGCCCTTATCCTCAAACTATGACCGCTAGTTCTGGACTCCCCGACCATTGGGAACATTCTTTCTCAGTCTACACTATCTAACCCTGTTAAAGTTTTATAAGTTTTTATGAGGTCCCCTCTCACTCTTCTAAACTCCAGTGAATATAATCCAAAACGACTTAGTCGCTTCTCATATGACAGACCTGCTATCCCAGGAATCAGCCTGGTAAACCTTCGCTGTACTCCCTCTATAACAAGGACATCCTTCCTCAGATAAGGACCCCAGAACTGCACACAATACTCCAGGTGTGGTTTCGCCAATGCTCTATACAATTGCAGCAAAGCATCCTGTGGTAAACCACTGTTAAGCTTATTGCCTGTGTGTGTGTGTGTGACATGCCTGGACATGCCCCTGCCGACCCTGCCTGAGACTCCTCCCCCCCCCGGTCCAGGTATAAAGGTGACTGCTCCCCACCCCCCTACCTCAGTCTCTGGACCAGTTCATCAGCATGGGTGTGCTCCAAGTCTTTTGCGAATAAAAGCCTATTTGTTCTTGCATACAAACTAGCCTTTGCTTGATTGATAGTGCATCAATTTTATTCGCAAAAAGTTTTGGGATGGAGCAGATACTAAAACCCGATAGATTAGAATTGGATCCTCAAGCCGTAGGAGCCTCTAACAGCTTCGATCACTGGCTGCAATGTTTCGAAACTTTCCTCACCGCCTCCCGGACCGAAACCGACAAGCTACACGTGCTCCACGCCCGGGTAAGCGATCAAGTATTCTCGATGATTAGAGATGCTGAAACTTACGATGATGCGATCGAACTTTTAAAAGGCCAGTACAACAAACAGACTAATGTAATCTACGCCAGACATCTTCTGGCTACTCGCAGACAACAGCCGGGAGAATCGGGCGACCAATTCCGTCAGCAGGATCACAACGCCAACCTCCACAAATTCCTCCACACCGCCACATTCCTAAATCTGACCTATGATAATAAGAAGTGCGTATTCCGCACACGCCGCCTCGCCATCCTTGGTTGTGTTGTGGAAAACGGGGTCATCGGTCCCGATCCCGACCGCATGCGTCCCCTCCTGGAACTTCCCCTCCCCACCAGCCTCAAAGCACCGAGGAGATGCCTGGGCTTCTTCTCGTATTAGACCCAGTAGGTCCCCAATTATGCGGATAAAGCCCGTCCGCTCATCAAATCCACCTTTTTTCCCCTGACGGCAGAGGCCCGCCTGGCCTTCGACCGCATCAAAGCAGACATCGCGAAGGCCACGATGCACGCTGTAGACGAATCCATCCCGTTCCAGGTGGAGAGCGATGTGTCTGACTTGGCCCTAGCCGCCACCCTTAACCAGGCGGGCAGACCCGTGGCCTTCTTCTCACAAACCCTCCAAGGCCCTGAAATTCGACACTCCTCTGTCGAGAAGGAGGCCCAAGCCATAGTGGAAGCTGTATGGCACTGGCGCCACTACTTAGCTGGTAAACGATTCACCCTACTCACGGACCAACGGTCAGTTGCATTCATGTTTAACAACACACAGCGGGGCAAGATCAAAAATGATAAAATATTGAGGTGGAGAATCGAGCTTTCCACCTACAATTACGACATCTTATACTGGCCCGGGAAGCTCAATGAGCCCCCAGACGCCCTGTCCCAGGGAATATGTGCCAGCGCACAAATAGACCAATTGCAGACTCTCCACAACGACCTCTGCCACCCAGGGGTCAGCAGGTTTTTTCACTTCATTAAAGCCCGTAACCTGCCCTACTCCATTGAGGAAGTCTGGTCTATAACCAGACACTGCCAGGTCTGCGCAGAGTGCAAGCCGCACTTCTTTCGGCCATACAGAGCACACCTCATAAAGGCCACCCGCCCTTTCGAACGCCTAAGCGTCGACTTCAAAGGCCCCCTCCCCTCATCTGACCGCAACATATACTTCCTCAACGTCATTGACGAATATTCACATTTCCCCTTCGCTATTCCCTGCCCGGACATGACCTCAGCCGCGGTCGTCAGGGCCCTGCACAGCCTCTTCACCCTGTTCGGTTTCCCTAGCTATATCCATAGCGACCGGGGATCCTCCTTTATGAGTGATGAGCTGCGACAGTACCGGCTCTCCAAAGGCATAGCCTCGATTAGGACCACCAGCTACAACCCCAGGGGGAACGGACAGGTAGAGAGGGAGAACGCAACAGTCTGGAAGGCCGTTTTACTAGCTCTGAGGTCTAAAGGTCTTCCAGTCACCCGCTGGCAAGAGGTCCTCCCTGATGCACTACACTCGATTAGATCACTCCTTTGCACAGCTACCAATGCTACCCCTCACGAAAGAATGTTTTTTTTCCCCAGGAAGTCCTCCTCGGGGACCTCACTACCGTCGTGGCTGACGTTCCCAGGCCCTGTCCTGCTCCGGAAGCACGTGAGGACCCACAAGTTGGATCCCCTGGTCGAAAGAGTCCAGCTCCTCCATGTCAAAACCCAATATGCCTATGTGGCGTACCCCGACAGGCGGGAGGACACGGTCTCCATTCGAGACCTGGCACCCGCAGGTTCCCCAGGGATCACGACGACCCACAACCCCACACCCCCAACCCCCATATACAGCACGCCTGAGCCCCAGGAGCCACCACCACGCACCCGACAATCGGAAGGGACTACAGACGACTCGAGCGACTACGGCCTGACGCCTGAACCAACACCGTGGCCACCGGAACCGACACCACAACCTGCACTACGGCGGTCGTAGCGGCAGATCAAGCCCCCAGAGAGACTGAATTTGTAAATTTGTAATTCTGTAATTATCATTCCACCCACCTCACCCCCGCCGGACTCTTTTTGAAAAGCAGGGGGTGAATGTGGTAAACCACTGTTAGGCTTATTGCCTGTGTGTGTGTGACATGCCTGGGCATGCCCCTGCCGGCCCTGCCTGAGACTCCTCCCCCCCGGTCCAGGTATAAAGGTGACTGCTCCCCACCCCCTTGCCTCAGTCTCTGGACCAGTTCATCAGCATGGGTGTGCTCCAAGTCTTTTGCGAATAAAAGCCTATTTGTTCTTGCATACAAACTAGTCTTTGCCTGATTGATAGTGCATCACATCCCTATCCCTAACACTTCTAAACCTATGTTCCTTTACTTACCACTCTCCTTTTAGCTTGCATAATCACCCTCGTTATCATTTAGTCTCTGCTGTTTTCCACGCTATCGCGGGCTGTTATTTCCTTCCTTTCCCCCTTTCTGGGTCTTGGTACTTGCTAAAACATGTTACAAATCTGACACTTTCCCCACTGAGATTTTCCAGCCCTTTACGTTTTTAATCTTGGTTTACGTAATCCCCCCTTCGTATTCGAAAACTTGGAGCCCCGTTGACACTCTGCTGAAGCTGTGCTTGCAATTCTTCCAAGGCCTTAGGTAAGGTTCCCAGAACTGTACACTGTATGCCAGATGTCCTTTAACCTGGGGATTGCAGCTCAGATATTCCCCGCACATCACCCCCAACCTGAAAATTTTGCTTCAAAATTGCACACTGTGCCGCAGCCAAAAAGATTTATCCAAAAAATTGTTCCATTTAGAGCAAGTGCAAGAAATGTTTGAACCATGTTCTGAAAAAAAGGGGGATTTTTAACCCTTTGGGAACAGATTTCTCTCCCACAGTTATTAGAACCATAGAAAGGTTACAGCGCAGAAAGAGGCCATTCAGCCCACCTTCTCCATGCCAGCCTGAATACACCCACGTGCCCTTTCTAATCCCACCTTCCTGCACCCGGCCCATAGCCCTGTAGCTTACAGCACTTAAGGTGCAGATCCATAGAGGCACCCATAGCACTATTGGCGCGAGAGTTCCAGGATTGAGAATAAATGTCAATCTTAGATTTCCAAGTCAGCATGGTGACCCGAAAGGGAAAGGGGGTGGGGAAAGCATGTGGGGGGGGGGGGGGGGGGGGGGGTAGCGTGGGTTAATTAATTTGCTCACATTTTTTAATCAAAGCATGTTTACTTCTCTATAAACATGACCTTCCTCTTATTAAGTTGATCTTTCTCTACACCCTAGCAATGACTATAATACTACATTCTGCACACTATCCTTTCCTTCTCGATGCTTTGTCTGTATCGCACGCAAGAAACAATACTTTTCACTGTATATATGGATGGCACAGTGGTTAGCATTGCTGCCTCACAGCGCCAGGGACCCGGGTTCGATCCCGGCTTGGGTCACTGTCTGTGCGGAGTCTGCATGTTCTCCCCATGTCTGTGTGGGTTTCTTCCGGGTGCTCCGGTTTCCTCCCACAGTCCAAAGGTGTGCGGGTTAGGTGGATTGGCTGTGCTAAATTGCCCCTTAGTGTCTGGGAGACTAGCTAGGGTAAATGCATGGGCTTATGGGGATCCAGCCTGGGCGGGATTGTGGTCGGTGCAGACTCGATAGGCCGAATGGTCTTCTTCTGCACTGTAGGGATTCTATGATTCATACTAATACACGTGACAATAATAAATCAAATCAAATCAAATCAGAAGTTTAGCTTGTTCAAAGTGACTTGATAACATGATTCTTCCTCTCTGATGAGGAACTGGGCAACAACTGTGCCTTGGCAAGTCTCATGCCACACTTGGAAATAGGAAATTAAACACAGATCTAAAAATAGAAACAAAAATCGCGACGTCATGGCAAAATGGCAAAAGGTTACACACAGATTGTTTGTAAGCAGCTGTGTGCTTTTCCTACCTATTGGCCATTACTTGTGATACATCTAATGGATGACACTTGTTGCAAATGGAGGGACACGTTTTGTGCACCACATCCATTCATTCTTGTGTGAGCTTCAATGGATATTGGTAGTCTTGCATTTTAATAGGCCCTCACAGTAACCTCCAGCCAACGATTCATAAAATGCCAAGACTGCACGGAGCCAGGAGGGTTTTGTATTCTAGCAAGTGCTCCGTTCTAATTACTGCAACTACATTTCAAACACAGCGATTACAGGTGGAATTGGGGACACAGTAAATGGTGCCAAGTATGGCTGTCCTATACTTAAGTACCTCATCAATCAGCCACTTCACTGTAGATAGAGTCCATCTTCCGAGAAACTTCTGACTAGCAATTTACTGTATCTTTTGGCTTTGTTTTCAGAAATGTCTGACTGGCTTCTGAGCAGCACGGTGGCACAGCGTTTTAGCACTGCCGCCTCATAGCACCAGGGACCAGGGTTTGATTCCCGGCTCGGGTCAGTTTGTGTGGAGTCTGCACTTTTTACCGTGTCTGTGTGGGTTTCCTTTGGGTGCTTCGGTTTCTTTCCACAGTCTGAAAGATGCGCTGGTTAGCAACAAAATTCTCCTTCAGTGCACCCGAACAAGCGCTGGAGTCTGGCGACTAGGGGGTTTTCAAAGTAATTTCATTGCAGCCTACTTGTGACACTAATAAATAAACTTTAAACTTTAGATCCATGCCTCCACTACTCTTATACAATCCAGACCTCTGCAACCATACTTCGACTGCACCTCTGAGTCCTGTGATCCGAGTCCTGTGAAAAGGTCGGCACGGTGACACAGTGGTTAGCACTATTGCCTCACAGCTCCAGGGTCCTGGGTTCAATTCTGGCCTTGGGTCACTGTCTGTATGGAGTTTGCACGTTCTCCCCATGTCTGCATGGGTTTCCACAGGGTGCTCCTACTTGAGAGACTGAGAAATAAAGTTTAAAGGATCAGATATCTCATTTTCAGACAACTGGCAACAACAACTTGGATTTATGTAGCACACTTGACACAGTTAAATGGGTCCAAAGGCACCTCACAGAAGAGTTGTTGGACAAAATTTAATGCCCAAGGAGAACCAACCACTTGGTCAAAGAAGTGATCTCAAGAAACAACCGAAAGGAGAACATAGAGTCATAGAGATTTACAGCATGAAACAGGCCCTTCGGCCCAACTTGTCCTGCCGCCCCTTTTTTTAACCACTAAACTAGTCGCAATTGCCCGCGTTTGGCCCATATCCCTCTATACTCATCTTACCCATGTAACAGAATAAATGTCAATCTTAGATTTCAAAGTCAGCATGGTGACCCGAAAGGGAAAGGGGGTGGGGAAAGCATGTGGCGGGGGGGCAGGGGGGGGGGGGGTTTAGTGTCCAAATGCTTTTTAAAAGACAAAATTGTACCCACTCTACTACTACCTTGGCAGATTGTTCTCGACACTCACCACCCTCTATGTGAAAAAATTGCCCCTCTGGACACTTTTATATCTCTCCCCTTAAACCTATGCCCTCTGGTTTTAGACTCCCCTACCTTTGGGAAAAGATATTGAGTATCTTGCTGATCTATGCCCCTCATTATTTTATAGACCTCTATAAGATCAGCCCTAAACCTCCTACGCTCCAGAGGAAAAAGTCCCAGTCTATCCAGCCTCTCCTTATAACTCAAACCATCAAGCCCCGGTAGCATCCCAGGAAATCTTTTCTGCACTCTTTCTAGTTTAATAATATCCTTTCTATAATAGGGTTACCAGAACTTACACAGTATTCCAAGTGTGGCGAGTTTCCTCCGGGTGCTCCGGTTTCCTCCCACAGTCCAAAGATGTGTGGGTTAGGTGAATTGGCTATGCCAAATTCTCCCTCAGTGTAACCGAACAGGCACTGGAGTGTGGCGACCAGGGGAATTTCACAGTACCATCATTGCAGTGTTAATGTAAGCCTACTTGTGACACTAATAAAATAAATTAAACTATGATTCACAAAAAGTTAGAATGCAGGTAAAGCAAGTAATTAGGAAGGCAAATGGAATGTTGACCTTTATTACGGGGGGATGGAATATAAAAGTAAGGAAGTTTTATTAGAGCTGTACAGGGAATTGGTGAGACCGCACAGATATACAAATCAGGAGCAGGAATAGGCCACTCAGCCCCTCGAGCCTACCTGCCCGTTCAATAAGATCATGGCTGGGTACTGTGCACAATTTGGTCTCTTTACTTAAGAAGGGATATCCTTGCATTGGAAGCATTTCAGAGAAAGTTCACTGGACTGATCCCTGGGATGAAGGGATTGTCTTATGAGGACGTTCCCCCGTATCTTCATGGGTTTTCTCCAGGTGCTCCGGTTTCCTCCCACAGTCCGAAAGATGTGCTGGTTAGGTGCATTGGCCATGCTAAATTCTCCCTCAGTGTACCCGATTGGGTGCCAGAGTGTGGCGATTAGGGGATTTTTGCAGTAACTCCATTGCAGTGTTAATGTAAGCCTACTTGTGACATGAATAAATAAACTTAGAAGTAAAAAGCCCGGCAACAACTCCCCAAGAGCAACCCAATGCTGATTCTGTCCAGCTGGACCCAACTTCCAGAAAATTAATTTTAAAACAGTGACTCTGCTGACGTTGTTCATCTTAGAACCTATTAACTAAAACAAAACAGAGGGCATAAAGTGTGAAATATTTTAAATGGCATTCTAAATGAGATAAAGATCGTTCACAGTTATTTACCTCAGTTCTTTATATCGGCATTGTGACTCGCTGCTTTCTTTTAATGCACGATTATACATATAGTATCAGCACTTACAAATGCCTGCATTATTATGCTGCATGCATGATTTACTGGGGCTTGAGGGAGGAAGCTAGAAAGGCGTGAAAGCCCCAAAAGCAAGTACAGCCAAGGCAACACTAACTGGTGACTGGGCACGAGTTAAACCTCACTCCAAGAACCCGAAAATCCCCTCGGGGGTCTGCTGGATTCCAACTTCCCCCACTCTGCTCAGCTGAATCCAACCGACAGTGAATAATCCAGCCTGATTATTATTCTCCTTGAGACTGAACGGCAGATTGGCCATTTGGCAGTAAACGCGACTGAGGGATTAATAACCCTGAATTTGAGTTAATTCAGCAGTGCCACACAAGCCTTCCTGCTAAATAAGATGTTTAGATTGCGAGCAGGCTAAGGGTCAATTAAATGCAACGCTAAATGGATTACAGCATCAATTAAATCCCTTGTTAAAGAGTGGGCCTGACTGAAATAGCAGGCAACCGGCAATTTGCCGTAATGATACTGCGTGGTAAGTGAAGCCGCTCTGGAACTGAGGTGTAATCTACCTGCACGGCTGGACAAATGTTCAATCATGTAGCCACCACACGCAGCCTCCTCCGTGCCAACATGCTGTGATTTATGGGGCCGTTCCAATTCATAACCATTGACTGATGCAACGCGAATGGACTGCTTCAGTAATTTTGTCGTGGCGACGATGACTCCTGCAGAGTTGACCGAGCAGAACGCAAACAGCCCCGAGTGTTTTGATGGGATCAGATAAAACAAAATTGGTATTTGCATGTTCATATGCACAGCTG
Organism: Mustelus asterias; assembly: GCF_964213995.1. Lineage (NCBI taxonomy): Eukaryota > Metazoa > Chordata > Chondrichthyes > Carcharhiniformes > Triakidae > Mustelus > Mustelus asterias. The sequence continues at coordinate 181,086,911 of NC_135801.1, read as the reverse complement.
GTTTAGCCCAGGAACGAATCAATGGCAGCTTTGCACCAACTCCCAAGCTCCAGAGCCACAGCAATGTGGTCGACTCTCAACTGCCCCTCGGGCAACTGGGGATGGGCAATAAATGCTGGCCCTGCCAGTGACACCCATGTCCACGAATGAATTTTTTAAAAAGCTGGTGTTTTCCATTGGGAGTCAGGGTCCGAGGAGATTCCAGAGTGAGACCACATGAGAATCCGGAGACCAAACAATGCCTCCTTGATTCAGTTTGACACCATGCGAAGGAGAAATCCACTGGAGCATCAAATGCGGTTTTCAATGTGTTCACACTGTTCACATTTTTGATTGATCCCCATACTGTAAAACCTTTCCTGCCCCCCCCCCCCAACCCTACCACTCCCTGCCATGCCCCTCCCACAGCACCCTGGCACTTTGAAACACTACGAAACCTGAGTATAGATGCTCAGAGTGTGTGGAGGGCTCACAGTGAATTCATTCATGCTCCACAACAGGCGAACTGACTCTCGGACAGTGACTGTTAGCCACAGCCCACCAGGAATAAACGAACAAGATTGGAGAACCAGGAGCACTGTTGCCATTTTTACGAGGAACATAGACTGTCCACAACACTAGGATCACAGACAGAGTTGAGCTCAGTTCACTTTCTCAGCCAGCATTGCTATTTATTGAATAACAAAGTTGAAAGGCACGAGGTGCAGAACGGATGAAATAAAATGATGCTTTATTCATGGGCCTGTTGGAAAATGCAAACATCTTCACAAAACATCTGCAAAAACTATGAGGCAAAGGTATAGGAAGAGGCATCCTCAGGATTACCTGCCACAGGTTCAGCTTCTGAATGGGTTGGCAGATATAGTAAGAAGTCTCACAACACCAGGGTAAAGTCCAATAGGTTTATTTGGTAGCAAAAGACATCAAGTTTCTACCTTTTGCTACCAAATAAACCTGTTGGACTTTAACCTGGTGTTGTGAGACTTCTTACTGTGTTTACCCCAATCCAACGCTGGCATCTCCACATCGTGGCAGATATGGCACAGCTTGGTGTGAGGATTCCCCAGTGGCCTAGCTATCAATCGGCGTCAATGGGCTATATTTGAGAGGGTGGCAATGGATGAAATAGTACAGAGAGCAGAATTTGATCATCGTCAGCCTACTCTGCCAAACTGTGCCCATTAAAGCTCCCAATAACCTGAGGGAGGTGCGCCAGAGTTACAAGCATCTAAAACATGTGAATGACCTTTGTTCTCTGATGTTTATTCATCAGTGTCACAAGTAAAAAGATGCACCACAGTAAGCATTTTTTCTGGTTGTATCACAGCTTGGTATGACTCTTGCTCTATTCAAGACTGCAAGAAATTACAAAGGGTCATGACCGTAGCCCAGTCCATCACTGAAACCAGCCTCCCATTCATTGACACTGTCTACACTTTCCGCTGCCTCAGAAAAGCAGCCAGCATAATTAAGGACCCTCTGCACCTTGGTCATTCTCTCTTCCACCTTCTTCTATCGGGAAAAAGATGCAAAAGTCTGAGGTCACATACCAACCAATTGAAGAACAGCTTCTTCCCTGCTGCCATCAGACTTTTGAATGGACCTACCTCATATTAAATTGATCTTTCTCTACACCCTGGCTATGGTTATAGCACTACATTCTGCACCCTCTCTTTTCCTTCTCTATGAATGGTATGCATTGTCTGTATAGCACGCAAGAAACAATACTTTTCACTGTATACTAATACATGGGTAAGTAATTAATCAAATCAAAAAATCAAATTGAAGGAGTGATCTCAGGTTTGTATTGCTGGAGGAGGTTACAGAGATAGGAAAAGCAAAGCAGCCAGCATAATTATGGACCCCACACACTCTGGACATTCTTTCTTCCACCTTCTTCCATCGGGAAAAAGATACAAAAGTCTGAGGTCACGTACCAACTGGCTCAAGAACAGCTTCTTCCCTGCTGCCATCAGACTTTTGAATGGCCCTATCCTGCATTAAGTTGATCTTTCTCCATAACTGTAACACTACATGCTGTACCCTCTCCTTTCCTTCTCTATGAATGGTATGCTTTGTCTGTATAGCGTGCAAGAAATAATATTTTTCACTGTATACCAATACATGTGACAAGAATAAATCAAATCAAATCAAATCAGGACTATGGTTGCAGATTTGGATGAGCTCAGGTTCATGGCCAATGGTGCTGCATCATGTGGATGTGAAGAGCATTCCAGAAGGGTGTTGCACCAAGGAGCCACACGATGAGCGGAGAACTCCGAGGTGTAACAAGAAGCAAATTGGGTACAAAGTTCAGACGGCGCCCAAAACAGATTTCCGTTTTGTGCTCAAGCACATGCAATTGATTGAGGTAATAAAATTTAACAATTAAAGCAATTAGGCTGCGAGCAGGATTGCAGAACTCCATATTTCAGAGCGTATCCATTATTTATGTTCGTGCTGTCATTAAGCCATTTGGTAACTTTTCAAAGACATCTTATTAAAGGCATGCTGGCGAGGACTGTTCTTGGAAGTCTGAAATGGTGAATTATGAACTTCATTCCAGAATCAGTTTTAGATTGCTGTAATAAAAAAATGATAGTCTGTCATTTACACAGAACAATTAGTTCAGAAGCACCCCTCCACGCTGAGGCTCAATTCACACAGCTAATGTGCTTCATACCTGCATTTATTCAGTCAAAGCAACATCACTTAATTCCATTGTTGGGCACACAGGTATTCAAAGTTGGGCTGATTAGGAAAGGACTCAGGCATCACTTGCTCAAAAAGAGAATTGTTCCGCAGCATATTTGCAGCATTAATATCAAAAGGACATTAGCATCCATTTTGCTTTGTATCTGAGGTGGCAGAGCAACAGATTAGAGTGGCAGACAGCAGGACCTAGGAGAGACACTTCATGCAATGAACCCTGGTGGATGGCTGGCTCCAGCCATAAAGGGTCGGCTATAAAGTGCTGTGTATGGTTTATTTCATTTATGTAAAGACTTCATTTTAAGATTTTTCTGCCGATGTAACTAACTCTGCTAAGCGTTTAAAGTTAACTTGACCACATTTTAAAACTCAGCAGGCATGCTGGGTTAGCTGGGAAAATTGACTGCATTTTTGAAAATACAATGCAAGTAAAAACAGACTTTTTCATCAGCCAAACAAAGTTTTTCACAAAAAATGGTTTTTCATGGCCACAGCTGCGAGAATTGTTTTGGTAGTCATGTTCCAAACAATTTTGATACGAGATAAGAGTTAACATATAGTTTTGGAACTGTGTGGGCAGCAGTCAGTCTGTTTTCGAGACCTGTTCAGTATGTTTTGAGTTCTTTTATCAGTACAAGACTGGCAAAAGCCAGTATCTCTCCATTTCTCTCTCTCTCTAGCTTCTTTCTTTCTGTTCGTTTCTGTAATGATTTAATTTTAAATTCTGTTCAATAAAAAGAAATTCATTGTATCAGTGCTGTTTCCGCCTATTCTAAGGAATGAATGGATCCTGTATAAGTGTACTGTTGTGTAAAACAATGGGATTTTCAAAGCTAGAATCATGGTCTGTGCTGAGTTGGCTGAGGTTAGTCTGGGATAAAATGCAGTAACTAGGTTTCACCGTGTCCCTGATCTCAGAATGGGGAGAAGGATAGAGGAGTTGGGACATTATGTTACAACAGTACAAGACATTAGTAAGGCCACATGTGGAGTACTGCGTACAATTCTGGTGACCCTGCTATAGGAAGGATGTTATTAAACTGGAAAGGGCGCAAAAAAGATTTACAAGGATGTTACCGGAACTGGAAGGTTTGAATTCTATGAAGAGACTGGATAGGCTGAGACTTTGTTTCCTGAGCGTAGGAGGTGGTGGGGTGACCTTGTAGAGGTCGATAAAATCATGAGGGGCATAGATAATGCGATTAGCCAAGCTCTTTTCCCCAGGGTAAGGAAGTCCCAAAACTAGTGAGGATAGGCTTACGGTGAGGGGGGAAAGATTTAAAAGGGAACTGAGGGGCAACTTTTTCACACAGAGGGTGGTACGTATATGGAACGAGCTGCCAGAAGAGGTGTTTGAGGTGGGTACAATTACAACATTTGGACATGGATGGGAAAGGTTTCAAAGGATATGGGCCAAACGCAGGCAAATGGGACTAGTTCAGTTCAGGACTGTTGTAATATAATGTCCCAACTCCTCTATCCTTCTCCCCATTCTGAGATCAGGGACACGGTGAAACCTAGTTACTGCATTTTATCCCAGACTAACCTCAGCCAACTCAGCACAGACCATGATTCTAGCTTTGAAAATCCCATTGTTTTACACGACAGTACACTTATACAGGATCCATTCATTCCTTAGAATAGGCAGAAACAGCACTGATACAATGAATTTCTTTTTATTGAACAGAATTTAAAATTAAATCATTACAGTCCAAGACATTAGTCCAAAGATGTGCGGGTTAGGTTGATTGGCCAGGTTAAAAAAAATAAATAAATTGCCCCTTAGAGTCCTGGGATGTGTAGGTTAGAGGGATTAGCGGGTAAAATATGTGGGGGTAGGGCCTGGGTGGGATTGTGGTCGGTGCAGACTCGATGGGCCGAATGGCCTCCTTCTGCACTGTAGGGTTTCTATGATCTATGAAACCTGGTCGGCATGGACGAGTTGGGCTGAAGGGCATGTTTCTGTGCGGTATGTCCCTATGACTCAATGAGTGGAAATCAGCCACTTCTCTAGGTATTGTGTTTGCAGTGTGGTTAGCCTGTGGCTAACCTATTTTACCCTTATGGGTGGCACTATTCGAAGAGTGAACTAGACCTGGTGTTGATGCCTGAATGGGAGTGCTTTTCCTTAATATAGTAAAGGCTGTGATAGATATTTAGTCCTTTATTTAATCACATTTCAACTGTGTTTCGGAGGCCTGCCCATGGTAAGTATTTGGTGAGTTGGCACAGAGGATCTAAGGGTCTAAGATGATGTCCTCCACCCCCTCTTGCCACGATGCCTCCCCCTCCCCGAATGAAGATCGCAACAATCGGGGGAAGTTCGCCTGAGGCGGAGGCAGTGAGCTGCCTCAGGGGACAAAGTTCAGGCGAATGTGCCCTTATCTGGCTCTGTGTCACATTTTGTTTGGTAAATAGTCTCACAACACCAGGTTAAAGTCCAGCAGGTTTATTTGGTAGCGTGAGCTTTCGGAGCGTTGCCCCTTCATCAGGTAAGCAACGCTCCAAAATCTCGTGCTACCAAATAAACCTGTTGGGCTTTAACCTGGTGCTGTGACACTACTTACTGTGCCCACCCCAGTCCAACGTCGGCAACTCCACATCACATTTTGTTTGGTAACACTCGTGTAAAGTTGAGACATTTTATTACATTTGAGGTGCTATATAAATGCAGGTTGCTGTTGTTGTTGCGGACAGTAATTGCTGGCAGGGTATTTGGACCTGATCAAGGTTTATGCTATCTTGTAGTGCTGAGAGAATGATGAGAAATCAAAACCAAGCCCCAATTGCCTGTTTCAGTGAATCAGGTAGACATTAAGGACGGAATTTTACCGGCTTGTCCGCCCAGGTTTCACGCAATACCACCCGAGGCCAATGGAGAATGCCATTCTCCAAGCCTCCCCTGCCCCTGGAATCAGGGCAGGGGTGCCTGTAAAATTCCAGCCTAAGGATCTCACATTGCCATCGAAGATGGGTTGAGTCTGTTACACCTATGCACTTCTTAGGTCTGTATGTTCCTGCTCAGGAATAGGATGATCTTGCCTGATCGACACGGTGGCACAGTGGTTAACACTACTGCCTCACAGCGCCAGGGACCCGGGTTGAATTCCGGCCTCAGGCCACTGTCTGTGTGGAGTTTGCACATTCTCCCCGTGTCTGCCTGGGTTTCCTCCGGGTGCTCCCGTTTCCTCCCACAGTCCAAAGATGTGCGGGTTAGGTGGATTGGCCATGCTAAATTGACCCTTAGTGTCAGGGGGGATTAGCAGGGTAAATGCATGGGGTTATGGGGATAGGGCCTGGGTGGGATTGTGTTCAGTGCAGACCCGATGGGCTGAATGGCCTCCTTCTGCACTGCAGGATTCCATGATCACAAGAGATCAGCTCAGTTGAGTAGTTTTTTTTTCTGGTGGTTCAAACATAATTCTTTCTGATCTAGCCAATATTTACAGATGCGATGATGGTTGGAAATATGTACATGGCCAAGGCGCAGTTCAAGGGGCACTCACACAAACTAATTGTGTTCAGACTGGCTGGGATTTTCATGAGGCAAACTTGTCCTGGGAGCAGGATAGCTAGTGCTAAGCTATGGTAGAAAGACACAACCCCCCCCCCCCCCCCCCACCTCTCCCCCAACCTGGTGAATATTTTTCCTGAGGGGGCACTCTCTCCTGAGGCAGTTCTGCCAAGTTGGAAATCTTTACGACTTCAGCTGCTTGGTCTCAAAGACGAAAATCTCCCCCTCAGTGTCCTACCCAGTAATCATTCCTCAGCCAACACCCTCCAATACAATTAATCGGGTATTCACCTCAGTGTTGTTAGATTTGATGCATACATAGAACATAGAACATAGAAAGCCACAGCACAAACAGGCCCTTCGGCCCACAAGTTGCGCTGATCATATCCCTACCTCTAGGCCTATCTATAGCCCTCAATCCCATTAAATCCCATGTACTCATCCAGAAGTCTCTTAAAAGACCCCAACGAGTTTGCCTCCACCACCACCGACGTCAGCCGATTCCACTCACCCACCACCCTCTGAGTGAAAAACTTACCCCTGACATCTCCTCTGTACCTACCCCCCAGCACCTTAAACCTGTGTCCTCTCGTAGCAACCATTTCAGCCCTTGGAAATAGCCTCTGAGAGTCTACCCTATCCAGACCTCTCAACATCTTGTAAACCTCTATCAGGTCACCTCTCATCCTTCGTCTCTCCAGGGAGAAGAGACCAAGCTCCCTCAACCTATCCTCATAAGGCATGCCCCCCAATCCAGGCAACATCCTTGTAAATCTCCTCTGCACCCTTTCAATGGCTTCAACATCTTTCCTGTAATGAGGTGACCAGAACTGCGCGCAGTACTCCAAGTGGGGTCTAACCAGGGTCCTATAAAGCTGCAGCATTATCTCCCGACTTCTAAACTCAATCCCTCGATTAATGAAGGCAAGTACGCCGTACGCCTTCTTGACCGCATCCTCCACCTGCGAGGCCGATTTAAGAGTCCTATGGACCCGGACCCCAAGGTCCTTCTGATCCTCTACACTGCTAAGAATGGTACCCTTCATATTATACTGCTGCTTCATCCCATTGGATCTGCCAAAATGGATCACCACACACTTATCCGGGTTGAAGTCCATCTGCCACTTCTCCGCCCAGTCTTGCATTCTATCTATGTCTCGCTGCAACTTCTGACATCCCTCCAAACTATCCACAACACCACCTACCTTGGTGTCGTCAGCAAACTTACCAACCCATCCCTCCACTTCCTCATCCAGGTCATTTATGAAAATACAAAATGACTGCCATGATTGCTTAGAATCATAGAATCTCTCCAGTGCAGAAGGAGGCCTATCGGCCCATCAAGCCTGCACCGACCACAATCCCACCCAGGCCCTATCCCTGTAACCCCACATTTTTACCTTGCTCACCCTCCTGACACTAAGGGGCAATTTAGCATGGCCAATCCAGCTAATCCGCATATCTTTGGGCTGTGGGAGGAAACCGGAGCACCCGGAGGAAACCCACGCTGACAAGGGGAGAACGTGCAAACTCCACACGGGCAGTCACCCAAGGCCGGAATCGAACCCGGGTCCCTGCCGCTTTGAGGCAGCAGTGCTAACCACTGTGCCACCGTGCTGCCCATCTCAAGGAGTTCACACTGAGGGATGTAAATTTAACTGCATTCACACAATGGGCAACTGACCGATGAGTAGTAAACCAGGCGAGGTATAAAACAAGCGCACGCTCAGAGAGAGAAAAGGGAAACCCTTCTTTTTAAACTGAGAATGCTTCAGCAACACTCCCAACAACTAAACAGTTCGAGGTGTGAACTGTTGTTGTAGGAATATTTTCATACATTCTGCCGCACTTAAAAATTGCAGCACTCTGGATTCCTCATGGGATCCTTCACATTGCCGACCATATGTTGTGCAACAATACTTCCCAAATATTTTTTTTTAGAACAGAATTACATTCTCTCATTTTGGAAACACTTTCCACCGACAATTAGAGTGAGTCAGGAACATCTTTGTGAACCGTGTTGTTAATATATTTTATGGGAATTCCTGTCAGTCCTCCCGATAGATGAAGCAGCCTTAGCAATACTGAGGATTGTTCTATGTGCTGGTAATTCAATCACTTTTGCATCAGTGTGATGTGCTTCCTTGCATGCATACAGATGAAAGCACGCAGCAAAAAAAGGAAAGGGCCTCTCAGTCTCAAATGACATTATATTCTGCTGTGGTGTAAAGTTTTAATGGAAGCACTGCAGCCTCAAAGCTCCAGGGACCGGGGATTAGTCCAAAGATGTGCAGGTTAGGCGAATTGGCCATTCTAAATTGTCCCGTAGTGTCACAAGATGTGCAAATTAATGGGGCAAATATATGGAGTTACAGGGATAGGGCTCTCTCAAACAGTCAATGCAGACTCGATGGGCTGAAAGGCCTCCTTCTGCACTGTAGGGATTCCATGATTTTATGGTTCTTTGAATCCCAAGGAAAATTGGAAAAATGCAGTCAGAGCCTTCCTAGTTTCCATCCTTTCTTCCCTCTGTAACATAGGATGCAGCCCATCCAAACTTTTTAGGTGTCCAGATCACCAACAACCTGTCCTGTCCTGCTGACACAATAGTTAAGAAAGCCCACCAACGGCTCTACTTTCTCAGGCTGCTAAGGAAATTTGGCATGTCCGCTACGACTCTCACCAACTTTTACAAATGCACCATAGAAAGCATTTTTTCTGGTTGTATCATAGCTTGGGATGGCTCCTGCTCTTCCCAAAACCGTAAGGAACTACAAAGGGTCGTGAATGAAGCCCAAACCAGCCTCCCATCCATTGACTCTGTCTACACTTCCCGCTGCCTTGGCAAAGCAGCCAGTATAATCAAGGACTCCACGCACCCTGGACATTCTCTCTTCCACCTTCTTCCTTCGGGAAAAAGATACAAAAGTCTGAGGTCACATACCAACCAACTCAAGAACAGCTTCTTCCCTGCTGCTGTCAGACTTTTGAATGGACTTACCTTGCATTAAGTTGATCTTTCTCTACACCCTAGCTATGACTGTAACACTACATTCTGCACCCTCTCCTTTCCTTCTCTGTGAACGGTATGCTTTGTCTATATAGCGCGCAAGAAACAATACTTTTCACTGTATGTCAATACATATGACAATAATAAATCAAATTAAATCAAATCAAATCAAACTAAGGGAGGACTTTGAGGATGGTAAAGAGATGATAAAGAGAAAGTCTTTTCATGTCTTTTCCAGCACCAATCCTGCATCCTGCTTTACTGATTCATTGGCAGCATCTCTTTTTCCAATGAAAACAGATGGAGAGTATTCATTCGTACCACATTCATTCATTCATTCATTCATTCATTCATGTGTTTTCTGTCCAAACACTGGCCCTTGGCTTCGGGTCAGCTTATGTATTGCCCCATGCTGCTTTTCTTGGCAAAGGTTTGCTGGTGTTAGTTTTCCATTGCCTTCCACTTTCAAGGGCAGGGCAAAGAGGCAGGTCCCAGGTCTATCTCAGCGGGACTGGGAATGGAGCCTGCAGATGGCATTTCTCTGAACGAGATGCTAACCATCGAGCAAACTGAGCTAACCGGTCCCATATAAACCATCAGCCATTGTCCAATACTGTGCAGCTTGATGTCAGCCCTTGAGGCTTTTATTCATCTTTATTGGCAAATCCTCTCATCTGGTGAACAGAAGACAGGATTTAAAATTTATGGCACACACAGCCTCCAAAACAAGGCCCAAATCTCCTGATCAGGATCGAACCTATTTTTCCCAGCCCGACCAGACAAAGCATTACTCACTTTGGATTTTTGGAAGATTGGATTTTTCCATCCAATCTTCGAATAGTTAAGGATCCTCTTGGGAAGAAAGAATATAGCATGCTAGAATTTCAAATTCAGTCTGTGGGCGATAAACCGGAGTCCCACATGACCGTTCTGGAGTTAAACAAAGGTAATTACATAGGCACATGGACAGATTTGGGCTTAGTGGACTGGACAGGAAGACTAAAAGGTATGACAGTTGATGATCAGTGGCAAATGTTTAAGGAGATCCTTATTCCTCTCAACTAAAATACATTCCAGAGAGAAACAAATATTCTAAGAGGGGCAAGGAACATCCATGGCCAAGCAAGGAAGTTAAAGATAACATAAAGACATACCATGTTGCATGCCATGTTGCAAAGGCAAGTGACAAGAAGGAAGTATGGAAAACTTTTAATGATCAACAAAGAATTACTATGAAAGTGATAGAAACATAGGAACTAGATGCAAGAATAGCCCATTCGGCCCTTCGAGCCTGCTCCTCCATTCATTTTAAGCATGGTTGATCATCAAATTCAATATCCAAATCCCCCCTTCCTCTGTATCAGTTGATTCATTTATCCCAAGAGCTACATTTAATTTCTTCTTGAAATGAGACAACATTTTGGCCTCGACTGCATTCTGTGGGAGTGAATTCCACACATTCACCACCCTCTGAGTGAAGAAATTTCTCCTCGCCTCAGTCTACCCCTTATCCTTAAACTATGATTCCTAGTTCTTGATGCCCCCATCATTGGGAACATTCTTTCTGAATCTACCCTGTCTAACCCTGTTAGAATTTTATTAGTTTCTGTCAGATCTCCTCTCACTCTTCTGAGCCCCAGTGAATATAATCCTAACCGACTTAATCCCTCCTCATATGACTGACCTGCCATCCCCAGAGTCAGCCTGGTAAACCGTCGCTCTACTCCCTCTATAGCAAGGACATCCTTCCTCAGATAAGGACACCAAAACTGCACACAATACTCCAGGTGTGGGCTCACCAACGCCCTTATACAATTGCAGCAACACATGCCTATCCCTAAACTCAAATCCTCTCGCTATGAAGGTCAACATACCATTTGCCTTCTTTACTGCCTGCTGTACCTGCACGCTTACTTTCAGCGACTGATCCACAAGGACACCAAGGTCTCACTGAATATCCACCTTTCTCAATTTACACCCATTCAAGTAATAATCTGTCTTCTTATTATTGTTACCAAAGTGGAAACTTCACATTTATCCACATTATACTGCATGTGCCATGCACACGTCCACACACTCAGCCTGTTCACATCACACTGAAGCATCTCTGCATCCTCCTCACAGCTCACCCTCCCATCCAACTTTGTATCAACTGCAAATAAAAAAAGCAAAGGCAAATTATGAAAGAAAATTGGCCTAAATTCTAGGGTCTTAAAGGAAGAGGCAGCGGAGACAATAGATTAATTGGTTATAATATTCCAAAATGCCCCTAGATGCAGGAATGGTTCCAGTGGATTGGAAAAATGCGAATATGATGCCCTTATTCAAAAAGGGAGGGAGGCAGAAAATAGGAAACAATAGACCAGTTAGTTTAACATCTGTCATTTTGACATTTTTGGAATCCATTATTAAGGAAGTAGTAATGGGACATTTAGAAAGTCAAAGCATAATCCATTAGAGTCAGCGTGGTGTTATGAAAGGTAAGTTGTGTCTGACTAATTTGATAGAGTTCTTCGAAGATGTAACAAGCAAAATGCAAACTAGGGATCCTGTAGATGTAATATAGAACATAGAACATAGAACATTACAGCGCAGAACAGGCCCTTCGGCCCACGATGTTGCACCGACCAGTTAAAAAAAACAAACTGTGACCCTCCAACCTAAACCAATTTCTTTTCGTCCATGAACCTATCTACGGATCTCTTAAACGCCCCCAAACTAGGCGCATTTACTACTGATGCTGGCAGGGCATTCCAATCCCTCACCACCCTCTGGGTAAAGAACCTACCCCTGACATCGGTTCTATAACTACCCCCCCTCAATTTAAAGCCATGCCCCCTCGTGCTGGATTTCTCCATCAGAGGAAAAAGGCTATCACTATCCACCCTATCTAAACCTCTAATCATCTTATATGTTTCAATAAGATCCCCTCTTAGCCGCCGCCTTTCCAGCGAAAACAATCCCAAATCCCTCAGCCTCTCCTCATAGGATCTCCCCTCCATACCAGGCAACATCCTGGTAAACCTCCTCTGCACCCTCTCCAAAGCCTCCACATCCTTCCTGTAATGTGGGGACCAGAACTGCACACAGTACTCCAAGTGCGGCCGCACCAGAGTTGTGTACAGTTGCAACATAACGCTACGACTCCTAAATTCAATCCTCCTACCAATAAACGCCAAGACACCATATGCCTTCTTAACAACCTTATCTACTTGATTCCCAACTTTCAGGGATCTATGCACACATACACCTAGATCCCTCTGCTCCTCCACACTATTCAAAGTCCTCCCGTTAGCCCTATACTCAACACATCTGTTATTCCTACCAAAGTGAATTACCTCACACTTCTCCGCATTAAACTCCATCCGCCACCTCTCGGCCCAACTTTGCAACCTGTCTAAGTCTTCCTGCAAACTACGACACCCTTCCTCACTGTCTACCACACCACCGACTTTGGTGTCATCAGCAAATTTGCTAATCCACCCAACTATACCCTCATCCAGATCATTAATAAATATTACAAACAGCAGTGGCCCCAAAACAGATCCCTGGACTTCCAGAAGGGATTTGTTAAGGTGCTGCACAAAAGGTTAATACACAAGGTAAGATCACATGGGGTTAGGGGTAATTTATTAGCTTGGATAGAAGACTGGCTGACCAACAGAAGGCAGAGAGCTCGGGTCGGGGCGTGGGGGAGTTGGTGAGTCACTGTGGAGACAGGAGGTCAGGGGAGTTAGGTGATGGGGGTTTTGATTTGATTTGATTTCTTATTGTCACATGTATTGACATACAGTGAAAACTAATTTTTCTTGCGCGCTACACAAAGTATACCATTCATAGAGAAGGAAATGAGAGAGAGCAGAATGTAGGGGCCGATTTTACCAAATCGGCTCTAAGTGCCAGGTGCGGCCGTAAATCAGACCCGTGCCCGGCAGCCACGCTCCAACGTCCCCATATGTCTTTTTTCGGCGTGCGTCTAGTGGGCGGGGCCTAGCGCATTTGCATCTGTCGGAGCGCCGACCTGCGCATGCGCAGTTCGGGAAGAATCTGACAGAACGCGCCCGGGCGCAAAACAAAAAGCAGAGAGCAGAGAGAGCCTCTCTGCCGTTCATCCTCTGGTCGGGGGGGGGGGGGGGGGGGGGGGCTGCGGGGTGGGGGGGGTGCGTGGAGGAGGGAGGGGGGGTGGGAGGGGGGAGAGGGTGTGACTTATCATTTCCTGGGGGGGGTGGAGAGGGGGTGTGACATCTCATTCCCTGGGGGGGGGAGGAGAGGGGGGTGTGACATCTCATTCCCTGGGTGGGGGGAGAGGGGGTGTGACCGATCATCCTCTGGTCGGGGAGGGGGGGGTTCCGCTGCCTGTCTGCGGCCGATCCCTCCTGGCACCGTCACTGGTACACTACCAGCCACAGATTACTCTTCCCTGCAGGTGTGAGAGAGCGGGAGAGGTGGCTGTGGCTGGCAGGGTACCAGTGAATGATCCGTCACACCCCCTCTCCACCGCCCCCCCCCCCCCCAGGGGATGAGACGTCACACCCCTTCCCCTCCCACCGCCCCCCCCCCGGGGATGAGACGTCACACCCCTTCCCCCCCACCCCCCCAGGGGATAATATGTCACACCCCCTCTCCACCCCTCACCAGTGGATGATCCGTCACACCCCCTCCCCTCCCCCCAGGGGATGATATGTCACACTCCCCCCCCCCCCCACATCCCCCCCCACCCCCCGCAAGAGGGCGATGTGGGCTGGTCCCCTCTCCTCATCCCCCCCCCCACCAGAGTTCCAACTGGGCCCGCCCCCCCATCCTCCTACAGACGCCAGCGGAGCTGTGTGAAGCCCGATCCCTTCAGCCATGGCTTGAAGTCAGTGTCCAGGAACGTGCTGCAGGCTGTCAAAGGATTGAAGGTGAGCGGGAAGGATGGCGGAGAGAGACCACGATCGAGGTAGTGCGCTCTGCTGGGGGGGCCTGCCTCCCAGAGGGGTCCGATCCCGGGGGGCCGGTCGGCCTCCCAGAGGGGTTCGATCCTAGGGGGGGGGGGGGGGTCTGCCGGGGTGGTTAGAGGGGGTGTCCGCGAAGGGTGGGCCTCGGCGATACCCCTGCCGAATAAAAGTACAAGTTGGGCTTTTGTTTATCAGGTCGGTAAAGGCGCGGGCGCGAATTGGGCTGAATGCTGGTAAAGGGGGAATTGATGGTAAAGTTGGGCGCGTGTTTCATTATGCCGATTTAAATGCATGCAAATGCATTTAAATTGGCCCGCTGGCCGATTCAGGCGCACGCTGGATCGGCGCCCGGATCGGCCCCTTGGTAAAGGCGCGATTGGCCTTGGGTCGGGTCTGGACCGCGTTTTAGGCCCGACACCCAACTTTACCATGATTCCGCGCCCGAAAACGGGCGCAAAAGTTTGGTAAAATCGGGCCCGTAGTGTTACAGTCATAGCTAGGGTGAGGAGAAAGATCAACTTAATGCAAGGTAGGTCCATTCAAAAGTCTGATGGCAGCTGGGAAGAAGCTGGTCTAAGCTGGTCGTGTCAGCGGGATTTGAGGGTTCAGAATTGGCTGGGGTGGTTCAGTTGTAAAATCACCCAGAAATTAGACTAGGATTTTTCTGAGTAATATTTCCTGGGTAAACTATTTGGGTAAGTAAGGCAGAACTATCCAACATTTCTGACTCTAACTCAGAGTTGGAGACATTTTGGAGGGTCTCTGGGAATATGAGAATATAGAAATTGCCTTTCAGAAGTCAGGACTTCTTGGGCAATTCCATTGAACTCAGTGGCCAGAATGTTATGCTCCCCCTCCCCGGGGGGGTTCTGAGGCAGGATGAGCATAAGATAGCAGGGACCCAGGGACCCACTTAATGGCCACTTGAGTGCCTTTTCTTGCTCAGCCTCAATTTTTAGGTGTCCGATGACTGTGGGAGGGAACTGAAAACATCATCACCCTTGATCTTGGGCAGTTGAGGTGCCTCAATCAGAAGGCCCCTTCAGACTCTCCCCTCAGGGACATGGAGAGCTTCAACTTCCCCCCCCGCTACCCGCGATACCGATATCTCAAACACGCCCCTCCAATCAGAGTCGACTGGCTAACCAATCATCACTTTTTTTTCCTCTAGTATAAATTGTTGTGGTATTTGAAATTTGGTATTCTTGTATTTGTCCTGATGAACACAAGATGAAAAACTTCTTTGATTTGTTTTATTATCGGCACATGTAGTAGTATACAGTGAAAAGCATTATTTTTCGTGTGCTATACAGACAAAGCATAACGTTCATAGAGAGGGAAAGGAGAGGGTGCAGAATGTAATGTTATAGTCATAGCTAGGATGCAGAGAAAGATCAACTTGATCCAAGGTAAGTCCATGCAAGTCTGACAGCAGCAGGGAAGAAGCCGTTCTTGAGTCGGTTGGTACGTGACCTCAGACTTTTGTATCTTTTTCCTGACAGAGGAAGGTGGAAGAGAGTATGTCTGGGGTGTGTGGGGTCCTTGATTATGCTGGCTGCTTTGCCGAGGCGTGATGGATTGGGCTACATTCATACCCCACTGTACTTTCTTGCGGTCTTGGTCAGAGCAGGAGCCATACCAAGCTGTGATACAACTAGAAAGGATGCTTGCTATGGTGATGCAACATGTCTTTCTCTTGAACAATATTTTGAGTTCTGCACTACCAAGCGACTGTCAGTCGCTTATCTTAATTAATCAGTCTTCCAGCTTTTCTGAACAAGAATTCTGATCCCGAATCGTTTGATGCTGAAATGCTGGGCATTTTCATGTTGTGAAATGGCAGTCACTTTGAGGTTCCCCAGGCTCTCTCACTTAGAATATCAGCCATACAGGGGGAGAGAGAAAAATATATTTATCCTGTCACTGTATTCAAACACAGGCTCCAGAATGAAAGAAAGATTTTCTACCCAGAGGGCTATTTTCTTAATTGCAAGCAGACAGTTGGGCTCAGATGCATCTGTTAAAAGTTAGATAGCTCCTGTAAATCAATGTGTTTTGTTAATAACTCAACCAGTTTGACAATCTACTGGGGCTTCAAGTTCTCGTGACCTCATCCAGCAACACAGGGTGAGTCAGGACCTCCACCTGTCACCTACAGGACAAAGGCCCTGTCGGTCAACTCAGTTAAGCAATGACAGTCTAAATTCTGGCCATGCTAAATCCTCCCTCAGTGTACCCAAACAGGTGCTGGTGTGTGGCAACTAGAGGATTTTCACAGTAAATTAATTGCAGTGTTAATGTAAGCCTACTTGTGACACCAATAAATAAACTTAAAACTTAAGGTGGGATGAGTGCTGCCAGTAACAGGGGAGCTGTGCCCAGGGATGCCAGAGAAATTTAAATGGAGGGCAGATGGGCAGGCGTGCCCACCACGGCTCTCTCCAATTTTCACAGATGCACCTTAGAAAGCATCCTCTACCGGATGGATCACAGCTTGGTATGGCTCCTGCTCTGACCAAAACTGCAAGAAGCTACAAAGGAATCTGAATGTAGCCCAGTCCATCATGCAAACCAACCTTCCATCCATTGACTCTGTCTACACTTCCCATTGCCTCGGGAAAGCAGCCAGCATAATCAATAACCCCACAGACCCCGGACATTCTCTCTTCCACCTTCTTTTGGGAAAAAGATACACAAGTCTGTGATCACGTCCCAACCGACTCAAGAACAGCTTCTTCCCTGCTGCCATTAGACTTTAAGAAGGCGTACGGTGTGTTAGCTTTTATTGGTAGAGGGATTGAGTTTCGGAGCCAGGAGGTCATGTTGCAACTGTACAAAACTCTGGTGCGGCCGCACTTGGAGTATTGCGTACAGTTCTGGTCGCCGTATTATAGGAAGGATGTGGAAGTGTTGGAAAGGGTGCAGAGGAGATTTACCAGGATGTTGCCTGGTATGGTGGGAAAATCGTATGAGGAAAGGCTGAGGGGCTTGAGGTTGTTTTCATTAGAGAGAAGAAGGTTAAGAGGTGACTTAATAGAGGCATACAAGATGATCAGAGGATTAGAACGGGTGGATAGTGAGAGCCTTTTTCCTCGGATAGTGATGGCTAACACTAGGGGACATAGCTTTAAATTGAGGGGTGATAGATATAGGACAGATGTTAGAGGTAGGTTCTTTACTCAGAGAGTAGTAAAGGCGTGGAATGCCCTGCCTGCAGCAGTAGTGGACTTGTCAACATTAAGAGCATTCAAATGGTTATTGGATAAACATATGGATGATATTGGAATAGTGTAGGTTAGATGGGCTTTAGATTGGTTTCACTGGTCGGCGCAACATCGAGGGCCGAAGGGCCTGTACTGTGCTGTAATGTTCTATGTTCTATGTTTTGAAGGGACTTACCATATATTGAGTTAATCATTCTCTGCACCCTAGCCAAGACTGTAACACCATATTCTGCACCCTCTCATTTCCTTCTCCCCTGTATAATCTATGAACAGTATGCTTTGTCTGTATTGGGCGCAAGAAACAATACTTTTCACTGTATCCAGTACATGTGACAGCAATAAATCAGGGCACAGAGTAAGAGTTAAAGACCAATCAGTCACGGAGAAAATGCAATAGTTTCAACCGCTTCAGGGCTAAATTTTGGACGTTCTGCTACATGAAGCACAATGTAATTTTTGATTCAGGGAGCAGTGGATCCACCCAATAGCTGATCAAAGAAACAAGGACTAGCATTTCAACAGCAACTTTCATGACATTATTATATTCCCAAAGCACTTAACAGCCAATTTTGTACTTTGGATATATAGTCACTGTTGTAATGTAGGAAACACAGCAGCCAATATTCATACATCAAGGTTCTTAAAATGAGGCACTTAAGGGTAAATGTTGGCCAGAACACCAGGAAAGAATTTCCATGATCCCCCTCAAAGTCACATCATGGGATCCTTTAACATGAATTGATAGGTGTGGTCTAAGTTTAACACCATGCCCAAAGGATCATCTAACATCCCTTCAGTACTGGGCTGAGGGGTCAGCGTTTAGCGTTCAGTCTTTGGAGTGAGACTTGAACCCACGAACCTCATGCTTGGAACTAAAATTGTCTGAGCCTTGGTGGATATCTACCAAAGGGCAAAGGTTGCCAGCAGAAATCCATAGCACCAAGTACCTCTTCCCCACTTAAAGTACAGGATGGAATGTAATAACCTCACCAATGGACAGGGTTAAATTGTTTCCCTTGGTGGAAGATTCTAGAACCAGTGGACATAGATTCTAGGGAAGTGGCAGTTTGTGTGGAGGGGTCATGAGGAATAATTATTTTATGCAGAGGGTGGTGGGTGTCTGGAATTCGCTGCCCGAGCTGCTGTTGGAGGCAGAGACCCTAAATGCTTTTAAAAAATACCTTGGTCTATACCTTAAGTGCTGTAAGCTGCAGAGGTATGGGTGGGGTGCAGGAAAGTAGGATTAGGAAGGGTATCTGAGTATCCTCGTGTTAAAGTTTTTAAAAGTTTATTTATTAGTCACAAGTAAGGTTTACATTAACACTGCAATAAAGTTACTGCAAAATTCCCCTGGTCGCCTCACTCCGGCACCTGTTTGGGCCAATGCACCTAACCAGCATGCCTTTCAGACTGTGGGAGGAAACCTGAGCACCCGGGGAGGACGTGCAAACTCCACACAGACAGTGACCCAAGCCGGGAATCGAACCCGAGTCCCTGACGCTGTGAGGCAGCGGTGCCAACCATTGTGCCACTATGCCGCCCCTACATACTGTGGGTTGGCATGGACAAGATGGGCCGAATGGCCTCCTTCTGTGCTGTATCTTTTCTGTGGTTTCTATGGCTGAAAAGATAAGTGAGCAGCCAGCTTAAGTAACCAGACAGCTACAGAGAAAATCCCTCATACCATGTCCCAAGCGTTGAGGTTCAGTATCTATGAGTTTTGTCAGAGCACATATCGTTCCTTCCATCAATCAGTGTGCCGCATGGACGATAATAGCTTGCAACTTTAACATCGAAAAGCATCTCTTGGTACAATAAAACAAAACTCCAGTTAACATCCTATCACATCCCAACCTGCCTGCATTATTCCTATAAACGCTCATGTTCAAATACCTCCAACTACTTCAGTGCACTCTTTGAATGTGGCAGTCAATTGAAATAAAGATTCAAGGGCATTGTGGTTATCTAATATTGATGAATTCTTCTTCCACAAAAAAATGGTATCCGGCACTACAGCTGAAGGCCACTGTGCATTGATCCAGGCATCAAACAATGAGCCCAGCAGGAGGAAGAAGCCATGCATATCTTAGAGAGGAACTCTTCTCAATCTGTGGGAAGTTAGAGGTCTGCAGTCAGTTGGTGACAATCAAGGCATACACAGATACTGATTTTGATTCTGGGTCACTGTCTGTGCGGAGTTTGCACATTCTCCCCGTGTCTGCGTGGGATTCCTCCATGTGCTCCGGTTTCCTCCCACAGGTCAAAGATGTGCGGGTTAGGTTAATTGGCCATGCTAAATTTCCCCTCAGTGTCAATGGGGCCAGCAGGGTAACTACATGGTGTTAAGGGGATAGGACCTATGTGGGATTTTGATTCGTTACAAAAGGTTGACAGCGCAAAGACAGGCCATTCTGCCCAGCAGCGCGATGCCCAGGGAGGCGATGGCCGAGTGGTATTATTGCTGGACTATTGATCCAGTAAACCCAGCTAATGCTCTGGGGACCTGGGTTTGAATCCAGCCATGGCAGATGGTGGAATTTGAATTCAACAATAAAAAATCTGGAATTAACCAATAACCGTGAAACCATTGTCGGAAAAACCCATCTGATTCACCAATGTCCTTTAGGGAGGGAAGTCTGCCGTTCTTACCTGGTCTGGCCGACATGTGACTCCAGAGCCGCAGCAATGTGGTTGACTCTCAGCTACCCTCTGAACAAGGGCATCTAGGGATGGGCAATAAATGCCGGCCAGCCAGCGGTGTCTATGGTCCCACAAATTAGTATATAAAAAATGTCAGTTTTTATGCTTTTCACGAATCTCCTCCCACCTCTCTTCACTAACCCGACCAGCATAACCTTCTATTCCTTTTTCCGCCATGTAGAAAAGATTTACTAGGATGCTACCGGGACTTGATGGATTGAGTTATAAGGAGAGGCTGAATAGACTGGGACTTTTTTCTCTGGAGCGTAGGAGGCTGAGGGGTGGCCTTATAGAGGTCTATAAAATAATGAGGGGCATAGACAAGGTAGATAGTCAATATCTTTTCCCAAAGGTAGGGGAGTCTAAAACTAGAGGGCATAGGTTTAAGGTGAGAGGGGAGAGATACAAAAGTGTCCAGAGGGGAAATTGTTTCACACAGAGGGTGGTGTGTCTGGAACAAGCTGCCAGAGGTAGTAGTAGAGGCGGGTACAATTTTATCTTTTAAAAAGCATTTAGATAGTTACATGGGTACGATGGGTATAGAGGGATATGGGCCAAATGCGGGCAATTGGGATTAGTTTAGGGGCTTAAAAAAAATAAGGGCGGCATGGACAAGTTGGGCCGAAGGGCCTGTTTCCATGCTGTAAACCTCTATGACTCTATGTATTTATCTCATATCCCCTTGTCATTGAAACAGCAGCAGAAGACAATATTGACAGCTGGATGTGGCAAGCCACTTACCTTTGCTGCTCTGACGAGATCATTCAAGCTCTTTCTACACTGCAGGGGCATTCTTGGTGTTATGGAGATGTTGCTGACTGGGTTTACCATTTTCTTTCACATAACACAAACCAACACATGGACAGGTCTCCCACCACCTGAGCAAGAAGACTATCCCTTCTCTGCCCTAATTCCTGCAGGACTATCATCATATAACAGTCTGAAATTACAGAAATTAGGTAACAAGAGCTCTCTTTAAAAATGTCTCAGAATCACTATCGGGTGATTTAGACAGGCTGGTCAGATGGGCAGAACATTGAATAGAATCTCCACAGTGCAGAAGATGGCCATTCAGCCCGTCGGGTCTGTACTGACCACAATCCCACACAGGTCCTATCCACTTAACACCATGTAGTTACCCTGCTGGCCCCACTGACACTGAGGGGAAATTTAGCATGGCCAATTAACCTAACCCGCACATCTTTGAACTGTGGGAGGAAACCGGAGCACATGGAGGAAACCCACGCAGACACGGGGAGAATGTGCAAACTCCGCACAGACAGTGACCCAAACCGGGAATCGAGCCCAGGTCCCTGGCACTGTGGGGCAGAAGTACTTATCATTGTGCCACCGTGCCGCCCATGAACAGTGGCAAATGAAGAGCATTTTGGGAGGGCTAAGAAGGCGAGCGAATACACAATGAACGGTTGGACGCTAGGCAGTATGAAGGACCAGAGGGACCTTGGGTGCACGTCCAAAGATCTCTGAAGACAACAGGAGAAGTAGATAAGGTGGTTAAGAAGGCATATGGAGGATTTGCCTTTAGGAACTGAGGCAGAGACGACAAGGGTAGGGAGGTTATGATGGAGCTGTATAAAACACTCATTCGGCCGCCGTTAGACTACTGTGTGCAGTTCTGTTTGCCACATTATTGGAAGGATGTGATTGCAATGGAGAAAGTGCAGAGGGTATTCACCAGGATGTTGCTGGAGAGTTTCAGCTATGAAGAGAGGCTGGTTATGCCGGGATTGTTTTCATTAGAGCAGAGAAGGCTGAGGGGGCACATGATCGAGGTGTACAAAATTATGAGGAACATAGATAGGGTCGCCAGGAAAAAACTTCTCTCCTTAGTAGAGGAATCAATAAATGAGGGGCATAGATTTAAGATAATGGACAAGAGATTTAGAGAGAATTTAAGGATAAACTTTTTCACCCAGAGGGTCGTGGGAACCTGTCTCTCACTGCCTGAAAGGGTGGTAGGGGTTGGAACCCTCACAACGTTTAAGAAGCATTTAGATGAGCACTTGAAATGCCACAGCATACAGGGCTACAGACCAAGTGCTGGAAAGTGGGATTAGAATAGATAGATGCTTGATGGCCAATGCAGACATTTTCAGCCATAAAATCCTACAACTCTTATGAGTCAAAGGTCAACCTGTAAGCTGACATCCTGACTCAGACTTGAGTATTGAGGGCATAATTTCAAAGTTTGCTGATGATATGGAACTCCGAAGTCATAGAATCACAAATATGCTATGGTGCTGAAGGAGGCCATTTGGCCCATTGTGTCTGCACCAGCTCTCCACATGAGCATTATGACTAAATGTCGTTTCCCTGTCACCCTTGCACATTGTTTCTATTCAAATAATGATCTGGAAATGGGATGAGAATAGATAGGGTGGCACGGTGACACAGTGGTTAGCACTGTTGCCTCACAGCGCTAGGGATCTGGATTCGATTCCCGGTTTGGGTCACTGTCTGTGTGAGTTTGCACGTTCTCCCCGTATCTGCGTGGGTTTCCTCCAGGTGCTCCGGTTTCCTCCCACAATCCAAAAGATGTGCAAGTTAGGTGAATTGGCCATGCTAAATTCTCCCTCAGTGTATCTGAACAGGCACTGGAGTGTGGCGCCTAGGGGATTTTCACAGTAACTTCATTGCAGTGTTAATGTAAGCCTACTTGTGACTAATAAATAAACATTAAAAAAAAACCTTTAGGTTCTTGATGGCTGGCACAGACATGATGGGCCGAAGGACCTCTTTTTGTGCTGGAAAACTCTGTGAAATATTTGCACTACAATGGAAAGCCTCTCCATTGTGGTGAAAACTGCAGAGCTCCCTGAAAATCCTAAGTGCCTCCCACCTCTCCAGCAAAAGCAGCATTTCACATGGGAATAGGAGCAAGGCGTGTTTTGTGCAAGTGTGTTTCAGGGAGATTGCTGGCCATTTAAATGATCAGCTGGCCCCACTGTAGTTGGAAGTTGTAGCCCAGGAATGTGAAACCTGGAGTGTGCAAACACCACACAGACAGTCACCCGAGGCCAGAATTGAACTCAGGTCCCTGGAGCTGTGAGGCAGCAGTGTTAACCATTGCGCCACCATGCCATGAGCTCAGGGATGTAGTATTGCTGCACCCACACACCCGGCTTGGGGCAGAAACCTGGGCCACGGCAAGTCACAACATGGAAGGAAAGCTTCCAAGCTTTTCTATAGATGCAAACTGTCATGGAAACTCACCCACCCCTTCGGTTTTACTGTCAACTGCACTCGGTAGCCTGGGGTGAATGGCTGGAGTTCAGCACAACAGCATGTGAGGAACTGTCAAGGAGAGATTCACAAGGAAGCCAAAGGGTTGAGTGTGTTTAATGGGAGCTGAACAGACCCTAAGGAATCTCAGTGGCTGGCGACCAAATGGATGACAATCTCAACTGAAGGTAAGCATGCAGGTGCAGCAGGCGGTAAAGAAGGCAAATGGCATGTTGGTCTTCATTGTGAGAGGTTTTGAGTACAGGAGCAGGGATGTGTTGTTGCAATTATACAGGGCCTTGGTGAGGCCACACCGAGAGTATTGTGTGCAGTTTTGTTCCCCTTTTCCGAGGAAGGATGATCTTGCCCTCGAGGGAGTGCAGCGAAGGTTTACCAGGCTGATTCCAGGGATGGCAGGACTGATGTATGAGGAGAGATTGACTAGGTTAGGATTCATTTCGCTGGAATTCAGATGAATGAGGGGGGATCTCATAGAGACTTATAAAATTTTAACAGGACTGGACAGGATAGATGCAGGGAGGATGTTCCCGATGGTGGGGGAGTCCAGAACCAGGGGTCACAATCTGAGGATTCAGGGTAGACCATTTAGGATGGCGATGAGGAGATATTCCTTCACCCAAAGAGTGGTGAGCCTGTGGAATTCATTACCACAGGAAGCAGTTGATGCCAAAACATTGAATGTATTCACAAGGTGACTAGATATACAGTGCAGCCCCGTTTTAACGCGATGGTTGGGGGTCCATAAAATATTATCGCGAATGCTATCGGGGTCGCGCTAAATCGGGGTCGCGCTAAATCACTAAACCGGAAATAGCAAAAAAAAGGGTCCATCGCGCGATCGCATCATATCCAATTTTGCGCTAAATCGGGGCGCGTAAAATTGGGGTTCCACTGTAGCACTTGAGGCGAATAGGATCAAAGGTTATGGGGAGAAAGCAGGATTAGGTTGTTGAGTTGGATGATCAGCCATGATCGTGATGAATGGCGGGGAGTAAGCTTGAATGGCTGAATGGCCTCCTCCTGCTCCTATCTTCTATGTTTCTCTGTTTTGCCATAAAATGGAAGGTGTTCACAGAAGATTAGAGCAATGTGAACACACTGAGCGGCCTCTGAGTGGATAAAGAGCAATTGGATGGCATGGTGACAGCATCCAATGTCATCTTCCATGTCACCATTCAAGAGTGAATCCATTCAATGTCGTACATGTTACAGAGATTGGCAGCTCCAGAAACATCTCAATTTTACACCTCAAAGAATAATTCACCCAGATTAGTCAGTGGCCTCCAAGTAGAAGCATTGGCAACTGCCTTTCAGACCTTGGAGCACCGTGTGCAGTGCACAATGGTTATTGGATTTTCAACAACATCGTGGAGGATTTAGATAATATCCAGTATCTCTCACTCTCAAGGCTTGAGGGATATTAGTGCTTCAATTCAATCTGTTCTCTGCAAATATTGTTATGTCAGTATCCTGTTCCCAGTTCAAATAGACTAGCTGTGAATCACACTGAAGAAATAGTATTCCTCGTAGCATAGCAGCATAGAATCATTGAATCTCTACAGTGCAGAAGGAGGCCATTCGGCTAATCGAGTCTGCACTGACGATAATCCAACCCAGGCCCTATCCCCAAGACCCCACGCATTTACCCTGCTAATCCCCCTGACAGTAAGGGGCAATTTATCATGGCCAATCAGCCTAACCCATCCATTTTTGGAGTGTGGGAAGAAACTGAAGCACCCGGAGGAAAACAACGCAGACATAAGGAAAACATGCAAACTCCACACAGAGAGTTGCCCTTGGATGGAATGGAACCCAGGTCCCTAGTGCTATGAGGAAGCAGGGCTAACCACTGTGTCACATGATGCCACAGACCACACACATCTTCAGGCAATGAACCACAAATGTCTACACATGTGGACAGATTGGAAGCTTATTTGAGTATTCAGATTGCTTTATCAATGCAAATTCTTGTCCCGTTGTGAGCTACATTGAATTGCCTGTGTGGGGCATGGTGGCACAATGGTTAGCACTGCTGCCAGGGACCCGGTTTCAATTCCCAGCTTAGGCCACCATCTGTGCAGAGTTTGCACGTTCTCCCCCGTGTCTGCGTGGGTTTCCTCCGGGTGCTCCGGTTTCCTCCCACTGGCCGAAAGCCGTCCGAAAGATGTGCTGTTCAGGTGCATTGGCCATGCTAAATTCTCCCTCAGTGAACTGAATAGGCGCCAGAGTGTGGCAACGAGGGGATTTTCACAGTAACTTCATTGCAGCGTTAATGTAAGCCTACTCATGACACTAATAAATAAGTAAACTTTACTTTAACCTCGTTTTATCTCTCTTCTGCTTCATTGATCATTCTGTATAGTCATGTCATCAGCTATTGGAGAGTGGCTGTTCTCCAAAGAGCCTCCCTTGCCCTTCAGTTTGAAGATTACAGGCATGTTGAGATGACTGATTTTAAATACACCATGGCAAATGCTAGCATGCTTGACATTGGGGATGGCCTAGTGATTTTATCGCTAGACTATTAATTCAGAAACTCAGCTAAGATTCTGGGGACCCGGGTTCAAATCCTGCCACAGCGGATGGTGGAATTCGAATTTAATTAAAAATTATCTGGAATTAAGAATCTAGCGATGACCATGAATCCATTGTCGATTGTCGGAATAACCCATCTGGTTCACCAATGTCCTTTAGGGAAGGAAATCTGCCGTCCTTACCTGGCCTGGCCTACATGTGAGCCAGACCCACAGCAATGTGGTTGACTTTCAAACTGCCCTCTGAACAAGGGCAACTGGGGATGGGCAATAGATGCTGGCCAACCAGCGATGCCCATGTCTCACGAATGAAGAGAAAAAGTATTCTCATGAAGAAATTTGACTAAAATGCAGTCCAATGTTCAGGGAGTGAAATCAGGAGCTTTTAATGAAATGATGTGGGATCGTAAGCTAAGACAGACGTAGAAATGAATGTAGTCAACGGTATCCAGAAACATGGGAAACCATAGCTTCTTGGCCTCTGAATGGTATCAAACTTGATCAAATTCGCAGCCCTAACATACAAAACGTTTGGTGACTGAGAACTGACTAATGTAATTAAAGTAACCAATCACACCTTCTGAATGTCTGGAGGTCTGTGAGGTTGTGGCTGTGATCGCAATCTCCACAGTGGTCAGCAGGACCCTGACTCTGGATAGTTTCATTTTGCAGCAGGGACTGCCGGGCTTCAAGATTGAATCAAAGCCTCCTTTGGGATGACTCATGAGAGCGATTCAAGGAAGTTGTAGGCCAGAATTCTCCGCAGCTGGGATTCTCCAGCCCCGGTTACAATAAATGGAGATTTGGCTGAGTGCCAAATTCTCTATTCTTGCTGGTGGCAGTGGTGGATGACATTAGAGAATTCATTGCCCTAGTCTGTTGAGAGATCATTGGTAGGGGAGAGCAAAAAAAGCATGAGAAATAGGAGCAGACCTAGGTCCATTGGCTTTTGAAAAGATTCAACAAGATCGTAGCCGATCTTTGACCTCAATTCCACCTTTCTGCACCATCTCATAATTCCTTTAGTCATCATCATCAGCCATAGTCCCAAAGACATCTCTCCCCATTAGAGAGAGACAATTTAGCCAACTAGTTGCTTGAGGGATGCCATTCCACAGGCTTGGGATGAGGCGAGGAGGCAGGGCCTCCATGAAGTACCATAGCCCATTGGGGAATTGAACCCACGGCATTGGCAAGATTCTGTATCACACGCTAGCCATCTGAGCGACTGATTCCCAGTTCCCTTAGTACGCAAATATCTAGCGACCACTGCCTTGAATATACTCAATGACTGAGCATCCACTCTACTGAGGTTAAGTTTAGGTTTATTGATTAGTGTCACAAGTAGGCTTACATTAACACTGCAATGAAGTTACTGTGAAAATCCCCCCGTCACCACAATCCGGCACCTGTTCGGGTACACTGAGGGAGAATTTAGCACCGAACCAATTCATGCCTTTCTGACTGTGGGAGGAAACTGGAGCACCCAGAGGAAACCCATGTAGATATGGGGAGAACATGCAGACTCCACACAGACAGTGACCCAAGCCCAGAATTGAACCCAGGTCCCAGGCACTGTGAGGCAACAGTGCTAACCACTGTGCCACCTTGGCACCCTGAGGTAGAGAGTTTCAAGTTTTTAGGTGTCCAGATCACCAACAACCTGTCCTGGTCCCTCCATGCCAACACTATTGTTAAGAAAGCCCACCGACGCCTCTATTTTCTCAGAAGACGAAGGAAATTTGGCATGTCAGCTACGACTCTCACCAACTTTTACAGATGCACCATAGAAAACATTCTTTCTGGTTGTATCACAGGTTGGTATGACTCCTGCTCTGCCCAAGACCGCAAGGAACTACAAAAGATCATGAATGTAGCCCAATCCATCACGCAAACCAGCCTCCCATCCATTGACTCTGTCTACACTTCCCGCTGCCTCGGCAAAGCAGCCAGCATAATTAAAGACCCCATGCACCCTGGACATTCTCTCTTCTACCTTCTTCCTTCGTGAAAAAGATACAAAAGTCTGAGGTCACGTACCAACTGACTCAAGAACAGCTTCTTCCCTGCAGCTGTCAGACGTTTCATTGGACTTAGCTTGCATTAAGTTGATCTTTCTCTACACCTTAGCTATGACTGTAACACTACATTCTGAACTCTCTCGTTTCCTTCTTGATGAACAGCATGTTTTGTCTTTATAGCGCGCAAGAAACAATACTTTTCACTGTACGATAATACATGTATAGAACATAGAACATAGAACATTACAGCGCAGAACAGGCCCTTCGGCCCACGATGTTGCACCGACCAGTTAAAAAAAAAACTGTGACCCTCCAACCTAAACCAATTTCTTTTCGTCCATGAACCTATCTACGGATCTCTTAAACGCCCCCAAACTAGGCGCATTTACTACTGATGCTGGCAGGGCATTCCAATCCCTCACCACCCTCTGGGTAAAGAACCTACCCCTGACATCGGTTCTATAACTACCCCCCCTCAATTTAAAGCCATGCCCCCTCGTGCTGGATTTCTCCATCAGAGGAAAAAGGCTATCACTATCCACCCTATCTAAACCTCTAATCATCTTATATGTTTCAATAAGATCCCCTCTTAGCCGCCGCCTTTCCAGCGAAAACAATCCCAAATCCCTCAGCATCTCCTCATAGGATCTCCCCTCCATACCAGGCAACATCCTGGTAAACCTCCTCTGCACCCTCTCCAAAGTGACAATAATAAATCAAATCAAATCAGAATCAAATCAAGAAATCCAAAAGATTCACAACACTATGAGAGAAGAAATTCACCTCAATGGCCAACTGCTTATTTTGAATCTCTGACCTGTGTTCTATATTAATCTGTCAGGGGAAACATCTTCTCAGCAACTACCCTGTTAAACCCTTGAGACTTTTCTATGTTTCAATTAGATCGCCTTTCATTCTTCTAAACTCTGGGGAGTATAGACCTCATCTACTCAATGCTGCCTCATGGGATACTTCCCTTATCCCAAGAACCAGTCCAGTGAAACCGCATCACACTTCCTCAAGGACAAATTTGTTATTCCTTAGATAAGGAGACCCAAATTATGCACAGTCCTCCAAGCGTGATCACAACAATACCCTGTACGATTGTTACAAGACTTTTTTTTTTACTCTTATCCTCTAATCCCTTTGTAACTGAAGCTAAAATACCATTTGCTGTCTTAATTGCTTGCTGTATCTGAATGTTAACTTTCTGTGATTCATGTACAAGGACACACAGGTCCCGCGGAACTTAAACATTCCCCAGTCTCTCAGAAAATATTTTTCTATTAATTTTTCCTACCGAAGTGCAAAACTTCTGTATGTTATCAGCCACATACTTGCCCACTCACCCGGGCTGACTCTATCCCTTTCCAACTGCACACTTTCTCATCTCACTTTGGATACATTTTGACCTTTGTTATAATCCAGGTTAGTAACTCCAAAGTGTTTTATGAAGTCAGCCTAGATCAGAAGTTTTGCACTTTGAACTTGGCACAGGTAAGCATAAGATGTTTCATTCCAGATATGATTCAAATGACCCACTAGGGAGCTTTTATCAAACAAAGTTTATTTAAGAATACAGTTAATAGAGAAGAAAACTTTTACCAATTCCAAAAAACCCCATGATAGTGTATAAATCTTAACAGCTAAGTATACTGTTCCAAGCTTAATAATCCCCATAAATATACACCCCTTTCTTGGCTTAGCACAGAAAGCAAGTATGCTCACGTGATGCTGGAGTTTGCAGCTTCGCAACACCTGCTATGAATCAGTTCTTTGGATGTGGAATTGAAACACTGAGACTTCCCAGTCCTGGATCTTTCAGCACACAAGTGCCTTACAAATTTGGTGGAGTTTTTTGAGGAAGTGACAAAAACGGTTGATGAAGGAAGGGCCGTGGATGTCGTCTATATGGATTTCAGTAAGGCATTTGACAAAGTCCCACATGGCAGGTTGGTTAAGAAGGTTAAGGCTCATGGGATACAAGGAGAAGTGACTAGATGGGTGGAGAACTGGCTTGGCCATAGGAGACAGAGGGTAGTGGTCGAAGGGTCTTTTTCCGGCTAGAGGTCTGTGACCAGTGGTGTTCCACAGGGCTCTGTACTGGGACCTCTGCTATTTGTGATATATATAAATGATTTGGAAGAAGGTGTAACTGGTGTAATCAGCAAGTTTGCGGATGACACGAAGATGGCTGGACTTGCGGATAGCGAAGAGCATTGTCGGGCAATACAGCAGGATATAGATAGGCTGGAAAATTGGGCAGAGAGGTGGCAGATGGAGTTTAATCCGGATAAATGCGAAGTGATGCATTTTGGAAGAAATAATGTAGGGAGGAGTTATACAATAAATGGCAGAGTCATCAGGAGTATAGAAACACAGAGGGACCTAGGTGTGCAAGTCCACAAATCCTTGAAGGTGGCAACACAGGTGGAGAAGGTGGTGAAGAAGGCATATGGTATGCTTGCCTTTATAGGACAGGGTATAGAGTATAAAAGCTGGAGTCTGATGATGCAGCTGTATAGAACGCTGGTTAGGCCACATTTGGAGTACTGCGTCCAGTTCTGGTCGCCGCACTACCAGAAGGACGTGGAGGCGTTAGAGAGAGTGCAGAGAAGGTTTACCAGGATGTTGCCTGGTATGGAGGGTCTTAGCTATGACGAGAGATTGGGTAAACTGGGGTTGTTCTCCCTGGAAAGATGGAGAATGAGGGGAGATCTAATGGAGGTGTACAAGATTATGAAGGGGATAGATAGGGTGAACGGTGGGAAGCTTTTTCCCAGATCAGAAGTGACGCTCACGAGGGGTCACGGGCTCAAGGTGAGAGGGGCGAAGTATAACTCAGATATTAGAGGGATGTTTTTTACACAGAGGGTGGTGGGGGCCTGGAATGCGCTGCCAAGTAGGGTGGTGGAGGCAGACATGCTGACATCGTTTAAGACTTACCTGGATAGTCACATGAGCAGCCTGGGAATGGAGGGATACAAACGATTGGTCTAGTTGGACCAAGGAGCGGCACAGGCTTGGAGGGCCGGAGGGCCTGTTTCCTGTGCTGTACTGTTCTTTGTTCACACCTTGAGAGACAGAGACGCTAGCTGCCTCTAGCTTCTGGCTAGCCAGCCACCAGAATTCCAAACACCAGGGATAGAGACAAAAAAAACATTGCTTTCGGCCTGCAGCCCAAACAGCTTCTGCAGAAATGAAAGTAAAACCTTTGGATTTCTCCTGTGAAAAATAACCTGTCCAAAGGCACCTGTCCTGTCAATCATTAACAAATCAAACCCCAAGGCAGCGATTCTAAAATGGTCATAAAACTCCAGGACACTGTATTAGGCCCAGATTAAAAATAAACATTGCTTCAATTATGCTGCTTCAGCAACCATAAAGGGGACCATTACAGGCAGTGTGGCATCAAAACAAAAATGTCAGGCCTGCTTAAAGAAAAGCTGCAGAGAAGCATGATTAAAATACATTTCTGAAAGGCAGGGTGTCATCAAACCGTCACACTCAGTCCCTTCATCTAAATCATTCATGTGGGGGAGGCGGGGGGCCTTGCTCCTTTCTTAACATTCCTCCTTATGAAACGTGCTTCCTCTGAAGCTATTTATAGCTTTTTCCCCTTCTTCCTTCAAAATAAATGTCAGTCACAATTCCCATTGGAATTTCATTGCGCTGTGTTCCAACATTCCCAGCTTCAGAGATCTCTCTTTTTGCAGTCATCAGATCAAAATTGCAAGCATTGTTTTTCAGAAAGATGCAAGTGAAAGCAAAATATTTTACTCCTAAAGTTATTCTTACTGAATACCTTGGGAAGTTTGCCTTTGAGCTTGCGCCTGTAACTCTGGAAGCTCTGACAGGCACACCTGCCTTATAAGGGACAACGGTTTGCGAAGGGTAAATCCATTTGTGCAATTTGATTGCATTATTTCACCTATCCTGCTACAGGCCATTTAGGAGCACAGAGTGTGTGGGTGGAAATCCAGGGGAACTGGGCCTTGCCCCACATTCCTGCTTCCATGCAAAAGCTGCCACCAAGGGATAGGAAGGGAGAGAGGACCTGTTGGGATACTCTGTCAGAGAGTCGGCATAGACTCGATGGGCCAAATGGTCTCTTTCTGCACTGTAGGGATTTTATGATTCATTACACACTTCCTCATCCCCATGAACATCAAGACCTAAGGGCGGGATTTTTCAGCCGCACTCACCCTAAGGCCGGAAAATTCCTTCCGAGGTCAACAGGCATTTGCATGGTTCGCGACCCGCCCACTACGTCTCCCATGGCAGGCGGGACGGGAAAATTCCTCCCATAGTATTTAAGGCTGTGTGTTTCAGAAAGCTTATTCAGGAATAGACACTGAGCAGGGGAGAATTACTCTACCTGTCCACATTCATTTAATAGAGTAACAATACTCCAAAACTAGGTTAAAATGTTTTCTTAACTCAACCGAGGAACATACGAACAGGCCAATGCTAAATGTTTGCTCCAATAGTCAATTGGATCTGATGGGTTGTACAGATGGGTATGAAAAACATGTCAGAACGTGTGAACGCTTCGTAGTTAGACAAGCTAGGTGGTTAGGACTGAGGAAAAAATATAAAGGTAACACCAATTCACAGCATAAACTGGCCATGATCCAGTTTCAATGAATGGTTTTGTACCTAAATGTGTCTTTTCACCCAGTGACAGTGTTGATTCCATAAATTGCATAAATAGTGAAGAATAATATGCAACTATTGAACAACATATACATAAATCAATACAATACAATGGGGCGGCACGGTGGCTGAGTGGTTAGCACTGATGCCTCACAGTGCCAGGGACCTGGGTTCGATTCCTGGTTTGAGTCACTGTCTGTGTGGAGTTTGCACATTCTCCCCATGTCTGCGTGAGTTTCCTCCGGGTGCTCCGGTTTCCTCCCACAATCCAAAGATGTGCGGGTCAGGTTGATTGGCCATGTGAAATTGCCTCTTAGTGCCAGGAGGTTGATAGGGTAAATAAGGAGGGTTATGGGGATAGAGCCTGGGTGGAATTGTGGTCAGTGCAGACTTGATGGGCCGAATGGCCTCCTTCTGCTCTGTAAGAATTCTATTATATTCCATAATTTGACAGCCATTACAAAAGCATGGCTGCAGGAGAGCACAGATTGGGACCTGAATATTGAAGGATACAGGATATTTAGGAAGAATACAGAAAGGGCAAAAGAGTAACAAGGGAGAGAGTAGGGCGTCTTGACAATCAACAAGGTCATCTATGTGCAGATCCACAAGAGATGGCTGAGATCCTAAATGAATATTTCTCATCAGTATTTACTGTTGAGAAAAGCATGGATATTAGAGAACTTGGGGAAATAAATAGTGATGTCTTGAGGAGTGTACATATTACAGAGAAGGAGGTACTGGAAGTCTTAAAGCGCATCAAGGTAGATAAATCCCCGGGACCTGATGAAGTGTATCCCAGGACATTGTGGGAGGTTAGGGAGGAAATTGCGGGTCCCCTAGCAGAGATATTCGAATCATCGATAGTCACAGGTGAGGTGCCTGAAGATTGGAGAGTGGCAAATGTTGTGCCTTTGTTTAAAAAGGGCTGCAGGGAAAAGCCTGGGAACTACAGGCCAGTGAGCCTCACATCTGTGGTGGGTAAATTGTTGAAAGGTATTTTGAGAGACAGGATCTACAGGCATTTGGAGATGCAAGGACTGATTAGGGACAGTCAGCATGGCTTTGTGAGTGGAAAATCATGTCTCACAAATTTGATTGAGTTTTTTGAAGGGGTAACCAAGAAGGTAGATGAGGGCAGTGCAGTTGATGTTGTCTACATGGACTTTAGCAAGGCCTTTGAAAGGTACCGCATGGTAGGTTGTTGCATAAAGTTAAATCTCACGGGATCCAGGGTGAGGTAGCTAAATGGATACAAAATTGGCTTCTTGACAGAAGCCAATTCTTGACAGTGGTTGTAGAGAGTTGTTTTTCAAACTTCTTGACAGTGGTTGTAGGGAGTTGTTTTTCAAACTGGAGGCCTGTGACCAGTGGTGTGCCTCAGGGATCAATGCTGGGCCCACTGTTATTTGTCATTTATATTAACGATTTGGATGAGAATATAGGGGGCATAGTTAGTAAGTTTGCAGATGACACCAAGATTGGTGGCATAGTGGACAGTGAAGAAAGTTATCTCCAATTGCAACGGGATCTTAACCAATTGGGCCAGTGGGCTGACGAATGGCAGATGGAGTTTAATTTAGATAAATGCGAGGTGATGCATTTTGGTAGATTGAACCAGGGCAGGACTTACTCAGTTAATGGTAGGGCATTGTGGAGAGTTACAGAACAAAGAGATCTAGGGTACATGTTCATAGCTCCTTGAAAGTGCTGTCACAGGTGGACAGAGTGGTGAAGAAGGCATTTGGCATGCTTGGTTTCATCGGTCATTGAATACAGGAGTTGGGATGTCTTGTTGAAGTTGTACAAGACATTGGTAAGGCCACACTTGGAATACTGTGTGGCAATTCTGGTCACCCTATCATAGAAAGGATATTATTAAACTAGAAAGAGTGCAGAAAAGATTTACTCGGATGCTACCGGGACTTGATAGTTTTAGTTATAGGTAGAGGCTGAATAGACTGGGACTTTTTCCTCTGGAGCGTAGGAGGCTGAGGGGTGACCTTATAGAGGTCTATAAAATAATGAGGGGCATAGACACGGTAGATAGTCAATATCTTTTCCCAAAGGTAGGGGAGTCTAAAACTAGAGGGCATAGGTTTAAGGTGAGAGGGGAGAGATACAAAAGTGTCCAGAAGGGCAGTTTTTTCACACAGAGGGTGGTGAGTGTCTGGAACAAGCTGCAAGAGGTAGTAGTAGAGGCGGGTACAATTTTATCTTTTAAAAATCATTTCGATAGTTACATGGGTACGATGGGTATAGAGGGATATGGGCCAAATGCGGGCAATTGGGATTAGCTTCGGGGTTTTTTAAAAAAAGGGCGGCATGGACAAGTTGGGCCAAAGGGCCTGTTTCCATGCTGTAAACCTCTATGACTCTATGACCATGACTCTAATAGGAAGTGAGGGAAAGGCGACGGGGTGGCTCTGTGAGTTAGTTGGCACAACAGAGAGTGAAACCAGGATGTGGAAACGGTTTGGGTAGAGATAAGAAATGGCAAAGGCAAGCAGTCACTTGTGGGAGTTGTGTGCGGGTTCCCTAACAATAACCATATGGTAGGATGGGGTATGAAGGAAGGAATAACGGGAGCTGGTCAGAAAGGTTCAGCAATAGTCGTGGGAGATTTTAATTGACAAATAGACTGGAAAAGTCAGATGGACAAAGGTAACCTTGATCAGGAGTTCATTGAATGTTTTCAGGACAGTTAGAGCAGCATGTTCTAGGGGCCAACCAGGGAATAGATTATACTGAACTTGGTATTGTGCAATGAGATGGAACTGATTAATGATTGCATGCAGAAGGTGACCCGAGGTAGCAGCTGCCATTATATAGCTCAATATTACACTCTGTTTGAGGGAGAGAGGAGTGGGTCTGAGACGATGGATAGAATTCGACCATTTTAAGACAAAATGGCAGCTCTGGCGGTAGCTTCCCCTCGAGCCAGAAGGACGAGATCTTGTACCAGATTCTGCACCAGAGTCTGTCCCAGATCCTGTACCAGATCCTGTACCAGAGTCTGTACCAGATCCTGTACCAGATCCTGTCCCAGATCCCATCCCAGATCCTGTACCAGAGTCTGTACCAGAGTCTGTCCCAGATCCTGTACCAGACCCTGTCCCAGATCCTGTACCAGAGTCTGTACCAGATCCTGTACCAGATCCTGTACCAGAGTCTGTCCCAGATCCTGTACCAGATCCTGTACCAGAGTCTGTACCAGAGTCTGTACCAGATCCTGTACCAGAGTCTGTCCCAGATCCTGTACCAGATCCTGTACCAGAGTCTGTCCCAGATCCTGTACCAGAGTCTGTCCCAGATCCTGTACCAGATCCTGCACCAGAGTCTGTACCAGAGTCTGTACCAGAGTCTGTCCCAGATCCTGTACCAGATCCTGCACCAGAGTCTGTACCAGAGTCTGTACCAGAGTCTGTCCCAGATCCTGTACCAGATCCTGTACCAGATCCTGTACCAGAGTCTGTCCCAGATCCTGTACCAGATCCTGTACCAGATCCTGTACCAGACCCAGTCCCAGATCCTGAACCAGACCCTGTCCCAGATCCTGTACCAGATCCTGTCCCAGACCCTGTCCCAGATCCTGTACCAGAGTCTGTACCAGAGTCTGTACCAGATCCTGTACCAGATCCTGTACCAGATCCTGTACCAGAGTCTGTACCAGAGTCTGTACCAGAGTGTGTACCAGATCCTGTACCAGATCCTGTACCAGAGTCTGTACCAGATCCTGTACCAGAGTCTGTACCAGACCCTGTCCCAGAGTCTGTCCCAGATCCTGTACCAGATCCTGTCCCAGAGTCTGTACCAGATCCTGTACCAGAGTCTGTCCCAGATCCTGTACCAGATCCTGTACCAGATCCTGTACCAGAGTCTGTCCCAGATCCTGTACCAGAGTCTGTACCAGAGTCTGTACCAGATCCTGTACCAGATCCTGTACCAGAGTCTGTACCAGATACTGTACCAGAGTCTGTACCAGACCCTGTCCCAGAGTCTGTCCCAGATCCTGTACCAGATCCTGTCCCAGAGTCTGTACCAGATCCTGTACCAAAGTCTGTACCAGATCCTGTACCAGATCCTGTACCAGATCCTGTACCAGAGTCTGTACCAGAGTCTGTACCAGATCCTGTACCAGATCCTGTACCAGAGTCTGTACCAGATCCTGTACCAGAGTCCGTACCAGATCCTGTACCAGATCCTGTACCAGAGTCTGTACCAGATCCTGTACCAGAGTCTGTCCCAGATCCTGTACCAGATCCTGTACCAGATCCTGTACCAGAGTCTGTACCAGAGTCTGTACCAGAGTCTGTACCAGATCCTGTACCAGAGTCTGTCCCAGATCCTGTACCAGATCCTGTACCAGATCCTGTACCAGAGTCTGTACCAGAGTCTGTACCAGAGTCTGTACCAGATCCTGTACCAGAGTCTGTACCAGAGTCTGTACCAGATCCTGTACCAGAGTCTGTACCAGATCCTGTACCAGAGTCTGTACCAGAGTCTGTACCAGATCCTGTACCAGAGTCTGTACCAGATCCTGTACCAGAGTCTGTACCAGATCCTGTACCAGATCCTGTACCAGATCCTGTACCAGAGTCTGTACCAGAGTCTGTACCAGATCCTGTACCAGAGTCTGTACCAGAGTCTGTACCAGATCCTGTACCAGAGTCTGTACCAGATCCTGTAACAGAGTCTGTACCAGATCCTGTACCAGAGTCTGTACCAGAGTCTGTACCAGATCCTGTACCAGAGTCTGTACCAGAGTCTGTACCAGATCCTGTCCCAGATCCTGTACCAGATCCTGTACCAGATCCTGTACCAGAGTCTGTCCCAGATCCTGTACCAGATCCTGTACCAGATCCTGTCCCAGATCCTGTACCAGAGTCTGTACCAGATCCTGTACCAGATCCTGTCCCAGATTCTGCACCAGAGTCTGTCCAAGATACTGTACCAGATCCTGTCCCAGAGTCTGTACCAGATCCTGTACCAGATCCTGTACCAGAGTCTGTCCCAGATCCTGTACCAGATCCTGTACCAGATCCTGTACCAGAGTCTGTCCCAGATCCTGTACCAGATCCTGTACCAGATCCTGTCCCAGATCCTGTACCAGAGTCTGTACCAGATCCTGTACCAGATCCTGTCCCAGATTCTGCACCAGAGTCTGTCCAAGATCCTGTACCAGATCCTGTCCCAGAGTCTGTACCAGATCCTGTACCAGATCCTGTACCAGAGTCTGTCCCAGATCCTGTACCAGATCCTGTACTAGATCCTGTACCAGATCCTGTACCAGAGTCTGTCCCAGATCCTGTACCAGATCCTGTACCAGATCCTGTACCAGAGTCTGTCCCAGATCCTGTACCAGAGTCTGTACCAGAGTCTGTACCAGATCCTGTACCAGATCCTGTACCAGAGTCTGTACCAGATACTGTACCAGAGTCTGTACCAGACCCTGTCCCAGAGTCTGTCCCAGATCCTGTACCAGATCCTGTCCCAGAGTCTGTACCAGATCCTGTACCAAAGTCTGTACCAGATCCTGTACCAGATCCTGTACCAGATCCTGTACCAGAGTCTGTACCAGAGTCTGTACCAGATCCTGTACCAGATCCTGTACCAGAGTCTGTACCAGATCCTGTACCAGAGTCTGTACCAGATCCTGTACCAGATGCTGTACCAGAGTCTGTACCAGATCCTGTACCAGAGTCTGTCCCAGATCCTGTACCAGATCCTGTACCAGATCCTGTACCAGAGTCTGTACCAGAGTCTGTACCAGAGTCTGTACCAGATCCTGTACCAGAGTCTGTCCCAGATCCTGTACCAGATCCTGTACCAGATCCTGTACCAGAGTCTGTACCAGAGTCTGTACCAGAGTCTGTACCAGATCCTGTACCAGAGTCTGTACCAGAGTCTGTACCAGATCCTGTACCAGAGTCTGTACCAGATCCTGTACCAGAGTCTGTACCAGAGTCTGTACCAGATCCTGTACCAGAGTCTGTACCAGATCCTGTACCAGAGTCTGTACCAGATCCTGTACCAGATCCTGTACCAGAGTCTGTACCAGAGTCTGTACCAGATCCTGTACCAGAGTCTGTACCAGAGTCTGTACCAGATCCTGTACCAGAGTCTGTACCAGATCCTGTAACAGAGTCTGTACCAGATCCTGTACCAGAGTCTGTACCAGAGTCTGTACCAGATCCTGTACCAGAGTCTGTACCAGAGTCTGTACCAGATCCTGTCCCAGATCCTGTACCAGATCCTGTACCAGATCCTGTACCAGAGTCTGTCCCAGATCCTGTACCAGATCCTGTACCAGATCCTGTCCCAGATCCTGTACCAGAGTCTGTACCAGATCCTGTACCAGATCCTGTCCCAGATTCTGCACCAGAGTCTGTCCAAGATACTGTACCAGATCCTGTCCCAGAGTCTGTACCAGATCCTGTACCAGATCCTGTACCAGAGTCTGTCCCAGATCCTGTACCAGATCCTGTACCAGATCCTGTACCAGAGTCTGTCCCAGATCCTGTACCAGATCCTGTACCAGATCCTGTCCCAGATCCTGTACCAGAGTCTGTACCAGATCCTGTACCAGATCCTGTCCCAGATTCTGCACCAGAGTCTGTCCAAGATCCTGTACCAGATCCTGTCCCAGAGTCTGTACCAGATCCTGTACCAGATCCTGTACCAGAGTCTGTCCCAGATCCTGTACCAGATCCTGTACCAGATCCTGTACCAGAGTCTGTCCCAGATCCTGTACCAGATCCTGTACCAGATCCTGTACCAGAGTCTGTACCAGATCCTGTACCAGATCCTGTACCAGAGTCTGTACCAGAGTCTGTCCCAGATCCTGTACCAGATCCTGTACCAGATCCTGTACCAGAGTCTGTACCAGACCCTGTCCCAGATCCTGTACCAGATCCTGTCCCAGATCCTGTACCAGAGTCTGTACCAGATCCTGTACCAGATCCTGTACCAGAGTCTGCACCAGGTCCTGTACCAGATCCTGTACCAGATCCTGTACCAGATCCTGTACCAGATCCTGTACCAGAGTCTGTACCAGAGTCTGTACCAGATCCTGTACCAGATCCTGTACTAGATCCTGTACCAGATCCTGTACCAGAGTCTGTCCAAGATCCTGTACCAGAGTCTGTACCAGAGTCTGTACCAGATCCTGTACCAGATCCTGTACCAGAGTCTGTCCCAGATCCTGTACCAGATCCTGTACCAAAGTCTGCACCAGGTCCTGTACCAGGTCCTGTTCCAGAGTCTGTCCCAGATCCTGCACCAGATCCTGTACCAAAGTCTGCACCAGGTCCTGTACCAGATCCTGTTCCAGAGTCTGTCCCAGATCCTGCACCAGATCCTGTACCAAAGTCTGCACCAGGTCCTGTACCAGATCCTGTTCCAGAGTCTGTCCCAGATCCTGTACCAGATCCTGTACCAAAGTCTGTCCCAGATCCTGCACCAGATCCTGTACCAAAGTCTGCACCAGGTCCTGTACCAGATCCTGTTCCAGAGTCTGTCCCAGATCCTGCACCAGATCCTGTACCAAAGTCTGCACCAGGTCCTGTACCAGATCCTGTTCCAGAGTCTGTCCCAGATCCTGTACCAGATCCTGTACCAAAGTCTGTCCCAGATCCTGCACCAGATCCTGTACCAAAGTCTGCACCAGGTCCTGTACCAGATCCTGTTCCAGAGTCTGTCCCAGATCCTGTACCAGATCCTGTTCCAGATCCTGAACCGGAGTCTGTCCCAGATCCTGAAACAGAGTCTGTCCCAGATCCTGTACCAGAGTCTGTCCCAGATCCTGTCCCAGATCCTGCACCAGATCCTCTCCCAGATCCTGCACCAGATCCTGTACTAGAGTCTGTCCCAGATCCTGTACCAGATCCTGTATCAAAGTCTGCACCAGGTCCTGCACCAGATCCTGTACTAGAGTCTGTACCAGATCCTGTACCAGATCCTGTACCGGAGTCTGTCCCAGATCCTGCACCAGATCCTGTACCAGATCCTGCACCAGATCCTGTACCAGATCCTGTACTAGAGTCTGTCCCAGATCCTGTACCAGATCCTGTACCAGATCCTGTACCGGAGTCTGTCCCAGATCCTGTACCAGATCCTGTACCAGATCCTGTACCAGATCCTGTCCAAAGAGTCTGTCCCAGATCCTGTACCAGATCCTGTATCAAAGTCTGCACCAGGTCCTGTACCAGATCCTGTACCAGAGTCTGTACCAGATCCTGTACCAGATTCTATCCCAGATCCTGTACCAGTGTCTGTCCCAGATCCTGGATGGAAAATTAAAGCAATAAGCAACTAGAAGTTCAGGGTCAAGTCTATGGATTGAATGGTTGCCATAAATCAGCATTTGGTTACCCTCAGTGTAGAAGAGCCCACATTGTGAGCAGAGAATACAGCAGGGTAAATTGAAAGCAATGCAAAGAAATTGTTGTTCATTGTGGAAGGAGCATTAGCAACCTTGGACATGAGAAGGGAGGAGATAAGACCATAAAACCTAGGAGCAGTAGCAGGCCATTCGGCCCATCGAGTCTGCTCCGCCATTCAATGAGATCACGACTGATCTGATATGATAATCCTCAACTCCACTTTCCCACCTTATCCCCATAACCCTTGATTCCCTTACTGATTAAAAATCTGTCCATCCAGAATCAGTGAATCCCTACAGTGCAGAAGGAGGCCATTCAGCCCATCAAGTATGCACCAACAACAATCCCACCCAGGCACTATTCCCACAACCGCACACATTTACCTTTCTAATCCCCCTGGCGCTGAGGGGGTAATTTAGCATGACCAATCAACCTAACTCGCACATCTTTGGACTGTCGGAGGAAACGGAGCAACCGGAGAAAACCCACGCAGACACGGGGAGAACGTGCAAACTACACACAGACAGTGACCCGAGGCTGGAATTGAACCCAGGACCCTGGTGCTGTGAGAAAGCAGTGCTAACCACCGTGCCACAGTGTCGGAGACTAAAGGTCAGATGTTGTATCTCTTGTATTTGCATAGCAAGGTGCTGTGGGAAAGGGGAGGGAATGTTTGGGGGTAATTGAAGAGTGAACTTTGCAAGCCACTGCTAAACCCTAAAGGTTGAGTAGCATGGGGCTTGGTGCTGTCAAGATGCAGCGCATAACCTTTTTTGTCAAATTTGTATCTGTTTTTCTTTCCTTTTGAGTTGAAAGCTATTAATATATTATCTGGGTCATTTCTCATGTTAACCAGGACAGCGACACTATCTGCGGGATCCGAGTCTGAGAACTGACAAAGTGCAAGAGGAAAGTCTTTGCCAGCTCTTTGAACCAGTTGTACGGAAGGTGACTTATAATTGGGTTAACAAGTCCACACCTTTCGATAAGATGCATGAGGAAAACTTATTCCCACTGGTTGAGAACGAACGACTGGACAGGATAGATTGAATTTCATTACCAAAAGAACAGAGGCATTTTGACAGCTGGAATGCTCTTAACAGGAAAAACGGAATTCGTAACTTGTAAAAGGGAAGCACATCGATATTTAGGAAAA
The DNA here is from genome assembly GCF_964213995.1 of Mustelus asterias. Classification (NCBI taxonomy): domain Eukaryota; kingdom Metazoa; phylum Chordata; class Chondrichthyes; order Carcharhiniformes; family Triakidae; genus Mustelus; species Mustelus asterias. The sequence goes on along the minus strand of NC_135801.1, from coordinate 181,044,799 downwards.
ATAAATACAATTTTTTAGGATATAAGGAAAGGGTAAGGGTGTGCAAACAGAATGGAAACCTCGATCAGACAGTCTGAACAAGGAATGAGGGGCTGAATGGCCTTCTTCCGTTCTGTAAAATGCTAAGATTCCAAGCACAGCAAAATTCTACTCAAGTCCTACAGGACTGGCAAGGCAATCCAACTGATTTAACAGGCCCTTCAGCCCAACTTGTCCATGCCGCCCTTTTTTTTAACCCCTAAGCTGTTCCCAGTTGCCCGCATTTGGCCCATATCCCTCTATACCCATCTTACCCATGTAACTATCCAAACGCTTTTCAAAAGACAAAATTGTACCCACCTCTACTACTACCTCTGGCAGCTTGTTCCAGACACTCACCACCCTCTGTGTGAAAATAATGCCCCTCTGGACCCTTTTGTATCTCTTCCCTCTCACCTTAAACCTATGCCCTCTAGTTTTAGACTCCCCTACCTTTAGGAAAACATATTGACTAGTTACCTGATCTATGCCTGTCATTATTTTATAGAGCTCTTTAAGATCACTCCTAAGCCTCCAACGCTCCAGAGAAAAATGTCCCAGTCTATCCAGCCTCTCTTTTTATGGTGTAGCATCATGGCGCAATGGTTAGCACTGCTGCCTCACAGTGACAAGGACCCGAGTTTGATTCCGACCTTGGGTCACTGTCTGTGTGGAGTTCGCACATTCTCCCCGTGTCTGCGTGGGTTTCCTCCAGGTGCTCCAATTTCCTCCCACCCTCCAAAGATATGCAGGTTGGGTGGATTGGCCATGATGAATGTGAAGGGTTATGGGTATAGGACGGGGGAGTGGGCATAAGTAGTTAAATTTATTTATTAGTTACAAGTAGGCTTACATTAACACTGCAATGAACTTACTGTGAAAATCCCCTAGATGCCACGGGGAGAACGTGCAAACTACACACAGACAGTGACCCGAGGCTGGAATTGAACCCGGGACCCTGGTGCTGTGAGGAAGCAGTGCTAACCACAGTGCCACAGTGTCGGAGACTAAAGGTCAGATGTTGTATCTCTTGCATTTGCATAGCAAGGTGCTGTGGGAAAGTGGAGGGAATGTTTGGGGGGTAATTGAAGAGTGAACTTTGCAAGCCACTGCTAAACCCTGAAGGTTGTGTCGCACCTGTTCGGGTACACAGAAGGAGAATTTAGCATGGTCAATACACCTAACCAGCACGCCTTTCAGACTGTGGGAGGAAACCGGAGCACCTGGAGGAAATGCACGCATACACAGGGAGAACATGCAAACTCCACACAGTCAGTGACCCGAGCCAGGAATCAAACCCAGCTGTGAGGCAGCAGTGCTAGCCACTGTGCTATCGTTCCGAGTTGGTAGAGTGTTCTTTCAGAGGGTCGGTTCAGACTTGATGGGCTGAATGGCCTCCTTTTACACAGTAGGGATTCTATGGATATACAGTCGGAAATATGTGTCTGCAGCCATCTTGCGGTGTCTTCCATTTGCCTTGTCAACATGATCCAAACCACACTCACGGTCAATAGGCAGCAATGTGTCGGAGGCAGAAGAATTGCTTGACTTTTGCTGCAAGTTTTCAAAGACTGCATATCTGGAGCATTGAGCTTTCATAAAGCCAGACTTGTGTCATTTTGTTTCGGTGGGTTGTAAAGGGCAAACACAGTTGAGAGAGGGCAATGGAGACTGAAAGGAGAATTACACTTTTTTGATTTCACATTTTAAATGGTGCTCTCTGTATGTTCAAGAGGCAGAATGACATGCCCCTACCTCTAGTCAGCTGGAAGAACTTCAGGCCTGCAAAATGAGTGATTATGACCGGGGCCACTTGTTTCCTGTATTAGTTGAATATGTCTTGCACTTCTTGGGATTTTTGGGATTTTTATCAGTGGTTTGAAGATTGCTTTTGCGACATTATCCATTTTCCTCAGGAAATTGGTTTGGCCCTGGCTACAATGTACAATATACAATGTTGATTCGTAATAGCAAAGTCTCTGCTTTAAGGTTCCCCCGTCACTGCTGTGTTTACTGACCTTCAGCGATACCCATTCCTCAAACCTCTTAATGTGAAGTTTCTCATTTACAGATTCAAATCCCTCCATGCCTCGGCCTCCCTGGTAAATTTTAAAGTTTATTTATTCGTGTCACGAGTAGGCTTATATTAACACTGCGATGAAGTTACTGTGAAAATCCCCTAGTCGCCACACTCCGGCGCCTGTTCGGGTACTGATGCGCTATCAATAAGGCGAAAGACTACCGATATGCCAATATAAGTGTAGGCTTTTATTCACAACAGAATCAGGAGCAGATCCCAACAAATAACCGACCTGGACTGAACAAGGGGGAGAAGACAGCCACCTTTATACTAGGTGCTGAGGGGAGGAACCAAACTGGAAGGGGATGTGTCCAGGTATGACAAACACACACAACGGTGGTCCATATAGGACAAAGGCACAACTGAGGTCCACCACAGGTACACTGAGGGAGAATTTAGCACAGCCAATGCACCTAGCCAGCACGTCTTTTGGACTGTGGTAGGAAACCGGAGCACCCGGAGGAAACCCACGCAGACACGAAGAAGAATGTACAGACACCACACAGACAGTAACCCCAGCGGGGAATCAAACTCAGGTCCCTGGTACTGTGAGGCAGCAGGGCTAACCACTGTGGCACCCACAAATTTTTCTGAGCACTCTGCAATTCTCCAGTACTGCCTTGACTTTCATCACTGCATCACTGGTGGTTATTTGTTCACTTTAAAGTTTATTTTATTAGTGTCACAAGTAGGCTTACATTAACACTGCAATGAAGTTACTGTGAAAATCCTCGAGTCGCCACACTCTGGCGCCTGTTCGGGTACACTGTGTGAGAATTTAACATGGCCAATGCACCTAACCAGCACGTCTTTCAGACTGCGGGGGGAAACTGGAGCACCCGGAGGAAACCCATGCAGACACAGGGAGAAAATGCAGACTCCACACAGACTGTGACCCAAGCCAGGCATCGAACCCAGGTCCCCCCGGCACTGTGAGGCAGCAGTGCTAACCACTATGCCACAGTGCTGCCCTACTGTCTGGGCCTCAAGCTCTGGAACTTCCTCCCTAAAGCTCTCCGCCTCTTGACCCTACTTCTTCTCCTCTATTTAATTGCTCCTTGAAACCGACCATGCTTTTATGAAGGCAAATGGAATTTTGTCCTTCATTGCGAGAGGGATGGAGTTTAAAAACAGCGAGATTATGTTGCAGCTGTATAAGGTGCTGGTGAGGCCACACCTGGAGTACTGTGTACAGTTTTGGTCTCCTTACTTGAGAAAGGATATACTGGCACTGGAGGGGGTGCAAAGGAGATTCACTAGGTTGATTCCAGAGTTGAGAGGGTTGGCTTATGAGGAGAGACTGAGTAGACTGGGGCTATACTCATTGGAATTCAGAAGAATGAAGGGAGATCTTATAGAAACATACAAGATTATGAAGGGAATAGATAAGATAGAAGGCGAGAGATTGTTTCCACTAGTGGGTGAAACTAGAACTAGGGGGCATGGCCACAAAATAAGGGGGAGCAGATTTAGGACTGAGTTGAGGAGGAACTTGTTCACCCAAAGGGTTGTGAATCTGTGGAATTCCCTGCCCAGTGAAGCAGTTGAGGCTACCTCACTGAATGTTTTTAAGGCAAGGATAGATATCATTTTTGAACCTGGGTAAAATGCTCTGTCGGAGAGTCGGTGCTGACTCGATGGGCTAAATGGTCTCCTTCTGCGCTGTCGGGATCCTATGAAATTCTTCTATACTATGAAGTAATGGAACTGTTGCAAATTAACCTCCATCATCTCCAAACGCAAATATTTCCAGCTCTCCGTACAATGCAAACAATCGGGTAGCAACAGGGATCTCAGAAAGAGGGTGATTTACTCTGCAATGATTTTGAGAGGAAATACTGTAGCAATGTCAATGATTGTAAACCGGGGGTCAAATCCTACTTGTGTCACTTTTGGAGTTTTGGATAACAAATTGAAATTGATCATTTAAATTGTCTTCAATGTGAAGTGTTTGATTGCTTCAGAAGAGATATGATTCATGCAGAGAAATACCGTTTGAGGAAAGCCTTTGTCAACTAAAAGGTGCACTGGTAATATTCATTCAGTGAAGAGAAATGATTTAGAACAAAGAACAAATTTAAACAATTTGCATTTGTAAATGTCACAGCCTCTGGACATCCCTCAGTACTTTGCAGCAAATGGAATACTTTTGAACTGTAGTCATTGTAACACTGGGAATGTGGCAGCAAGTTCCCCTGAACACCAATGTGATAATGATCAGGTCAACGGCTGATGTTGGTTTACGGATAGAAAGCGGTCAGGAGACCATGGAGAGCTCAAATCAAGACAGAAAGTGCTGGAAAATCTCAGCAGGTCGTAGCATCATAGAAAATAGGAGCAGGAGTAGGCCATTTGGCCCATCAAGCCTACTCTGCCTTTCATAGAAGAGAATCATAGAATCCCTACAGTGCAGAAGGAGGCCATTTGGCCAATCGAGCCTGCACCGACAACAATCCCATCCATCCTGACCCCTGTAACCCCAAGTATTTCTCCTGCTAATCCCCCTAACAATTGGGTCAATTTAGCATGGCCAATCAACCTAACACGCACATCTTTGGACTGTGGAGGAAACTGAAGCACCCGGAGGAAACCCACGCAGACACGAGGAGAACGTGCAAACTCCACACAAATGATGACCCAAAGCTGGAATTGAACCTGGGTCCCTGGCGCTGTGAGGCAGCAGTGCTAACCACTGTGCTACCGTGCCACCCGTAAATCAATGTGATCATGAATGTGGCATTCAGTGTTTTTCCTGGCTGATTCTCTGTCTCCGTACTATACTCCTGCGCTCTCCCCATGCCTCTTGGTGCATTTTGAGTTCCTTCTTAAATAGATTCAGTGTCTTGGCCTCCACAGCCACAAGTGGCAAAGAATTCCATAGGTTTACCACCCTGTGAGTGAAGAGATTTCTCCTCATCTCAGTCCTGAATAGCCTACCCCGTATCCTGGGACTGCGACCTCCTTGTCCCAGACCGCCCCAGCCAGAGGGAACATCATCCCTGCATCCAGTCTGTCCAGACCCATCAGAAAAAGGGCCCATGGTATTCGAGGCAAGGTACTAACATGGATTGACGATTGGCTGTCAGACAGAAGGCAGAGAGTTGGGATAAAAGGTTCTTTCTCAGAATGGCAACCGGTGACAAGTGGTGTCCCGCAGGGTTCAGTGTTGGGGCCACAGCTGTTCTCTTTATATATTAACGATCTAGATGACGGGACTGGGGGCATTCTGGCCAAGTTTGCCGATGATACAAAGATAGATGGAGGGCCAGGTAGTATTGAGGAGGTGGGGAGGCTGCAGAAAGATTTAGACAGTTTAGAAGAGTGGTCCAAGAAGTGGCTGATGAAATTCAACGTGGGCAAGTGTGAGGTCTTGCACTTTGGAAAAAAGAATAGAGGCATGGACTATTTTCTAAACGGTGACAAAATTCATAATGCTAAAGTGCAAAGGGACTTGGGAGTCCTAGTCCAGGATTCTCTAAAGGTAAACTTGCAGGTTGAGTCCGTAATTAAGAAAGCAAATGTAATGTTGTCATTTATCTCAAGAGGCTTGGAATACAAAAGCAGGGATGTACTTCTGAGGCTTTATAAAGCACTGGTTAGGCCCCATTTGGAGTACTGTGAGCAATTTTGGGCCCCACACCTCAGGAAGGACATACTGGCACTGGAGCGGGTCCAGCGGAGATTCACACGGATGATCCCAGGAATGGTAGGCCTGACATACGATGAACGTTTGAGGATCGTGGGATTATATTCATTGGAGTTTAGGAGGTTGAGGGGAAATCTAATAGAAACTTACAAGATAATGAACGGCTTAGATAGGATGGACGTAGGGAAGTTGTTTCCATTAGCAGGGGAGACTAGGACGCGGGGGCACAGCCTTAGAATAAAAGGGAGTCACTTTAGAACAGAGATGAGGAGAAATTTCTTCAGCCAGAGAGTGGTAGGTCTGTGGAATTCATTGCCACAGAGGGCTGTGGAGGCCGAGATGTTGAGCGTCTTCAAGACAGAAATTGATAAATTCTTGATTTCTCGAGGAATTAAGGGCTATGGGGAGAGAGCGGGTAAATGGAGTTGAAATCAACCATGATTGAATGGTGGAGTGGACTCGATGGGCCGAATGGCCTTACTTCCGCTCCTATGTCTTATGGTCTTATGGTCTTAATTTTATATGTGTCAATGAGATCCCCTCTCATTCTTTTCAAACTCATTGAATACAGGCCCAGTCGGCCCAATCTCTCCTCATAGCACAATCCTGCCACCGCAGGAATCAGTCTGGAGAGAGAAAAACGGAGTTAATGTTTTGGAACGGAAGAGAGGGAGGAATGTGATTGTTTTTTTGCTGATGAAAGAAGGGGGTGGGGTCAGGTAGAACAAAAGGGAAGGCTGGCATTGGTTAGGGGGCAAGGGGAGAAGAGAGCGGTAAGGGTACCATGGAGAACTCACCTGCTCTTATGTGAAATAGATCTTCATTGTTACCTGGTCAGAACTTTACTGTCCTGCCTGCCATGGGAATCGGAGCAGGCAGGGGACAGAACATGGAAAGGTCCCTTGATCTCCGGTGGGATTTTCGGTTTTGGAACAAGTGAGGTCGGAAAATCCCGCTCATTGGCCGAAACCCTTCCACCTCGCCCTCCCTGGAATCGGGGCAGACAAGGTTCCCAGAATGGAAATCTCCATTGGCCTTGGGCGGGATTTTAAAATCTGGCCTGAGTGAGACTGTAGAATCCCACCCATTGTCTTAATTTAGCACTTCATGCAAAAGACGGCCCATAGAATCCCAAAAGAGGCCAATCGGCCCATCAAGTCTGCACCAACCCCAATCCCACCCAGGCCCTACTCCCGTAACCCCATGTATTTACCCTGTTAAACCCCCTGACACTAAGGGATAATTGAGTATTGCTAATCCACCTAACCTGCACATCTTTGGAGTGTGGGAGGAAACCAGAGCACCCGGAGGAAACCCATGCAGACACGGGGAGAATGTTCAAACTCCACACAGTGACCTGAGGCCGGACTTGAACATGGATCCCTGGCGCTGTGAGGTAGCAGTGCTAACCACTATGCCACTGCACTGCTTTGACAATGAGACATTTCCTCAGTAGCTAAGTTACCACCTGAAAGTGTCACCTCTTTTCATGTAGTCTCATATCTCAGTCGATTATGTTAAAGTCGTCTGGTTTCAGTTCCTTTTAGATCTCCATTAAAACTCATTTCTTTCATTCTGAAATGCAATCTTAATGCCAATAAAAAGCCGCAGAGTGTAACTTTTCCAGTAACCTACTTGTCAATTTCAGGTCAATGCCATTAATTCTGAAACAAACAGCTGCCAATTCTCACTAAGATTTATGCTCGAGCCCAGTAATAAATGGGCTGCTGCAATAAAACACAGTTAACTTCACTTAAAGGGAAACAGCTAGGCTGTCAACTGGGCAAAATGCAATCCTGAATAGCCCATCGAAGTCACAAAAGTAGGAGATTATTCTCCATACTCCAGAACAGATATTGGAGCCAGAAACAGACATTGGAACAGATATGACTTGCTATGCAGAGAGATAAGGCATGGTGGCACAGTGGTTAGCAGTGCTGCCTCACAGCGCCAGGGACCCGGGTTCGATTCCGGCCTTGGGTTACTGTCTGTGTGGAGTCTGCACATTGCCTGCGTGGGTTTCCTCCGGGAGCTCCGGTTTCCTCCCACACTCTAAAGATGTGTGGGTTAGGTGGATAGGCCATGCTAAATTACCCCTTAGTGTCAGGGGGATTAGTAGGGTAATATGTGGGATTACAGGAATAGGGCCTGGGTGGATCGGTGCAGACTCGATGGGCCGAAGGCCTCCTTCTGCACTGTCGGGATTCAATGATTCTATAAGGCAAGGTCCTGCCAGAGGATGAACTGGAGGAGAGGGGGTCATCCAAAGGCTCATCATCTGACTGGGACTGTCTGAGAGCTCTCCGAGTTCTCAGGAGGGCAGGTGGACAAATCAGCTGCCAGCCCTCCAGGAGAGTCGGCAAGGGAACTCGCCTGTGCTTACCAATGATGTTCCAAGTGCAGAGTCTGGTGATGTATCCTGCTATTCTGGTCAGTAGGGCAGGCATCCACCACTGCAGTTTGTCTCAAAATGGGAGAAGTTTGTCCAGAAAGTTTTGCAAATGTGCTATTACAAGCTTTGTTTCAATCACGAAAATCAAATCAAATTGAAAGTCAAATCAAGGAAGGATTTTCATAGTGAATGGTAGAACCTTAGGGAATATCAGAACTGAGGGACCTTGGAGTTCAGGTGCACGGTTCTCTAAAGGTGGTGTCACAGGTAGATAGGGCCGTGAAGAAGACTTTTGGCATGCTGGCCTTCATCAGTACAGGACATTGAGTATAGAAGCTGGGAAGTTATGTTGCAGTTGTACGGGACATTGGTGATTCTCCATCTATTGTGTTCAGTTTTGGTCATCTTGCTACAGGAAAGATGTTATTACACTGGAAAGAGTGCAGAAGAGATTTACAAGAATCTTGCTGGGACTCAACGGACTGAGTTATAGCGAGAGATTGGACAGGTTAGGACTTTTTTCTTTGGAGTGTAGGAAACTGCGGGATGATGTCACAGAGGTGTATAAGATCATGAGAGGCACGGATAGGGTGAATGCACTCAGTCTTTTTCCCAGGGTTGGGGAATTGAGAACGAGAGGACATAGGTTTAAGTTAAGAGGGGAAAGAATTAATGGGAACCTGAGTAGCAACTTTTTTACACAGAGGGTGATACGTACGTGGAATGAGCTGCTGGACGAAGTGGTTGAGGCAGGGACATTGACTACATTTAAAAGGCATTTGGATAGACACATGGATAGGAAAGGTTTAGAAGGATATGGGCCAAATGCAGGCAAATGGGCTTAGCTTAGATGGGCTTTATGGTCGCATGGATCAGTTTGGACTGAAGGGTCTGTCTCCGTGCATACATTCTATGATTCAATGAATGGCCAAAAACATTTGTCTTAATCCAAGCCTTTTAAGTTAAAGTTTGTTTGAAATGTGACATTACCGACAAAAATTTGTTTAAAAAAAAAACAAAATAAGCTAGAATTCAGAATTAGGTTTTGTTTCTATTCATAATTGTATTTCATTTCATTACGTATGCTATGTACATACGTGTTCTATCAGAGACATTTGGCAATTTGCTTTAGAATTGCCCATTTTTTTCTTACAGCACTTTCTTTTAAACCACTCCGGGTAAGAAAAGAGGTTGCAGACCCTTGTACTGGGCTATAATGTGTTACCAGTCTGAAGCTGGTGATTACCAATTCATCATTCCTTGGAAGTCCTTCCTTCCGAGGGCTCAGATTTGTGGGTTAATTCTTGTGGTAAACAGTTCACACATTTCTGTGATTACTTATGTCTCCCTCCACAACTTGTTGACCTGCAGTGTCTGCTGGGGATCTACATCATAACTTGCTTTTCAATTAATATTTGGAATTTTCCTGCCAATACTTCAGCAGCCCCACAATCCCGCTCAGCAGTTTGACGTTTTGCAAAGCACTTAGTCAATTAGTGCAAGCATTTGCTGCTTAATTCCCTTATGGTAAAGGGTCTTGCAGAACTCTTGTACACAAGGAAAAGCAGCATGATGGCACAGTGGTTAGCACTGCTGCCTCACAGCGCCAGGGACCTGAGTTTGGTTCCCGGCTTCGGTCTCTGCCTGTGTGGAGTTAGCGCGTTCTCCCCATGTCTGCGTGGGTTTCCTCCGGGTGCTCCAGTTTCCTCCCATAGTCCAAAACACATGCTGGTTAGGTGAACTGGCCATGCTAAATTGCCCCTTAGTGTCAGGGGGATTAGCAGGGATAAATACATGGGATTACAGAGATATGGCCTGGATGGGATTGCTGTTGGTGTAGGCCCGATGGGCCGAATAGTCTCTTCCTGCACTGTAGAGATTCTATGATTCTATGTAACTGCCTGTCACAACTTCAGAATATCTTAAAATTGCTTGCTGTCAATGAAATACTTCAGAATTGTAGTTGCTGGTGTCATCTGGGCAAATGTAACAACCAATGTGAACACAAATGGGGAGGTGGTGGCCTAGTGGTTTTATCGCTAGACTATTAATCCAGAAACTCAGCTAATGTTCTGGGGACCCGGGTTCGAATCCCGCCATGGCAGTTGGTGGAATTTGAATTCAGTAAAAAATATCTGGAATTCAGAATCTACAGATGACCATGAAACCATTGTCGATTGTGGGAAAAACCCATCTGGTTCACTAATGTCCTTTCGGAAAGGAAACCTGCCGTCCTTACCCGGTCTGGCCTACATGTGACTCCAGAGCCACCGCAATGTGGTTGACTCTCAACTGCCCTCCAAGGGCAACTAGCGATGGGTAATAAATGCTGGCCAGCCAGAGATTCCCATGTCCCACGAATGAATAATTTTTTAAAAACAGCGATGAGATAAATGATTAGCTCAGTTTTTTTAGTGACGGGAGTTGGCAAATCAATTCTGGCCAGGTAAATTTCTCTATTCCTCTTCAAATAGTCGCATGGGATCTTTTATGCCCCCCCCCGAGGCCTAGTTGTCATTTTTCATCCAAAACTGATGAAGCTCTCTCTCAGTCTACTCTCAGCCTGGATTATATTTTTGATCTAATTTGATTTTGATTTGATTTATTATTGCCATATGCATTAACATACTGTGAAAAGTATTGTTTCTTGCGCGCTACACAGACAAAACATACCATTCATAGAGAAGGAAACGAGAGAGTGCAGAATATAGTGTTACAGTCATAGCTCGGGTGTAGAGAAAGATCAACTTAATGCAAGTTAAGTCCATTCAAAAGTCTGACAGCAGCAGGGAAGAAGTTCTTGAGTCGGTTGGTACGTGACCTCAGACTTGTATCTTTTTCCCGAAGGAAGAAGGTGGAAGAGAGAATGTCCGGGGTGCATGGGGTCCTTAATTATGCTGGCTGCTTTGCCGAGGCAATGGGAAGTGTAAACAGAGTCAATGGATAGGAGGCTGGTTTGCGTGATGGATTGGGCTACATTCATGACCTTTTGTAGTTCCTTGCGGTCTTGGGTAGTGCAGGAGCCATACCAAGCTGTGATGCAACCAGAAAGAATGCACTCATGTCTCTGACGTGTGGCTTGAAGTGGAAATGCCGGCGTTGGACTGGGGTAAACACAGTAAGGAGTCTAACAACACCAGGTTAAAGTCCAACAGGTTTATTTGGTAGCAAACGCCACTAGCTTTCGGAGCGCTGCTCCTTCGTCAGATTTCCACTCCATCTGACGAAGGAGCAGTGCTCCGAAAGCTAGTGGCGTTTGCTACCAAATAAACCTGTTGGACTTTAACCTGGTGTTGTTAGACTCCTTACTGTGTGGCTTGAATCCATGGCCTACTGACTTGAGGTGTGTGTGTGTACCACCACAGAACCACTGCTAACTTCTCTAGCCCAACACATATTGGTGACATGGTGTAGGGAAGCTGTGTGAATGACAGCGAATCATACAGTTATACTGCTGGCATTGTACTGTTGCAAAGCAATTTTCACATCAATGTCAATGTAACTCAATGTCCAAATGATTCCAGGATGCCGTTCAGCCCCTCCAAGTACTCAGTGTTGACTCCTCAAGGTGCTTAATTCCGATACATTATCAAAGCGATTTTAAAAAGGTGCTCGGAAGGCTCACTGCATCCCTGGCACATCAGATAAAAGCAAACACTTTCTCTTCATATTTTGAGAAGGCAGCCGCAGTTCTTGCACGTGCTTTCAGAAGTATTAGCAGCGAAGCTAAGTGCGGCCTGCACCCCCAGAAAGCACAGGCCAAAGGGAGTAATCTGTATGTGGCAGAGGGGAGCGCGTTCCAGTTCCCGAGCTGCCTCCTTGGAATGTCAGCTGGGCCCAATACAGGGATACCCTGTGTTGGGGAGGCGATGGCCTAGTGGTATTATCGCTAGACTATTAATCCAGAAACTCAGCTAATGTTCTGGGGACCCGGGTTCGAATCCCGCCATGGCAGGTGGTGGAATTTGAATTCAATAAAAAATATCTGGAATTAAGTATCTAATGATGACAATGAAACCATTGCCGATTGTCGGAAAAACCCATCTGGTTCGCTGATGTCCTTTAGGGAAGGAAATCTGCTGTCCTTATCTGGTCTGGCCTACATGTGACTCCAGAGCCATAGCAATGTGGTAAAATCTCAACTGCCCTCCAAGGGCAACTAGGGATGGGCAAAAAATGCTGGCCGGCTAGCGACACCCATGCCTCATGAATAATAAAAAAACTGGTTATATCAATTGCCCTAAAATTTGGCATGTCCACTACAAAGCTCACCAATTTCTACAGATGCACCACAGAAAGCATCCTTTCCAGTTGCAGTCTCTCGCCATTTAAATAATAATCTGCCTTATCATTCTTTCTTCCAAAATCAACATTTTCCCACTGAGCATTGCTCAGCAACTCTGGCAGGAATGATGGCATCTCCGAGAAATGCCCCCACTCAAGGCTAAGGATCACCAAGGGAACGAGGCCACAGGTGCATTGTGGCGTGATGGGGGGTCATAATTTAGGAGTCACGCGGAGGGGATTTGGCAATAACGGCAGGGAGTTGGTCTCAGTGGGCATCACCCCTCACCCCTCACCTTTCCTGATGCCAGCTCCCTCAATCGGGCACTGAGAACCTTCAAAAGAAAGACTCCTCCCCCAGCTAGCCCACTTCAGGCTTTCCACTTGATGGCTGCTCCTGTGGGGTAAGGCCCTTCGGGGCAGGGATTCATTAATTGCTTACGACCTTAATTAGTCGCTGGGCCAGGAAGACAACTCATGGGCATTTGTCACCCTGAACTTTATCGGGGCAATGAAGGGAAGGTGACGAGTTCCCCACCCTCACCTCCCCCACCCCCCCACCCCCCCATTAAATGTTCTTCTGCCATCGACCCTACTTCTACCTTCCAAATCCTAACCAACCACCGCTAATCACTTCAATTCCCTGATAAGGATGAATTTAAACTTCACACTCAAAAATAATTGCAATTAAAAGTTTAAAGTGTATTTATTAGTGTCACAAATAGGCTTACATTAACACTGCAATGAAGTTACTGCAAAAATCCCCGAGCCGCCACACTCCGGCACCTGTTCGGGTACACTGAGGGAGAATTTAGCATGGCCAATGCACCTAACCAGCACGTCTTTCAGACTGTGGGAGGAAATCAGAGCACCCGGAGGAAACCCACGCAGACACGGGGAGAATGTGCAAACTCCACCCAGACAGTGACCCAAACCGGGAATCGAACCCGGGCACTGTGGGGCAGCCATGCTAACCATTGTGCCACCCCGTGCTGCCCTGAAAGAGGCACAACTGGATGATACTGGCATTTGGGGGTCTGTGGGGGTGAGAGAGTGGGGTAAGCAGTTGTGTGGGTGCAGGCAGAGGGTCTCTTGTACGGGAGCAGCATTTGTGACGCACATCACAGATCTCTGGCGCATGTGATCTGTTAAACTGTGTGAGAGGAAAGAATGAAAACAAGCTTGGCAGCACAAATAAATGAGAAAAAGCCTAGGCCAAGACTGAAAGACACAGCAGCCCTTCAATTGCAGAAGAGGATAGCAAATCATAATTCTAAGTGCATAATTTCAAGAATATGTTCACTGCACACTCAGCAATGTTGGTAATTATGATTCATCTTAAACCTTCTATCCTTGAAGTACAGAAAAGTCACTCCTGACTGACGACAGTTATCTGATGATCAAGGTGAAGGGTGAGCAAGAACGCTTGTGCATTTATCACCCAAAGCCCCAATGGTTTTTCACAAAATGCCTCTTCCTTGCTGAGATAGATAGTGGTTCTATCTGTAACCGGCTTAAGCTGATGGATTTTATGGCTGGGTACAGCATTGTATGATGTTAACTAATCTCCCACTTGTGATTAACTGTATCTGAGTGAGGGAAGTCCATGGCAGAACGCGAATCTAGGTCAGGAGGAACATGAATGATCTGCCAGAAGGAGCCCAATACCACCTGAACTAATCTTTAAATGCTGAAAATTGTACAGATAAGGAGTAATTTTACATGGCTATGTTTCCAGCATGGAGCCTTATTAGATGGAAACATGGGTCGAATGAACAGACCTACTTTCATACCCCTTGCAGGTAAGTCTTTAGTAAAAGGACGGAATTGGTGCCACAGATAGGGTGGAATTTTTGACAGGTGTCAAACAAGATAGCTTTTCTCTTTCTCGGGTTCAACCGGGGGAAGCTTTAGCTTGTTGACAACTTGACGTCAAGCAAGTCTAATAATGTTTGTGGAGTTAAGACTGGTGATAGGAAGTAGAGTCATTTGGAGTCCAGTGATTTTGTAAACTGATGTTATATCTACATGGAATTTAAAAAAAAACATTTACAGGATGTGGGCTTTGCTGGCTACACCAGCATTTATTGCCCAAGCCTAATTGCCCTTCGGAAGGTGGTGGTGAGCTACCTTCAGTCACCTGTAGTCTCTGAGGTGCGTTTAGGGATGGAATTCCAGGAGTTGGAACCAGTGACCATGAAGGAATGGCGATATATTTCCAAGCCAGGATGGTGAATGCATTGAAGGGGAATTTGCAGGTGATGAACAAAGAACAAAGAACAGTGCAGCACTGGAACAGGCCCGTCAGCCCACCAAGTCTGTGCCGACACAGATGCCTCCCTAATCTAATATTTTATAACCTCTACATGGTACATATCACTCTATTCCCTGCCTATTCATGTGTATCCAGATGCCTCTTGAACGTTGTTACAGAATCTGCATCCACCATGTCCTCCGGCAGCGTGCTCCAGGCATTCACCACCCTCTGTGTGAAAAACGTGCCCCTTACATCTCTTTTAAACTTTCCCCCTCTCACTTTGAACTTATGCCCCTAAGTAATTGACCCTTCGACCCTGGGAAAAAGACACTGACTATCCATCAATCTAAGCCTGTCGCAATCTTGTAAACCTCTATCAGGTCCCCCCTCATCCTCCGACGCTCCAATGAAAATGATCCAAGTTCATTCAACCTTTCTTCATAGTCCATATCCTCCAAACCAGGCAACATCCTGGTAAATCGCTTCTGCACCCTTTCCAATGCATCAACATCCTTCCGGTAGTCTGGTGACCAGAATTGTACACAATACTCCAAATGTGGCCTAACCAAAGTCTTATACAGCTGTAACATGATTTTCCAATTCCTATACTCAACGCCCCAACCGATGAAGCCCAGCATGCCATGCGCCTTCTTGACCACCTTATCCACTTGAGTTGCCACCTTCAGGGAACTGTGGATCTGCATGCCCAGATCCCTCTGTATGCTAATATTTCCAAGGGCTTTACCATTTACTGTATAAGTGATGGTGTTTCCCATGCTGCCTTTCTCCTTCTAGATGGAAGCAGTTGTGGGTTTGAGTGACCCTTGGTGAATCCCTGCAGTGCATTTGTAGATGGTACACACTGCTGCCACTATTCTTTGGTGGTGGAGGGAGTGAATGTTTGTGGAAGGGGTAGCAATACAGGGACCTTCCATTGAGGTTAAATGCGAGGATATTTAACTTTCCCTTCAGTTTATATAAAATGGGAATTTGATTCAACATATTCATACAGTCTAAATTTCCACATTTTTTCATTCTCCAAAGGGAGAATGCAGTGAACAAGGTGGATTCATTTTGCAGCTATAAGTTTTCAGAAGGCTATAGTGGCAGATTAAATTTCCCTGCTCTGTGTCAACTCTGACATTCAGTAAGTGGTAATTATCCATAAATCCTTAATTCAGTGAAAACACAGTGGTGGTGGTGGGAGGGTGCACCATTTTGTATGCACATATATATGCACAAACATTGCTGAAAAGAGAGACGTTGCTGAAGATTTTCCTCGTGCATTCAACAGGACAAATGCAAGAATGCCAAATTTCAAGCAATCACAAGAATTTATTTTATATTATACTATATATATATTTATATTATATACAAGGGAAAAATGTTCTGATTGAATCATAGATTCATTGAAACATACAGTGCAGAAGGAGGCTCATCGAGTCTGCACCGAACACAATCCCACCCAGGCCCCACCCCCATAACTCCATGCATATATCCTAGCTAGTCCCTCTGACACTGAGGGGCAATTTAGCATGGCCAATCCACCTAACCTGCATATCTTTGGACAGGATGGTAAGTTGACTCTATAGCTGAGGCATTGTCATAGAGAAAGCAACAGGGCTCTATAGGCTCCCCAAACTCCCATGTATTTCAAAAAAAGCAGAAGGCTTGAACATATTCCTTTTGTTTGCAGTGAATTGGGATGGGATTTTCCAGCCTCGCATGCCCCAAAAATCCCGCCCAAGGTCAACGGACCTTTTCATGGTCCGACCCTCGCCCGCTCCAATTCCCTTGGCGGGCAGGATAGTAAAATTCACCCCTGAGTCTTTGCATGCGAATGTGTCTTTGAGCGTGAATGTTTCCAGCAAACAAATATTCAGGAAGACGATGGCCTAGTGATATTATCGCTGGACTATTAATCTAGCAACTCAGCTGATGTTCTGGGGACCCGGGTTTGAATCCCGCCACGGCAGCTGGTGGAATTTGAATTCAATAAAAATCATCCGGAATTAAGAATCTACTGACGACCATGAAACCATTGTCGATTGTCGGAAAAACCCATCTGGTTCACTAATGTCCTTTAGGGAAGGAAATCTGCCGTCCTTACCCTGTCTGGCCTACATGTGACTCCAGAGCCACAGCAAAGTGGTTGACTCTCAAATGCCCTCTGAAATGGCCAAGCAAGCCACTCAACTCAAGGGCAACTAGGGATGGACAATAAATGCTGGCCAGCCAGCGACGCCCATGTCCCACAAATGAATTTTAAAAATATGCAAAATACTGTACAGATAAAAAAAATTATAGTAAAGCATATCAAGGGATAGAAAGAAAAGGCTGGTTAATGGGGTTGAGGTATAAGTCAGCCATGATCTAACTGAATGGTGAAGTGGGCTGAATGGTCTACTTCTGGTCCGTTGTTCCTATTACAATGCACTCAAGTCAGTGGACTGCCCTGCGCTATCGCATTTCTGTCATTAACTCATTAAGGATTTTTCAATCAAAACATTTACAGGATGCAATTTTCACTAATTTCTTTCAATGAACACAGTTGACAGTTGCTGCCTATTAACTTATTTCAAAATGCCAAAAGCAAATAACCACAGTTAGAAACTTGTATAGAAAGATAAAACTGTGCAATATATTCAGTACCCTGAAGGCAACTGAAGGAAAAAAAAATCCAGGAGTTAAATTTAATAACACGGTATCTATTATTAAACAGTGTTTCGAGCCAAAATTCAGGCCTTTAAAGTGCGAAGAGGTATGGATGAGAAATTCTACAGCTTGAACTGTGTAGACGTGTGAAGGATGTGAGAATAAAAAAATAAATAAAACCTCAAGCAAACTTTGAGATTTGAAAGGTCTCCCTTTGCACTGCTAAATGGATATAGTGCCAGCCGTAGCTCTGTTGTGACACCCTTGTCTCTAATTCAAAAGGTAGTGTGTTTGAGAACCTATCAAAATTCTTGAACCCAATATTTACACTGATGCGCAGCTGCAGTATTAAGAGGATGCTGCATTGTTGGAGGCATAATCTTTCGTGGGCTTTACACCAGGGTCCCATTTGCCGTGGCAGGTGGATGTAGAAGACCCCATAGCACTCGATCAAAGACTATTAGGGAAGGTTTCTCTGGTGGCCTGCCAATATTTGACCTTCAGTCAACATCACAAAAACATGTATATCCAGTCATTATCAATTTGCTGTCAGTGGGATCTTGCTGTGCGTGGATTAGTTGCTGTGTTTCCCTACATTACGACAGTAATTTTGTTTCAAAACTACATGAATGGGTGTGAAGAGAGTTGGAATGTCCTGAGGCCATAGGGTGGAACGGTGGCACAGTGGTTAGCACTGCTGCCTCACAGCGTCAAGGACCCGGGTTCAATTCTGGCCTTTGGGGGACTGTCTGTGTGGACTTTACACATGCTCCCTGTATCTGCGTGCATTTCCTCCGGGTGCTCCGGTTTCCTCCACAGCCCAAAGATCATAGAATCACAGAAGCATAAAACCCTACAGTGCAGAGGGAGGCCATCCGGCCCTCTGCACTGACCACAATCCCACCCAGGCCCCACCCCCACAACCCCATGCATTTATCTTAGCTAGTCCCCCTGACACTGAGGGGTAATTTAGCATGGCCAATCCACCTAACCTGCACCCATGTGGGTTAGGTGGATTAGCCAAGGTAAATGCACAAGATTACGGGGATGGATGGGTGGGAGGGGGGGTGGGGCATGGGGGGTGTTGGGGGGGCCGTGCTTGGCCTTGATAAAATGCTTTTTCAGAGAGTCGGTGCAGACTCGATGGGCTGAATGGCCCCCTTCCACATTGCAGGGATTCTATAGTTCTATTTAAGATATTTTAGAAATTTATTCATTCCATTCTTTTCATAGAAAGATAGAAAATAGAAGAGTAGGCCAGTTGGCCCATCAAGCCAGCTCCACGATTCAATATGAATAGCTGACCATCTATCTTTATTGTCCTTTTTATTGGTGGGACCTAAGAACTGTGGCTTATATTTTCACAGAGTGGAGACACTGCAAAGACTCCAAAATGGTTAACAACCTCGGATCCATAAGTCCTACCCTAATTTCAGGCCGAAACTATTCAGGAGAAAAGGGACTGAGATATGCTTTACACATGCAAGCTTCCCAAATCAGGTGAGACTTTTTTTAAATCATTTGTGGGACATGGGCATCACTGGCTGGCCAGCATTTAGTGCCCATCCCTAGTTTATAGAATCATAGAATCATTGAATCCCTGTTGTGCAGAAGTAGGCCATTCGGCCCATCCAGGCCCAATCCCTGTAACCCCATGCTTTTATCCTGCCAGTCCCCCGACACTACAGGGCAATTTATCATAACCAATCAACCTAACCTGCACATCTTTGGAGTGTGGGAGGAAACCGGAGCATCCGGAGGAAACCCATGCAGACACGGGGAGAACATGCAAACTCCACATAGACAGTGACCCAAGTCCGGAATGGAACCAGTATTCCTGGTGCTGTGAGGCAACAGTGTACCACTGTGCTGCCCTTGTTGCCCTTGTTCAGAGTTCAGTTGAGAGTCAACCACATTGCTGTAGATCTGGAGTCACATGTAGGCCAGGTCGGGTAAGGACAGCACATTTCCTTCCCTAAAGGACATCAGTGAACCAGATGGGTTTTTCCAACAATCGACAATGGTTTCACAGTCATCGGTAGATTCTTAATTCCAGATATTTGAATAGAGGGATATGGACCTCGGAAGGGTAAGGAGTTTTAGTTCAGACAGGCAGCATGGTTGGTGCAGGCTTGGAAGGCTGACAGGACTATTTCTGCGCTGTAATTTTCTTTGTGCTTTGTTCAAATTCTACCACCTGCCATGGCGGGATTCGAACCTGGGTCCCCAGAACATTAATTAAGCTTCTGGATTAATAGTCTAGTGATAATACCATTAGGCCATCACCTCCCTGAAGTCTTTTTAGGACTTCCAGGACTTCTGGACTCAAAAACAGCTTCTTCCCTGCTGCTGTCAGACTTTTGAATGGACTTACCTTGCATTAAGTTGATCTTTCTCTACACCCTAGCCATGACTGTAACACTACATTCTGCACTCCTTTCCTTCTCTATGAACGATATGTTTTGTCTGTATAGCGCGCAAGAAACAATACTTTTCACAGCATCCCAATACACGGGTTGGTAAGTTTGCTGACGACACCAAGGTAGGTGTCGTCAGCATGGGTTGGTAAGTTTGCTGACGACACCAAGGTAGGTGGTGTTGTGGATAGTTTGGAGGGATGTCAGAAGTTGCAGCGAGACATAGATAGAATGCAAGACAGGGCGGAGAAGTGGCAGATGGACTTCAACCCGGATAAGTGTGTAGTGATCCATTTTGGCAGATCCAATGGGATGAAGCAGCAGTATAATATGAAGGGTACCATTCTTAGCAGTGTAGAGGATCAGAAGGACCTTGGGGTCCGGGTCCATAGGACTCTTAAATCGGCCTCGCAGGTGGAGGATGCGGTCAAGAAGGCGTACGGCGTACTAGCCTTCATTAATCGAGGGATTGAGTTTAGGAGTCGGGAGATAATGCTGCAGCTTTATAGGACCCTGGTTAGACCCCACTTGGAGTACTGCGCGCAGTTCTGGTCACCTCATTACAGGAAAGATGTTGAAGCCATTGAAAGGGTGCAGAGGAGATTTACAAGGATGTTGCCTGGATTGGGGGGCATGCCTTATGAGGATAGGTTGAGGGAGCTTGGTCTCTTCTCCCTGGAGAGACGAAGGATGAGAGGTGACCTGATAGAGGTTTACAAGATGTTGAGAGGTCTGGATAGGGTAGACTCTCAGAGGCTATTTCCAAGGGCTGAAATGGTTGCTGCGAGAGGACACAGGTTTAAGGTGCTGGGGGGTAGGTACAGAGGAGATGTCAGGGGTAAGTTTTTCACTCAGAGGGTGGTGGGTGAGTGGAATCGGCTGACGTCGGTGGTGGTGGAGGCAAACTCGTTGGGGTCTTTTAAGAGACTTCTGGATGAGTACATGGGATTTAATGGGATTGAGGGCTATAGATAGGCCTAGAGGTAGGGATATGATCAGCGCAACTTGTGGGCCGAAGGGCCTGTTTGTGCTGTGGCTTTCTATGTTCTATGTTCTATGTAACAATAATGAATCAAATCAAATCAAAATCCCCCTTAACACAAACAATTTTTGTCATTGAGGGTGACAGAACTCACCTTTTTAGGACAGAGTACATTTTGGAAAAATCATAAAGGTTTTGGAAGATCTCCGAAAAAGTGACTTTTTGTTCTGGAAAGTACAGAGAATCGGAAATTATACCACAGAAATTCAAACAACACAAATAAAGGTCTGTGATTAACCCCCAAGGGAGTTGAAGAGTGAGGCTTCTGCATTGGAAGGGCATATCTGTTCAGCCTACCAGGATAATTCCTTGATTCAAGAGCCAGGTGAGAGGGCAACTAAAGTGACAGGCTAATTGGGTGAAGAGTGAGCAGAGAGAAAAACAATTTGAAAAAAAACCATCTCACACCGAGGTATGTAGCAACCATGGCAGAAGGAGAACCATGAATCCAGAGTCAGGGGCCATGCCAGGTGTTAGCATATCCAACACAGTTGTCAGCAGGACAGGGGAGGAGAATCATTAACTATCACCAGACGTAAGGGTCGATTGTATCAGAAGATCCTAGCTTGACATGACCAAAGCTCAGTGCAGACAAAAGCTAAGAGTCTCCAGAGAAATTGTGGGACGACAACCAAGAAAAGACTTTTGATTTGATTTGTTATTATCACATGTATTGGGAAACAGTGAAAAGTATTGTTTCTTGTGCCTATACAGGCAAAGCATACCATTCATAGAGTACGTATGAAAGGCACTGATGAAAAGTGGAACTTTTTCAAGGAACAAATACTGGGTGTCCTTGATAGGTATGTCCCTGTCAGGCAGGGAGGAAATGCCCGAGTGAGGGAACCATGGTTCACAAAAGAGGTGGAATGTCTTGTGAAAAGGAAGAGGGAAGCTTATGTAGGGATGAGGAAACAAGGTTCAGATGGCTCGATTGAGGGTTACAAGTTAGCAAGGAACGAGCTGAAAAAGGGGCTGAGGAGAGCTAGGAGGGGACATGAGAAGTCCTTGGCGGGTCGGATCAAGGAAAACCCCAAGGCTTTTTACTCTTATGTGAGGAATAAAAGAATGACCAGGGTGAGGTTAGGGCCGGTCAAGGACAGTGGTGGGAACTTGTGTATGGAATCAGTAGAGATAGGCGAGGTGATGAATGAATACTTTTCTTCAATGTTCACCAAGGAGAGGGGCCATGTTTTTGAGGAAGAGAAGGTGTTACAGGCTAATAGGCTGGAGGAAATAGATGTTCGGAGGGAGGATGTCTTGGCAGTTTTGAATAAACTGAAGGTCGATAAGTCCCCTGGGCCTGATGAAATGTATCCTAGGATTCTTTGGGAGGCGAGGGATGAGATTGCAGAGCGTTTGGCTTTGATCTTTGGGTCCTCGCTGTCCACGGGGATGGTGCCAGAGGACTGGAGAGTGGCAAATGTTGTTCCTCTGTTTAAGAAAGGGAATAGAAATGACCCTGGTAATTATAGACCGGTTAGTCTGACTTCGGTGGTTGGTAAATTGATGGAAAAGGTCCTTAGGGATGGGATTTACGACCATTTAGAAAGATGCGGTTTAATCCGGGATAGTCAGCACGGATTTGTGAAGGGCAAATCGTGCCTCACAAATTTGATAGAATTTTTTGAGGAGGTGACTAGGTGTGTTGATGAAGGTAGGGCGGTTGATGTCATATACATGGATTTTAGTAAGGCGTTTGATAAGGTCCCCCATAGTCGGCTTATGATGAAAGTAAGGAGGTGTGGGATAGAGGGAAAGTTGGCCAATTGGATAGGTAACTGGCTGTCTGATCGAAGACAGAGGGTGGTGGTGGACGGAAAATTTTCGGACTGGAGGCAGCTTGCTAGCGGAGTGCCGCAGGGATCGGTGCTTGGTCCTCTGCTCTTTGTGATTTTTATTAATGACTTAGAGGAGGGGGCTGAAGGGTGGATCAGTAAATTTGCTGATGACACCAAGATTGGTGGAGTAGTGGATGAGGTGGAGGGCTGTTGTAGGCTGCAAAGAGACATAGATAGGATGCAAAGCTGGGCTGAAAAATGGCAAATGGAGTTTAACCCTGATAAATGTGAGGTGATTCATTTTGGTAGGACAAATTTAAATGTGGATTACAGGGTCAAAGGTAGGGTTCTGAAGACTGTGGCGGAACAGAGAGATCTTGGGGTCCATATCCACAGATCTCTAAAGGTTGCCACTCAAGTGGATAGAGCTGTGAAGAAGGCATATAGTGTGTTAGCTTTTATTAACAGGGGGTTGGAGTTTAAGAGCCGTGGGGTTATGCTGCAACTGTACAGGACCTTGGTGAGACCGCATTTGGAATATTGCGTGCAGTTCTGGTCACCTCACTATAAGAAGGATGTGGAAGCGCTGGAAAGAGTGCAGAGGAGATTTACCAGGATGCTGCCTGGTTTGGAGTGTCGGTCTTATGAGGAAAGGTTGAGGGAGCTGGGGCTGTTCTCTCTGGAGCGGAGGAGATTGAGGGGAGACTTAATAGAGGTTTATAAAATGATGAAGGGGATAGATCGAGTGAACGTTCAAAGACTATTTCCTCGGGTGGATGGAGCTATTACAAGGGGGCATAACTATAGGGTTCATGGTGGGAGATATAGGAAGGATATCAGAGGTAGGTTCTTCACGCAGAGAGTGGTTGGGGTGTGGAATGGACTGCCTGCAGTGATAGTGGAGTCAGACACTTTAGGAACATTTAAGCGGTTATTGGATAGGCACATGGAGCACACCAGGATGGTAGGGAGTGGGATAGCTTGATCTTGGTTTCAGATGAAGGTCGGCACAACATCGTGGGCCGAAGGGCCTGTTCTGTGCTGTACTGTTCTATGTTCTATGTTCTACATAGGGAGAAGGAAAAGAGAGGGTGCAGAATATAGTGTAGGGTGTAGAGAAAGATCAGCTTAATACGAGGTAGGTCCATTCAAAAGTCTGATGGCAGCAGAGAAGAAGCTACTCTCGAGTCGGTTGGTACATGATCTCAAACTTTTGTATCTTTTTCCCGACAGAAGAAGGGGGAAGAGAGTATGTCCTGGGTGTGAGGGGTCCTTGATAATGTTGACTGCTTTTCTGCGGCAGCGGGAAGTGCAGACAAAGTCAACGGATGGGAGGCTGGTTTGCGTGATGGACTGGGTTTTGTTCATGACCCTTTGTAGTTTCTTGCAGTCTTGGTCAGAGCAGGAGCCATACCAAGCTTGATTTCTATGGTGCACCTGTAAAAGTTGATGACAGTCAGAGCAGACATGCCAAAGCTCCTTAGCCTTCTGAGAAAGTGGAGGCACTGGTGGATAAAGTGAACTGATGGAAAACTGTCAGCTGCAAGATCTCCTCCAAACCATCCTCCACCTTGGCTTGGAATGCTATCATCATTCCTTCACTGTTGCTGGGTAAAAATCCTGGAATTCCCTCACTGCAACACTGTGGGTGCACCCACACCATATGGACCACAGCATTCAAGTAGCTGGCTTCTCAAGAGCAGTTAGGGTAAGGGCAATAAACGTTTGCGTTGCCAGTGACACATACACCCCATGATTGAATAAAAACAAAATTGCAATGGAACAAAGCTGTTCATGACTCAGGCTTCTTAATATATGAAACTGTCACCAAAATGCCCTGATACGTTAGAGTATAGTAATTAAACTTTCTGAACATATGTCAATGCCTTCGGAATTACACAAAAAAACACTTATTAGGCAAGTTCCGCTGTCATACATGTGATATTTCTTATTCCTATGCTATTAGGTGATGGAGTCTTCTTACGTCATGCCTTATCCCACCCCCCAGCCCCCGCTACCCCAAAGATCATATCGGCTCCTTGACTCAATTCTTTCAAATGTTTATTGAAGCTTAGCTATTAATACACTCAAACATGTTCAACATTTCAATGACATCTCAGTCTCTGCTGCGCAGATTGTGATCCGGGGAGAAAGATCATCTTGTTCACCAGGATTGGAAAATCATCAGGGAAATCAGAATCATCAGGGAGGCATGGTGGCATTGTTGCCTCACGACAGCCAGGGACCCGGGTTCGATTCCCGGCTCGGGTCACTGTCTGTGTGGAGCTTGCACGTTCTCCCCGTGTCTGCGTGGGTTTCCTCCGGGTGCCCCAGTTGCCTCCCACAGTCCAAAGATGCGCGGGTTAGGTTGATTGGCCATGCTAAACTTGACCTATGAATTTGGCTGCACTTAAACGGCCATGGTTCCTGACCAGAATGGCACTGATCCCTGTGATGCATGTATATATATATATATATTTATATATATATAAATATATATATATATACATCATCATATCCCTGTGATGCATGTATATACATCATCATCATATACATCATCATACATACTATATATATAATATATGGGATTTGGGGACTGGCCCTTTAAGAATATGGGTCAGGTGACCCCTGGGCTATTAGCTATAGTAAGAAGTCTCACAACACCAGGTTAAAGTCCAACAGGTTTATTTGGTAGCAAATACCATAAGCTTTCGGAGCGCTGCCCCTTCGTCAGATGGAGTGAAAATCTGTTCTCCAACAGTGCACAGAGACACAACATCAAGTTACAGAATACTAATTAGAATGCAAATCTCTACAGCCAGCCAGGTCTTAAAGGTACAGATAATGTGGGTGGAGGGAACATTAAACACAGGTTAAAGAGATGTGTATTGTCTCCAGACAGAACAGCTAGTAAGATTCTGCAAGATCAGGAGGCAAGCTGTGGGGGTTACTGATAATGTGACATAAATAAGATCTGTACCTTTAAGACCTGGCTGGCTGTAGAGATTTGCATTCTAATTCGTATTCTGTAACTTGATGTTGTGTCTCTGTGCACTGTTGGAGAACAGATTTTCACTCCATCTGACGAAGGGGCAGCGCTCCGAAAGCTTATGGTATTTGCTACCAAATAAACCTGTTGGACTTTAACCTGGTGTTGTGAGACTTCTTACTGTGCTTACCCCAGTCCAACGCCGGCATCTCCACATCATCACTATTAGCTATACCCAGTGTGGGACTCTGTTGGGCAGTCTTAGACCTGATTGTGAATGAGTGCACACCTACAATAAACTGCTCCCAGTATTGAAATATTCAAGCTTATCTTGTAATTCTTTGTGTCCCTTAGTCCACAGGGGCACACATAATAATCCCCCTCATCAATCCACATGCCATGCTGCTGTAGGTGAGTAGATTGATTTGACCCACATAATTTAATCTCCTCTCGCTGTATTCTTTTGGAAAATATGTGGCACGGTGGCACAGTGGTTAGCACTGCTGCCTCACAGCGCCGGAAACCCGGGCTCAATTCCGGCCTCAGGGTCACTGTCTGTGTGGAGTTTGCACGTTCTCTCTGTGTCTGTGTGGGTTTCCTCCAGTTTCTTCCCACAGTTCAAAGATGTGCGGGTTAGGTTGATTGGCCGTGCTAAATTGCCCCTTAGTGTCAGGGGGATTAGCAGGGTAAATATTTGGGGTTGCAGTAATAAGGCCTGGGTGGGATTGTGGTCGGTGCAGACCCGATGGGCAGAATGGCCTCCTTCTGCACTGTAGGGATTCTATGATTCTATGATTCATGCTTCTATCTAATCATTCAGCTGGAATTTTGATCAATGGATTAGGTTTCCTATAGGTCATAGAGATTATTTTTTAAGTAGACTCTGTAGACTGTTTGCCAGCCTGCATTCTCTAAATGGATTCTGTTTGCTGAGTAATTGCTGAGTATTTTCTTTTTCCATGAGTCCTGCGATTCCAACTTATTGGGGGCGGCACCGTAGCACAGTGGTTAGCACTGTTGCTTCACAGCGCCAGGGACCTGGGTTCGATTCCCGGCTTGGGTCACTGTCTGTGTGGAGTTTGCACATTCTCCTCGTGTCTGCGTGGTGTTCCTCCGGGTGCTCCGGTTTCCTCCCACAGTCCAAAGATGTGCGGGTTAGGTTGATTGGCCAAGCTAAAATTGCCCCTTAGTGTCCTGGGATGTGTAGGTTAGAGGAATTAGTGGGTAAATATGTAGGGATATGGGGATAGGGCCTGGGTGGGATTGTGGTCGGTGCCGACTCGATGGGCCAAATGGCCTCTTTCTGTACTGTAGGGATTCTATGATTCTATGGTTAACACAGTGCTGTCAGTAGACACTTGCTGGAAAATGGGATTAGAATAGTTCATTGGTTTGGATGCGATGGCAGAAGGGCCCTTTTCTGTGCTGTATACATCTATGGCTCTTTGATTTCAGATCCATGCCAACAGGATCAACTGGGTTAGATGTCATAACAGAAATGACATGAGCAACTAATTTTTATGATTGGGAATTCAGTACCTGAAAGGGTGGTAGAATCCGATTCAAAGGGGAAATTGGATAAACACTTGAAAACAAGTTTATTTATGAGTGTCACAAGTAAGGCTTCCATTAACACTGCAATGAAGTTACTGTGAAAAACCCCTAATTGCCACACTCGGGCGCCTGTTCAGGAACACTGAGGGAGAATTTAGCGTGGCCAATGCATCTAACCAGCATATCTTTCGGACTGTGGGAGGAAACCGGAACACCTGGAGGAAACGCACGCAGACACGGGGAGAACGTGCAGACTCCACACAGACAATGACCCAAGCCAGGAATTGAACCCGGGTCCCTGGTGTTGTGAGGAAGCAGTGATAACCACCACGGGTTCGTTTCCCATGCTTGGGTCACCATCTGTGCAGAGTCTGCATATTCTCTCCGTGCCTGCGTGGGTTTCCTCCGGGTGCTCCGATTTCCTCCCACAGCCAAAAGACGTGCTGGTTAGGTGCATTGGCCATGCTAAATGGTCACTCAGTGTACCCGAACAGGCGCTGGAGTGTGGCGACTCGGGATTTTCACAATAACTTCACTGCAGTGTTAATGCAAGCCTACTTGTGACAATAATTAATAAACTTTAAACATTTTCGGACTGGGGGAGGAAACCGGAACACCCAAAGGAAATCTATGCAGACACGGGGAGAATGTGCAGGCTGCACACAGACAGTGACCCAAGCTGGGAATCAAACTCGGATCCCTGACATTGTAAGGCAGCAGTGCTAACCACTGTGCCACCATGCCGCCCGAATTTATTCCCATTGAACTGAAGGTAAAGTAGAAAACAAACCACAGCTACAACTGATCAGTGCCACACTTCTAATCCTCTGGAAGCTGAGAATCTGGCATCTAAATCCTAATGGAAGTGTAGGATGATTAATTAATGGATAACAGGATGATGGCGTGATGGAGGATTACAAAGTAATTTATGATCGCTGTAATTGAAGCTAAGTAATGGTATGAAGCAAGCGGATATATGGAGATCTGTTTGAAGTTTGACAGAGGACAGAGGAGACATACATATGCAAAATGATAACCCAACTCTTCACGACGTTTAGACAAAACCATTGCAATTCCCAAAGACTAAAGTAGTTTCAAGACAGATAGATTTCGGATGTTTATCCGAAAACCTGGTATTTTTGTCACATCTTAAGTATTCCATTTGACCGAATTGATTCTCAAAATATTTTGTAAGATGTCCATCCCACTTCTGAAAGCGTTGTTTCAAATATACCTCATTCAATTTCTCTGAAGGTCCATTAGAGCAGCTTGAGTAAACTGGCCTTAAAGAGATTTACATAGTGATGCACTTCTATCATTTGGAACTGAAAGGATATTGACAAAATACAATCAGACCAGATTTAAGTGTATAAGAATTGATCTTAAAGAGGTAGCATTGTGCATCATTCTGCCAAGTCATTATTAATATTTAAAAAGTCAGCTCCAGATGGAGTTGGCTTTATGAGTTGGCTGTTATGTCTGATATTTATCGAGGGTCACAGAGTCATTATGGCACACAAGGAGGCCATTCAGACCATTAGTCCTTGCTGGCTCTCTCTAAATCAATCTAGTCAGTCCCATTACCCCGATCTACCCCCATACCCCTGCAATGTTATTTCCTGCCAGTAACTACCCTATTCCCTTTTGATATCACTGATCACCTCCAGTTCCACAACTTTTGTAGCCAACAAGTTCCCGGTCATTGCCACTTGCTTCACATAAATGCTCTTGACATAGAAACATAGAAATTAGAAGCAGGAGTAGGCCATACAGCCCTTCGAGCCTTCTCCCCCATTCATCTTGATCATGGCTGATAATCAAATTCAATATCCTGATTCCTCTTTCCCCCATTGAGTTGGATGATCAGCCACGAGATATATCTAATTTCCTCTTAAAATCACACAACGTTTTGGCCTCAACTACATTCTGTGGTAGTGAATTCCACACATTCAACACCCTCTGGGTGAAGAAATTTCTCCTCACCTCAGTTCTAAAAGGTTTACCCCTTATCCTCAAACTATGACCCCCTAGTTCTGGACTGCTCCACCATTAGGAACATTCTTTCTGAACCTACCCTGTTTAACCCTGTTAGAATTTTATAAGTTTCTATCAGATCCCCTCTCACTCTTCCAAAGACCAGTGAATATAATCCTAACCAACCTAGTCTCCCCACATCGCCTGTTTCTCTTGCTCAAAACTTTATATCAATTTCCCCAAATCCTCGTGCCATCAGTTAATGGGAATGGCTTTTCTTTCATGGCCCTTGTCGAAGCCTGTCATCATTTTGTACACTATATCATCAAAATGTCTTCCCCTCACCCTCCTCTACTCTGAAGAGATCAACCTCACCTTCTCCAACCTAGCCTTGTAGCTTAATTGCTTCACCCCTGGAACCATTCTGCAACTCTCTCAAGGACCTTTATATCCTTTCTAAGTGTGGTGACCAGAACCATTTGCAATACTCTCATTGTGACCTAAGGAAAGCATTATAAAGTTTCCGGATAACTTTGCTGCCTTGTACTGAATGCCTCCATTAATGAAGCCAAGCTCCCATGAGCTTGGCTTACTACTCTCCTAATCTATCTTTCTTGAACTGCTGCTGTGCATGTTTAAGTTTAAGTTTATTTATTAGTGTCAAAAGTAGGCTTACATTAACACTGCAATGAAGTTACTATGAAAATCCCCTAGTCGCCACACTCCGGCGACTCTTCGGGTACACTGAGGGAAAATTTAGCATTACCAATGCACCTAACCAACACATCTTTCATGTGGTGTAGCAAACCCAAAGTGCTGTTAGGGAAGGAGTTCCAGGATTTTGACCCAGCAACAGTGAAGGGATGGCAATATATTTTCAAGTCTGTATGTTGAGTGGCTTGGAGGGGAATGTCCAGGTGATGGTGTTCCCATGTATCTGCTACCTTGCTTCTTCAAGATGGTAGCGGTCATACATTTGAAAGGCGCTGTCTCAGAAACCAAAAACCAAAAGTTCCTGCAGTGAGTGTATCCTGTAGATGGTGCGCACTGTTGCCACTGTGTGTTGGTGGTTGTGGGCTGTCACTGTTTATGTTTAGGCTTCCAATCAAGAGGGCTGATGTTATGTACTTAGATTTTCAAAAGGATGCCACATTAAAGGTTACCACACAAAATAATAGCTCACGATGGAGGGCTGACATATTAGCATTTTGATTTGATTTGATTTATTATTGTCACATAGAAACATAGAAAACGATAGCACAAAAACAGGCCCTTCAGCCCCACAAGTTGTGCCGAACATATCCCTACCTTTTAGGGCTACCTATAACCCTCCATCCTATTAAGTCCCGTGTACTCATCCAGGAGTCTCTTAAAAGACCCTATTGAGTTTGCCTCCACCACCACTGACGGCAGCCGATTCCACTCGCCCACCACCCTCTGTGTGAAAAACTTACCCCTAACATTTCCCCTGTACCTACCCCGCAGCACCTTAAACCTGTGTCCTCTCATAGCAGCCATTTCCACCCTGGGAAAAAGCCTCTGAGAGTCCACTCGATCTATGCCTCTCAACATCTTATATACCTCTATTAGGTCTCCTCTCATCCTACGTCTCTCCAAGGAGAAAAGACCGAGCTCCCTCAGCCTATCCTCATAAGGCATGCCACTCAATCCAGGCAACATCCTTGTAAATTTCCTCTGCACCCTTTCAATCTTTTCCACATCCTTCCTGTAAATGAGGCGACAAGAACTGAGCACAGTACTCCAAGTGGGGTCTGACGAGGGTCTTATATAGCTGCATCATTATCCCTGGACTCCTAAACTCAATCCCTCGATTGATAAAGGCCAGCACACTATATACCTTCTTATCCACCTCCTCCACCTGCGGGGCCGATTTTAGAGTCCTATGGACCCGGATCACAGGGTCCTTCTGATCCTCTACCGTACTAAGAGTCTTTCCCTTTATATTGTACTCCTTCATCCCATTCGACCTGCCAAAATGGACCGCTATGCATTTATCAGGGTTAAAGTCCATCTGCCACTTGTCCGCCCAGTCTTGCATCCTATCTATGTCCCTCTGTAACTTCTGACATCCCTCCAGACTATCCACAACCCCACCAACCTTCGTCTCGTCGGCAAATTTACCAACCCATCCTTCCACTTCCTCATCCAGGTCATTTATGAAAATGACAAACTGTAGCTTTTCTATGTTCTATGTAGAAGCAAGAAAATATTAGATTAGAGAGGAACCTGTGTCAGCACAGACTTGGCGTTCCTGTGCTGTAGTGTTCTTTGTTCTGGGGCACAAGTCTTCAGTACTATTTTCACAGTAACTTCATTGCAGTGTTAACGTAAGCCTCCTTGTGACACTAATAAATAAACTTAAACTTACTGCCAGAATATTGTTGGACTCTGTCTGTCGCATGCTGCTTTTTCTGTACGGGATACAATTAACTTGTTTTAGCTTTATCAGGTTGACATCTCATGCTCCTGGCATGCCCGCCTGCCCTCTCTTGATCCCTGGATTGGTGGTAAAGGTAAAGTGGGGGATATGCCGGGCCATGAGATTACAGGTTGCGTTTGAATACAATTCTGCTGTTGCTGATGGCCCACTGTGCCTCATGGATGCTCAGTTTTTAGTTGCTAGGTCTGTTCAAAATCTATCCCATTTAGTAGGGTAGTAGTGCTACACAGCACGCTGGAGAGTATACTCAATGTGAAGACGGGACTTCACCTCCACAAGTACTGTGTGGTGGTCACTGCTCCTGATACTGTCAGATGCAACTGCAGCAAGTAGGTTGGTGAGTATGGGATCAAGTATGTTTTTCCCTCTTGTTGATTGCCCCCTCTACCTGCCAGAGACCCAGTCGAGCAGCTATGTCATAGAAATCATAGAAACCCTACAGTACAGAAAGAGGCCATTCGGCCCATCGAGTCTGCACCGACCACAATCCCACCCAGGCCCTACCCCCATATTCCTACACATTTTACCCACTAATCCCTCTAATCTACGCACCCCAGGACACTAAGGGGCAATTTTTTAGCATGGCCAATCAACCTAACCCGCACATCTTTGGACTGTGGGAGGAAACCGGAGCACCCGGAGGAAACCCACGCAGACACGAGGAGAATGTGCAAACTCCACACAGTGACCCAAGCCGGGAATCGAACCCAGGTCCCTGGAGCTGTGAAGCAGCAGTGCTAACCACTGTGCTACCGTGCCGCCCACGGTCCTTTAGGACCTGGCCAGCTCCTGAGCTACTGTTCTACTGAGCCACTCCCCCACCATTCCGTGCCCTCACCATCCTCAGTGCTTCTTCCAAGCGGCGTTCATTTGCTGATTCATTAGCTGGTGGGGGTGGGTGGGTGAGGTACTGTGGACGGGTACGTGGTAATCAGCAGGAGGTTTCCTTGCTTATGCTCGACCTGGTGTCATGAGGCTTCAAGGGGGCCAGATTCAGTGTTGAGGACTCCCAGGGAAACCTACTCCTGACTGTATGCCAATACGGCCTCTGTTGGGTTTGTCCTGCTGATGGAACAAGCATTTCCCAGGAAAGGTGATGGTGGTGTGTGAGGCATTATCTGTAAGATATGCTTCATGAGTATGACTATTTCAGGCTGTTGCTTGACTAGTCTGTGAGGAAACTTTTCCCAATTTTGGCAGGAACCCCAGATGTCAGTAAGGGGGACTTCACAGGGCTTACAAGTCTGGGTTTGCCATTGTCATTTCCGGTGCCTAGGTCGATGCCGGGTTGTCCGTCCAGTTTCATTCCTTTTTGCTAGCTTTGTAGCCGGTTGATACAACTGAGCGGCTCACTAGACCATTCCAGACTGCAGTTAAGAATGAACCACATTCTTGTGGGCCTGGTGTCAGATGTAGACCAGGGTAAGGATTCCCTTCCCTCAAGCGCATCTGTGAACCAGATGGACTTTTACGACAATCGACAATTTTAATTCCAGATTTACTAACTCAATTTATACTCCACCAGCTGCCATGGTGGGATTTGAACCCATGTCCCCAGAGCATTAGCCTGGGCCACTGGATTACTAATCCACTGACATTACCACTATCCCATGCCACTATTATGTATAAATCTGGGAGCCGCATGTTAGGAAGGATAGGGTGCCACGGTTGCACAGTGGTTGGCACTGCTACCTCACAGCGACAGGGACCCGGGTTCAATTTCTGCCTAGGGTGACCATCTGTGTGGAGTTTGCATGTTTTTCCATTGTCTACATGGGTTTCCTGCAGTCGCTCCGGTTTCCTCCCACAGTCCAAAGATGTGCAAGTTAGGTTGATTGGTCATGATGAATTTTCCCTTAATGAGAGGGTAAGTACATGGGGTTAAGGGCATAGGGCCTGGATGGGATTGTTGTCAGTATAGGATCGATGGGCTGAATGGCCTCCTTCTGCACTGTAGGGA
Organism: Mustelus asterias; assembly: GCF_964213995.1. NCBI lineage: Eukaryota > Metazoa > Chordata > Chondrichthyes > Carcharhiniformes > Triakidae > Mustelus > Mustelus asterias. The sequence goes on along the minus strand of NC_135801.1, from coordinate 181,011,289 downwards.
TTCTCTGATTCTATGATTCCATGATATAAAAGCTTTAAAAAGGGTGCAAAAAGGTTTACAAGGATGCTTCCAGGGAAAAGGGACTTCAGTTACGTGGATAGATTGGTGAGATGGTAGCTGCTTTACTTAGAGAAGGGCACCAGGTTAAAGTCCAACAGGTTTATTTGGTAGCAAATACCAGTAGTTTTCGCAGCGCTGCTCCTTCGACGAAGGAGCAGCGCTCCGAAAGCTAATGGTATTTGCTACCAAATGAACCTGTTGGACTTTAACCTGGTGTTGTTAAAACTCTTACTGTGTTTACCCCAGTCCAATGCCGGCATCTCCACATCATTACTTAGAGAAGAGCAGGTTAAGGGAGATCTGATGGAGGTATTTATAATCACGAGGGGTCGGGATAGAGAGGATAGGGAGAAACTGTTCCCCTTGTCAGAAGGGTCGAGATCCAAAGGGCACCAATATCAGGTTAGAGTCTAAACAACCAACGGTGACATAAAGAAAATGAAATAACTCCTCAGAGGCCGGTGTCCTTTCACCAGACTCCCCTTACTTACAAACTCTATTGCACTCCTCGGCCAGAATGTTACGGCCGTTCACACCAGTGGGATTTTCCCATCCCGCTGTCGTGAACCGAGATTTGACTGGGTGCCAAATTCTCCAACCTCACTGCAACTGGACCGTGGTGGTAAGATTGCACTCCGAGAGTGCTTCAGGTACAAAGTCAGAATCCAGAGTGCCAGAAGACCTGACACTCCCAGTTTTATATACAGGTGAGTCTCCCTGATTGGGCAGGCAATTACGTTTTTTTAAAGTTTATTTATTAGTAGGCTTACATTAACATTGCAATGGAATTACTGTGAAAATCCCCAAGTTGCCACACTCTGACACCTGTTCAGGTACACTGAGGGAGAATTTAGCATGGCCAATGCACCAAACCAACACGTTTTTCGGACTTGTGGGAAGAAACCGGAGCACCCGGAGGAAACCCACGCAGGCACGGGGAGAATGTGCAGACTCTGCACAGACAGTGACCCAAGTGAGAATCGAACCCGCGTCCCTGGTGCTGTGAGGTAGCAGTGCTAACCAGTGTAGCACCGTGACCTCAAGCAGGGAGCTCATACTCCGAGGCCAACTTCATGTGCCTCATTGAAGTCAGAAAACATTTCCTACACAGCGCATGGGTAGGATCTGGGATATGCTGCCTGAGAGTAGGGTGGGGGCAGATTAAATCGTGGTTCTCAAAATGGAATTGGATTAGTGCCAGCAGCATACAAAATTGCAGGGCTGTGGGGAAAGGGTCATGGGCTCGTGGGAGTAGATGAGTTGTTTCTTTTTTCAGAGAAACAGCACAGACACAACAGATGGCTATCCTCCTTTGGTGCTGCAACAATTCTATGATTCAATAAAATGACAAAAGTCTCAGAAAAATGGAAGCAGCGAAGTGAGAAATTGATGAGATATTGACGCTGAACTAAATGCATGACCCCCAGGTTATAAAGTACCAAACAATTCCAACCTGCTGGAGGTACCGAGGATATTTAGGTAGGACAATTCAAATAAAGTTTCTTTGCAATAGCTAAAACAACACAGAAATAGTGTAGAAGACCAAGAAGATCAAGAACAGGGCACAGCAAGTTCAATATTACTGTCCCTTGGTAATGTGTTCTTAGTTACTTAACATTCATGAGGTTGGCTACTTCTTGTGAACCAGCAGTTGAAAAATGGGATAACATTATTGCTATACTGGAAGGAAGTTTTTTTTTCAATTTGTCTCACTTTAAAGCAGCACAAGTTGCCCAGCTTTGGATTCAAGTTACAATCTATTGCCGATTCTAATTTAAATGTCAAAGTGCCCCTTAGTGTCCCACAATATGTATTTTCATAGAATTATAGAAACCCTACAGTGCAGAAGGAGACCATTTGGCCCAAGGAGTCTGCACTGACAACAATCCTACCCAGGCCTTATCCCCGTAACCCCAAATATTTACCCTGTTAATCCCGCTGACACTAAGGGGCAATTTATCATGGCCAATTCACCTAACTTGCAAATCTTTGGACTGTGGGAGCAAGCCGGAGCACCTGGAGGAAACCCACACAGACACGGGGAGAATGTGCAAACTCCACACAGACAGTGACCCGAGGCCGGAATTGAACCCGGGTTCCTGGCTCTGTAAGGCAGCAGTACTAACCACTGTGCCAGTGGTAGGGATAGGGTGAGGGGAAAAAGGCCTGGGTAAGATAGTCTTGATGTGGAGATTCTGGCGTTGGACTGGGGTAAACACAGTAAGAGTTTTAACAACACCAGGTTAAAGTCCAGCAGGTTTATTTGGTAGCAAATGCCATTAGCTTTCGGAGCGCTGCTCCTTCGTCAGTTGGAGTGGAAATCTGCTCTCAAACAGGACATACAGAGACACAAAATCAAGTTACAGAATACTGATTAAAATGCAAATCTCTACAGCCAACCAGGTCTTAAAGGTGCAGACAATGTGAGTGGAGGGAGCATAAAGCCCAGGTTAAAGAGATGTGTATTGTCTCCAGACAGGACAGCCAGTGAGATTCTGCAAGTCCAGGAGGCAAGCTGTGGGGGTTACTGATAGTGTGACATAAACCCAAGATCCCTGTTTAGGCCGTCCTCATGTGTGCGGAACTTGGCTATCAGTTTCTGCTCAGCGACTCTGCGCTGTCGTGTGTCGTGAAGGCCGTCTTGGAGAATGCTTACCCAAAGATCAGAGGCTGAATGCCCGTGACCGCTGAAGTGCTCCCCAACAGGAAGAGAACACTCTTGCCTGGTGATTGTCGAGCAGTGTTCATTTATCCGTTGTCGTAGCGTCTGCATGGTTTCCCCAATTTACCATGCCTCGGGACATCCTTTCCTGCAGCGTATCAGGGAGACAACGTTGGCCGAGTTGCAAGAGTATGTACCGTGTACCTGGTAGATGGTGTTCTCACATGACATGATGGCATCCGTGTTGATGATCCGGCACGTCTTGCAGAGGTTGCTGTGGCAGGGTTGTGTGGTGTCGTGGTCACTGTTCTCCTGAAGGCTGGATAGTTTGCTACGGACAATGGCCTGTTTGAGGTTGTACGGTTGTTTGAAGGCAAGAAGTGGGGGTGTGGGGATGGCCTTGGCGAGATGTTCGTCTTCATCAATGGCATGTTGAAGGCTCCGGAGGAGATGCCGTAGCTTCTCCGCTCCGGGGAAGTACTGGACGATGAAGGGTACTCTGTGCACCATGTCCTGTGTTTGTCTTCTGAGGAGGTCGGCTAAGATAGTCTGTCAGAGAGTCAGAGCAGATTCAAATGGCCTTCTTCTGCACTGCAGGTATTCTATGATGTGTAAAATGGATTTACAGTTCTGCTCAATATTCTCCATGTAAAAGGCTCTCGGATATCCCTCCTCCGTTTCCAGAGTGGCTGGATTAATCACAGGCTATCCAATCATTCTCCCATGCATGAACGTGGCATGACTAGTTATACATGGAGGGAGAATTCTGCTGAAGCTGGAACTGTAGATTCTATTGGGTGTGACCATACTTGATAGAATTATGTACTATGGTAGCTCCTGGACTTAATTAGCTGGAATACATAAATATATGACGGAGATGCATTTATTGGGAAGATAAGGAATGGGACTGTGGGTGGGTCAGGCACTCGCAGCTGGCATCAAGCTATCTCAGGCCACGCATCAAGCTGGCATGGATAGTCACAGAGTAAAGCTCCTTCTCCTCCTGACAACAATTCATTACTGTAACAGGCGACATAGTTCCATGTGCTCCTTGAAACAGGCTTAGCCCCGTCAAAATGGTCAGCTGACTGGGAACTGAACTGAGGGTCCCCCAAGCTTATTTTGCAAAGAATCTTCACAGTTGCAGAAAGAGCAAAGTTTGTCTCTCACCGCGGGCTGGATTTAATGCACACTTGGAAAAACAGAGTCTGAATAATGTGCCAACAAAATACACTCACAAAATGTGACAGGACAGAGGACACTATAGTTAAGAAAGCCCATCAACGCATCTACTCTCTCAGAAGACGATGGAAATTTGGCCTGTCCGCTACAACACTCACCAACTTTTACAGATACACCATAGACAGCATTCTTTCTGGTTGTATCACCGCTTGCTTTGGCTCCTGCTCTGACCAAGACACAAGAAACTACAAAGAAACTACGAAGCCCAGTCCATCACGTAAACCAGCCTCCCACTCAATGACTCCGTCTACACTTCCCGCTGCCTCGGAAAAGCAACCAGCATAATTAAGGACCCCACGCACCTTGGATATACTCTCTTCCACCTTCTTCTGTTGGGAAACGATAAAGTCTGAGGACATGTACCAACCAACTCAAGAACAGTTTCTTCCCTGTCGTCAGACTTTTGAATGGACATACTTTGCATTAAGCTGATCTTTCTCTACACCCCAGCTATGACTGTAACACTACATTCTGCACTCTCTCACTTCCTTCTCTATGAATGGTATGCTTTGTCTGTATAGCGCGCAGGAAACAATACTTTTCACTTTATACCAATACATGTGACAATAATAAATCAAATCAATAAATCAGCCAATCTTGTCCATGCCGGCCCTTCGGTAGAGCTATCTGATCGTCTTTCTTTTTCTCCACAGCCAGGCAATTCTTTTTCCTTTTGGGCATTTACTTAATTCCCGCTTGAATGTCATATCGAATTTATTTCATTTTACCCTTCCAGCAGTGCAGATCGCTATGTTAAAATATAAAAGTCCTCATGCCGCCTTTTATTTCTTGCGCTCATCTAAGATTTGATTAGAGATCTTTCTACCACCCGACAGAGTCTCTCCGTATTTACTCTGTGCCAACCATTCATGATTTGAAAGATCCCGGTAGTGGTCTGTGCAACCCGCTGAGCATAGATGATGCTTCCACAGCAAGCGCAATTTCTGCAAATCCTTTTTAACTCTTGTCCACAGGAAGAATGTTAATTTCAGAGGAATCCAATTGGCGGAAATTAATTTCTGGAGAGGGGGGATCTCCCAAGAATCATTTTCTCACCGCTGGAGTTGATGAGGCTGTCAGTTTTGCATCCTTCACTCCAGGATTACAAACTTCCTCAGCTTCATTTTACAAGTTGCTGCTGCCAAATCTGGCCATCTGGTGCTCACAGAATTGTTTCCTGACTCTTTAGAGGACAATGTTATAGGCCCTTTCTCTCGAAAGCAACTAGTAGCTTAAGCAAAGAGCAAAAGAAACAATGTTTCCAACCTGATCGAGGCTCCCTACATATCTGAGGGGGCCCATTAACAGCAAACAGTTGTCCAGTTCGTCACCAGCACAAACAAATTAATGGGCTGGATAATATAGAAGCATAGAAACTTGAAGAAGGAGTAGGTCATTCGGCCCCTCGAGTCTGCTTCGCCATTCATTTTGATCATGAATGATCATCATATTCAATAACCTGATCTTCCCTTACCCCCATTTCGCTTGATCCCTTTCGTCCCAAAAGCGATATCTAATTTCTACTTGAAATCACACAAAGCATTTTGGCCTCAACTACATTTTGTGGTAGTGAATTCGCCACTCTCTGGGTGAAGAAATTTCTCCTCACCTCAGTTCTAAAAGGTTTACCCCTTATCTACCCCTAGTTCTGGACTCCCCCACCATTGGAAACATTCTTTCTGAACCTATCCTGTCTAATCCTGTCAGAACTTTTTGAGTTTCTATCAGATCCCTTCCCACTCTTCTAAACTCCAGTGAATATAATCCTAACCAACTTAGTCTCTCCTCATATGACAGACCTACCATCCCAGGAATTAGTCTGGTAAACCTTCGCTGTACTCCCGCTATGGCAGGGACATCCTTCCTCAGATAAGGACACCAAAATTGCACACAATACTCCAGGTGTGGCCTTACCAATGTCCTATACAATTGCAACAAAACGTTCCTATCCCTATACTCAAATCCTCTTGCTATGAAGACCAACATACCATTTGTCTTTTTTACTACCTGTTGTCCCTACGCGCTTACTTTCAGCGAATGATGCATGAGGACTCAAGGTCTTGCTGACTATCCACCTCTCTCAATTTACACCCATTCAAGTAATAATCTGTCTTCCTATTATTGCTACCAAACTGGATAACCTCACACTTATCCACATTATACTGGCAGTCAGGTGCAGTGGGCAGTCTTTCAACTCCTGCCCTGCCGTCCAAGAAAGCCGTCTAAATAGCAAGTATGCAAATTTGGGCTGAGGGACAGGTTGCCCGGCCTCGAATCTCACAGGAAGAGGGCATTCTGCCCAATCAATGCTGAGGGGCATGATGTCCGGTGTCCAAGGGCATTGGCCGTGACCCAGTAGGAAGTCATAGAATCATAGAATCTCTACAGTGTAGAAGGAGGCCATTTGGCCCATCGAGCCTGCACTGACCACAATCCCACCCAGGGCCTATACCTGTTACCCCACACATTTAACCTGCTAATCCCCCGACACTAAGATCAATTTAGCGTGGCCAGTCAAACCATCCTGCATATCTTTGGGGTGTGGGAAGGAACCGGAGCACCCGGAGGAAACCCACGCAGACACGGGGAGAATGTGCAAACTCCACACAGACAGTGATCCAAGGCCAGAGTTGAACCTGGGTCCCTGGTGCTGTGAGGCAAAAGTGCAAACCACTGTGCCACCCTCTCACAGCTAGTCATTTGAAGGGTAACCTGGCATGGAGCAGTCAGTATCAGCTGGCCCAGCCAATTCTGTGCATTTTACACAGATCTTCAGTGTTATTTAATAGGATTAGGATCAACAAGTATCAGCTGACATGTCAGTCGTCTATGTTGCTTCTCCCACTGATCACAGGTGACATTCAGGGCGGCATTGCGGCACAGTGGTTAGCACTGCTGCCTCACAATGCCAGGGACCCAGGTTCAATTCCCAGCCTCGGGTCACTGTCTGTACCGGGTCTGCATGTTCTCCCCATGTCTGTGTGGGTTTCCTCCGGGTGCTCTGGTTTCCTCCCACAGTCCGACAGGTGCTGGAGTGTGGTGACTTCATTGCAGTGTTAATATAAACCTTCTTCTGACACTAAATAAGCTTAAAAACAATTTGACCATGGATGTATTTTCCAGATTTTCACATAGCGGAGCTGTCTGTTGCATGTTTTTCTCCATGGATGGATGAGACTGGAGAGCACGGGAAAAAGCAGCCTTTGGGATTCAATGACAAATCTCTGCATCCTCGTCAGGGCATTGTCCAGCAGATGTGAACAGCAAATGCCGTCTGACGGGGAGAGATGAGCTTCCTTGGTCAGATGTGCAGCCTGGGAGCAGTTTATAGCAATCTCAGCAGCGTGGGGCTAGTGTGTCGCACTTGGACTCGATGCCAGAAGAGGCTCAATGATCTCCTGAGGTCAACCAGAGTGAGTTTTTTTTTCATTCATTCATGAGATGTGGGTGTCCATTGTCAGGGCCAGTGATTATTGCCCATCCCTAACTGCCCTTGCATTGAGTGACTTTCTTGGACATTTCAGAGGGCTTTTAAAGAGCCAAGCACATTGCTGTGGATCTGGAGTAACAGATAAGCCTGACCGACTAAGGATGGCAGATTTCTCTTCCCTGAAGGATATTAGTGAACCAGATGGGGTTTGTACAACAATCAACAATGGTTTCATCGTCATCATTTGACTTTTAATTACAGATTTTTATTGAATTCAAATTTCACCATCTGCCGTGGTGGGATTCAAACCCAGGTCCCCAGAGCCCTAGTCCAGTGACCATACCATTAGACTGTCACCTCCCCAGAAGTTCCCAGTTCTTGTGCCAAGAAGTTACAGGGTGGTATTGGGAATGTTGGAGGCTTGCGAGATGTTTGGAGATCCAAGGCAATGCCTCTGTACTTTTCCACTCGTTCCAGTTGGAATGGGGGGGGTGGAGCCTGAACAGATGAGGAAAGTGGACTGCGATTTGGCTGTCAAACATTGCGCTGATCAAAGAACAAAGAACAAAGAAAATTACAGCACAGGAACAGGCCCTTCGGCCCTCCAAGCCTGCACCGACCATGCTGCCTGACTTAACTAAAACCCCGAACCCTTCCGGAGACCATATCCCTCTACTCCCATCCTATTCATGTATTTGTCAAGACGCCCCTTAAACCTCACTATTGTATCTGCTTCCATTACCTCGCCCGGCAGCAAGTTCCAGGCAGCCACTATCCTCTGTGCAAATAAATTGCCTCATACATCTCCTTTAAACCTTGCCCCTCGCACTTTAAACCTATGCCTCCCAGTAATTGACTCTTCCACCCTGGGAAAAAGCTTCTGACTATTCACTCTGTCCATGACCCTCATAATCTTGTAGACTTCTATCAGGTCGCCCCCTCAACCTCCGTCGCTCCAGTGAGAACAAACCAAGTTTCTCCAACCTCTCCTCATAGCTAATGCCCTCCATACCAGGGTCATGGGTAAGCATCCTGACATTAATTAGCCTAACAGCGTACATCATTGCAATCTGATACTGAGAAGCGTGCCCACAATGCCAGGGAGAGAGGCAGAACCGGAGATGGTGCCCGTGAGCTTCCAATCCTAATGCCAAAAGACGGTTCTCCTGCTCTCCTCAGCTGAATTATCTCGGTCGATTCACAGAATCTCTGCAGTGCAGAAGGTGGCCATTCAGCCCATCGACTCTGCACAGACAACAATCACACCCCGGCCCTATCCTTGTAACCCCACATAATTCCCCTGACACAATCCCACCCAGACCTGTTCACCGTAACCCCAAGTATTTACCCCGCTATTCCCCAGACCTACACATTTTGGGACATACACACTCAGGGTCAATTTATAATGGCCAATCCACCTAACCTGCACATCTTTAGAGTGTGGGAGGAAACCGGAGCACCCGGAGGAAACCCATGCAGACACGGGGAGAATGTAGAAACTCCAAACAGACAGTGACCCGAGGCCGGAATTGAACCCGGGTCTCTTGCCTGACAGTTGTGTATTTTGCATGTTGTATGCCACTTACCAGCCCAAACCTAAATGTTGTCTAGGACTTGCTAGTTCCAGAAAACCAATCACAATTTTAAGGAGCATTATGCTATCGCTAAACATAATATAAAATATCTTAAAAGTTCCTCCATTTAATGGGCACTTTTGTAATATTTCTCTGTTGTGTTATTTCTGTTATGTTATTTCCATCAAACTATTCTGTCCAATTTTTCATACTTAATTTGTGTTACCATCTTCTTAGCAAATCCACCAAAGTAGCTGGCACTGAGACTCAGTTTTCTACAGCAACAGACATCTCAGAGTGTGAAAAATCTGGCTTTAGGACTTCAAGGCACACATTCCCTCACCCCTGAACTGTCAGAAGCCCGGGAGAAATAGATTTGAAGGCCAATATGCACATAGTGAGATGAATCATGCTGGTAGTTAAGAGAGAACAATTGATTCCATCGTTAGAACCAATAACTGGGAATCATTATGAAACCACAAGCAACAACCAGTAAATGCTCTTGCAAAAAAAAATCACCTGAGCTCCCTTCTCTGGAAGCTGAAAGGGAACACTATGGGCAATGGTTAAATAGAACAGGATGATGGCCTAACCTAGTGGGGGCTTTTGGTGCAAGATACCAGAAATATGCCATCTGCCAAATGCATGGGAATATATCGGAATTCAGCATCAGCGGATATTGGGTATAAACATAGAACAGTACAGCACAGAACAGGCCCTTCGGCCCACGATGTTGTGCCGAGCTTTATCTGAAACCAAGATCAAGCTATCCCACTCCCTATCATCCTGGTGTGCTCCATGTGCCTATCCAATCACCGCTTAAATGTTCCTAAAGTGTCTGACTCCACTATCACTGCAGGCAGTCCATTCCACACCCCAACCACTCTCTGCGTAAAGAACCTACCTCTGGTATCCTTCCTATATCTCCCACCACGAACCCTATAGTTATGCCCCCTTGTAATAGCTCCATCCACCCGAGGAAATAGTCTTTGAACGTTCACTCTATCTATCCCCTTCATCATTTTATAAATCTCTATTAAGTCTCCCCTCAGCCTCCTCCGCTCCAGAGAGAACAGCCCTAGCTCCCTCAACCTTTCCTCATAAGACCTACCCTCCAAACCAGGCAGCATCCTGGTAAATCTCCTCTGCACTCTTTCCAGCGCTTCCACATCCTTCTTATAGTGAGGTGACCAGAACTGCACACAATATTCCAAATGTGGTCTCACCAAGGTCCTGTACAGTTGCAGCATAACCCCACGGCTCTTAAACTCCAACCCCCTGTTAATAAAAGCTAACACACTATAGGCCTTCTTCACAGCTCTATCCACTTGAGTGGCAACCTTTAGAGATCTGTAGATATGGACCCCAAGATCTCTCTGTTCCTCCACAGTCTTCAGAACCGTACCTTTGACCCTGTAATCCACATTTAAATTTGTCCTACCAAAATGAATCACCTCACATTTATCAGGGTTAAACTCCATTTGCCATTTTTCAGCCCAGCTTTGCATCCTATCTATGTCTCTTTGCAGCCTACAACAGCCCTCCACCTCATCCACTACTCCACCAATCTTGGTGTCATCAGCAAATTTACTGATCCACCCTTCAGCCCCCTCCTCTAAGTCATTAATAAAAATCACAAAGAGCAGAGGACCAAGCACTGATCCCTGTGGCACTCCGCTAGCAACCTGCCTCCAATCCGAAAATTTTCCATCCACCACCACCCTCTGTCTTCGATCAGACAGCCAGTTACCTATCCAATCGGCCAACTTTCCCTCTATCCCACACCTCCTCACTTTCATCATAAGCCGACCATGGGGGACCTTATCAAACACCTTACTAAAATCCATGTATATGACATCAACTGCCCTACCTTCATCAATACACTTAGTTACCTCCTCAAAAAATTCAATCAAATTTGTGAGGCACGACTTGCCCTTCACGAATCCGTGCTGACTATCCCGGATTAATCCGCATCTTTCTAAATGGTCGTAAATCCCATCCTTAAGGACATTTTCCATCAATTTACCAACCACCGAAGTAAGACTAACCGGTCTATAATTACCAGGGTCATTTCGTTAGGAACAAAAGAGTTGTCAGGGAGAAAATCGGACCTCTCAGGGACAAAGGAGGGGAATTATGCTTAGAACCCAAGGGAATAGGGGAGATCCTAAATGAATACTTTGCATCGGTATTCACGAAGGAGAGGGGCGTGTTAACCGGGAGTGTCTCGGAGGGAGGTGTTGACCCGTTAGAGAAAATCTCCATTACGAGAGAGGAAGCGTTAGGTTTTTTAGGGAACATTAAAACTGACAAAGCCCCAGGGCCTGATGGCATCTGTCCTCGACTGCTCAGGGAGACGAGAGGTGAAATTGCTGGGCCTCTGACGGAAATCTTTGTCGCTTCTTTGGACACGGGTGAGGTCCCTGAGGATTGGAGGATAGCGAATGTGGTCCCGTTGTTTAAGAAGGGTAGCAGGGATAACCCAGGAAATTATAGGCCGGTGAGCTTGACGTCCGTGGTAGGGAAGTTGTTGGACAGGATTCTTAGAGACAGGATGTATGTGCATTTAGAACGGAACAATCTCATTAGTGACAGACAGCATGGTTTTGTAAGAGGGAGGTCGTGCCTTACAAATTTGGTGGAGTTTTTTGAGGAAGTGACAAAAACGGTTGATGAAGGAAGGGCCGTGGATGTCGTCTATATGGATTTCAGTAAGGCATTTGACAAAGTCCCACATGGCAGGTTGGTTAAGAAGGTTAAGGCTCATGGGATACAAGGAGAAGTGGCTTGATGGGTGGAGAACTGGCTTGGCCATAGGAGACAGGGGGTAGTGGTCGAAGGGTCTTTTTCCGGCTGGAGGTCTGTGACCAGTGGTGTTCCGCAGGGCTCTGTACTGGGACCTCTGCTATTTGTGATAGATATAAATGATTTGGAAGAAGGTGTAACTGGTGTAATCAGCAAGTTTGCGGATGACACAAAGATGGCTGGAATTGCGGATAGCGAAGAGCATTGTCGGGCAATACAGCAGGATATAGATAGGCTGGAAAATTGGGCGGAGAGGTGGCAGATGGAATTTAATCCGGATAAATGCGAAGTGATGCATTTTGGAAGAAATAATGTAGGGAGGAGTTATACAATAAATGGCAGAGTCATCAGGAGTATAGAAACACAGAGGGACCTAGGTGTGCAAGTCCACAAATCCTTGAAGGTGGCAACACAGGTGGAGAAGGAGAAGGAGATTACAGGGACTGGGAACGTCCGACATGTGGAGTTTTTTCAAGGAGCAGCTACTGCGAGTCTGTGATAGGTATGTCCCTGTCAGGCAAGGAGGAATTGGTAGGGCTAGGGAACCGTGGTGCACCAAAAAAGTTTCTTTGTTGGTTAAAAAGAAAAAGGAGGCTTATGTTCGGATGAGACGTGAGCACTCGGGTAGTGCACTAGAAAGCTTTAGATTGGCTAAGAGGGAGTTGAAGAGCGAGCTTAGAAGGGCTAAAAGGGGACATGAGAAGACTTTGGCGGATAGGGTTAAAGAGAATCCTAAGGCGTTCTATAGGTATGTCAAGAACAGAAGGTTGGTTAGGGCAAGTTTAGGGCCAGTTATAGATGGCAGAGGGAAGTTATGTGTGGAACCGGAGGAGATTGGTGAAGCATTGAACCAATATTTCTCTTCGGTGTTCACGCAAGGGGACATGAATATAGCTGAGGAGGACACTGGGTTGCAAGGGAGTAGAATAGACAGTATTACAGTTGATAAGGAGGATGTGCAGGATATTCTGGAGGGTCTGAAAATAGATAAATCCCCTGGTCCGGATGGGATTTATCCAAGGATTCTCTGGGAGGCAAGAGAAGTGATTGCAGAGCCTCTGGCTCTGATCTTCAGGTCGTCGTTGGCCTCTGGTATAGTACCAGAAGATTGGAGGTTAGCGAATGTTGTCCCATTGTTTAAGAAGGGGAACAGAGACTTCCCCGGGAATTATAGACCGGTGAGTCTCACTTCTGTTGTCGGCAAGATGTTGGAAAAAATTATAAGGGATAGGATTTATAGTTATTTGGAGAGTAATGAATTGATAGGTGATAGTCAGCATGGTTTTGTGGCAGGTAGGTCGTGCCTTACTAACCTTATTGAGTTTTTTGAGAAAGTGACCAAGGAGGTGGATGGGGGCAAGGCAGTGGACGTGGTATATATGGATTTTAGTAAGGCGTTTGATAAGGTTCACCATGGTAGGCTTCTGCAGAAAATGCAGATGTATGGGATTGGGGGTGATCTAGGAAATTGGATCAGGAATTGGCTAGCGGATAGGAAACAGAGGGTGGTGGTTGATAGTAAATATTCATCATGGAGTGCGGTTACAAGTGGTGTACCTCAGGGATCTGTTTTGGGGCCACTGCTGTTTGTAATATTTATTAATGATCTGGATGAGGGTATAGTTGGGTGGATTAGCAAATTTGCTGATGACACCAAAGTCGGTGGTGTGGTAGACAGTGAGGAAGGGTGTCGTAGTTTGCAGGAAGACTTAGACAGGTTGCAAAGTTGGGCCGAGAGGTGGCGGATGGAGTTTAATGCGGAGAAGTGTGAGGTAATTCACTTTGGTAGGAATAACAGATGTGTTGAGTATAGGGCTAACGGGAGGACTTTGAATAGTGTGGAGGAGCAGAGGGATCTAGGTGTATGTGTGCATAGATCCCTGAAAGTTGGGAATCAAGTAGATAAGGTTGTTAAGAAGGCATATGGTGTCTTGGCGTTTATTGGTAGGGGGATTGAATTTAGGAGTCGTAGCGTTATGTTGCAACTGTACACAACTCTGGTGCGGCCGCACTTGGAGTACTGTGTGCAGTTCTGGTCCCCACATTACAGGAAGGATGTGGAGGCTTTGGAGAGGGTGCAGAGGAGGTTTACCAGGATGTTGCCTGGTATGGAGGGGAGATCCTATGAGGAGAGGCTGAGGGATTTGGGATTGTTTTCGCTGGAAAGGCGGCGGCTAAGAGGGGATCTTATTGAAACATATAAGATGATTAGAGGTTTAGATAGGGTGGATAGTGATAGCCTTTTTCCTCTGATGGAGAAATCCAGCACGAGGGGGCATGGCTTTAAATTGAGGGGGGGTAGTTATAGAACCGATGTCAGGGGTAGGTTCTTTACCCAGAGGGTGGTGAGGGATTGGAATGCCCTGCCAGCATCAGTAGTAAATGCGCCTAGTTTGGGGGCGTTTAAGAGATCCGTAGATAGGTTCAAGGACGAAAAGAAACTGGTTTAGGTTGGAGGGTCACAGTTTTTTTTTAACTGGTCGGTGCAACATCGTGGGCCGAAGGGCCTGTTCTGCGCTGTAATGTTCTATGTTCTATGTTCTATGTTCTAAGGTGGTGAAGAAGGCATATGGTATGCTTGCCTTTATAGGACGGGGTATAGAGTATAAAAGCTGGAGTCTGATGATGCAGCTGTATAGAACGCTGGTTAGGCCGCATTTGGAGTACTGCGTCCAGTTCTGGTCGCCGCACTACCAGAAGGACGTGGAGGCATTGGAGAGAGTGCAGAGAAGGTTTACCAGGATGTTGCCTGGTATGGAGGGTCTTAGCTATGAGGAGAGATTGGGTAGACTGGGGTTGTTCTCCTTGGAAAGACGGAGAATGAGGGGAGATCTAATAGAGGTATACAAGATTATGAAGGGTATAGATAGGGTGAACAGTGGGAAGCTTTTTCCCAGGTCGGAGGTGACGATCACGAGGGGTCATGGGCTCAAGCTGAGAGGGGCGAAGTATAACTCAGACATCAGAGGGACGTTTTTTACACAGAGGGTGGTGGGGGCCTGGAATGCGCTGCCAAGTAGGGTGGTGGAGGCAGGCACGCTGACATCGTTTAAGACTTACCTGGATAGTCACATGAGCAGCCTGGGAATGGAGGGATACAAACGATTGGTCTAGTTGGACCAAGGAGCGGCACAGGCTTGGAGGGCCGAATGGCCTGTTTCCTGTGCTGTACTGTTCTTTGTTCTTTGTTCTTTCTATTCCCTTTCTTAAGCAGAGGAACAACATTCGCCACTCTCCAGTCCTCTGGCACCATCCCCGTGGACAGCGAGGACCCAAAGATCAAAGCCAAAGGCTCTGCAATCTCATCCCTTGCCTCCCAAAGAATCCTAGGATATATTTCATCAGGCCCAAGGGACTTATCGACCTTCAGTTTATTCAAAACTGCCAGGACATCCTCCCTCCGAACATCTATTTCCTCCAGCCTATTAGCCTGTAACACCTTCTCTTCCTCAAAAACATGGCCCCTCTCCTTGGTGAACACTGAAGAAAAGTATTCATTCATCACCTCGCCTATCTCTACTGACTCCATACACAAGTTCCCACTACTGTCCTTGACCGGCCCTAACCTCACCCTGGTCATTCTTTTATTCCTCACATAAGAGTTAGAAGGGTATCTGTCAGAATCCAGGGTCAATGGATATTGGGAATGTGTCAGAATCCCAGGATCAGTGGATATTGGGAATGTGTTGGAATCCAGGGTTAGTGGATATTGGGAATGTGTCAGAATCCCTGGATCAGTGGATATTGGGAATGTGTTAGAATCTCTGGATCAGTGAGTGTTGGGAATGTTAGAATCCAGGGTCAGTGGATATTGGGAATGTGTCAGAATCCTGGATCTGTGTGTATTGGGAATGTGTCAGAATCTCAGGATCGGTGGATATTGGGAATGTGTCAGAATCCTGGTAAGAGTTTTAACACCAGGTTAAAGTCCAACAGGTTTATTTGGTCGCAAATGCCATGAGCTTTCGGAGCGCTGCTCCTTCGTCAGATGGAGTGGATATCTGTTCTCAAACAGGGCATACAGAGACACAAAATCAAGTTACAGAATACTGATTAGAATGTGAATCTCTACAGCCAACCAGGTCTTAAAGATACAGGCAATGTGAGTGGAGGGAGCATTAAGCACAGGTTAAAGAGATGTGTATTGTCTGCAGACAGGACAGCCAGTGAGATTCTGCAAGTCCAGGAGGCAAGCTGTGGGGGTTACTGATCGTGTGACATAAACCCAAGATCCCTGTTTAGGCCGTCCTCATGTGTGCGGAACTTGGCTATCAGTTTCTGCTCAGCGACTCTGCGCTGTTGTGTGTCATGAAGGCCGCCTTGGAGAACGCTTACCCGAAGATCAGAGGCTGAATGCCCGTGACCGCTGAAGTGCTCCCCCACAGGAAGAGAACAGTCTTGTCTGGTGATTGTCGAGCAGTGTTCATTCATCCGTTGTCGTAGCGTCTGCATGGTTTCCCCAATGTACCATGCCGCGGGACATCCTTTCCTGCAGCGTATCAGGTCGACAACGTTGGCTGAGTTGCAAGAGTAGGTACCGTGCACCTGGTAGATAGTGTTTTCACGTGAGATGATGGCATCCGTGTTGATGATCCGACACGTCTTGCAGAGGTTGCTGTGGCAGGGTTGTGTGGTGTCGTGGTCACTGTTCTCCTGAAGGCTGGGTAGTTTGCTGCGGACAATGGTCTGTTTGAGGTTGTGCGGTTGTTTGACGGCAAGAAGTGGGGGTGTGGGGTGGCCTTGGCGAGATGTTCATCTTCATCAATGACATGTTGAAGGCTCCGGAGGAGATGCCGTAGCTTCTCCGCTCCAGGGAAGTACTGGACGACGAAGGGTACTCTGTCCACCGTGTGCCGTGTTTGTCTTCTGAGGAGGTTGGTGCAGTTTTTCGCTGTGGCGCGTCGGAACTGTCGATCGATGAGTTAAGTGCCATATCCTGTTCTACCTACTCTTGCAACTCGGCCAACGTTATCTACCTGATACACTGCAGGGAAGGATGTCCTGAGGCATGGTACATTGGGGAAACCATGCAGACGCTACGACAATGGATGAATAAACACCGCTCGACAATCACCAGGCAAGACTGTTCTCTTCCTGTGGGGGAGCACTTCAGCGGTCATGGGCATTCAGCCTCTTATCTTCAGGTAAGCGTTCTCCAAGGCGGCCTTCACGACACACGACAGCGCAGAGTCCTGAGCAGAAACTGATAGCCAAGTTCCGCACACATGAGGACGGCCTAAACAGGCATCTTGGGTTTATGTCACATTATCAGTAACCCCCACAGCTTGCCTCCTGGACTTGCAGAATCTCACTGGCTGTCCTGTCTGGAGACAATACACGTCTCTTTAACCTGTGCTTAATGCTCCCTCCACTCACATTGTCTGTACCTTTAAGACCTGGTTGGCTGTAGAGATTCGCATTCTAATCAGTATTCTGTAACTTGATTTTGTGTCTCTGTATGCCCTGTTTGAGATGTGGAGATGCCAGCGTTGGACTGGGGTGAACACAGTAAGAAGTTTAACAACACCAGGTTAAAGTCCAACAGGTTTATTTGGTAGCAAAAGCCACACAAGCTTTTCATGATGTGGCGATGCCGGTGTTGGCCGGCATTTGTGTGGCTTTTGCTACCAAATAAACCTGTTGGACTTTAACCTGGTGTTGTTAAACTTCTTATTGCCCTGTTTGAGAGCAGATATCCACTCCATCTGATGAAGGAGCAGCTCTCCGAAAGCGAATGGCATTTGCTACCAAATAAACCTGTTGGACTTTAACCTGGTGTTGTTAAAACTCTTACTGTGTTTACCCCAGTCCAACGCCGGCATCTCCACATCAGAATCCTGGACCAGTGGATATTGGGAATGTGTTAGTATCCAGGGTCAGTATGTATTGGAAATGTGTCAGAATCCCAGGATCAGTGGATATTGGGAATGTGTTAGAATCCCCAGATCTGTAGATATTGGGACTGTATCAGAATCCTGGACCAGTGGATATTGGAAATGTGTTAGAATCCAGGGTCGGTGTGTATTGGGAATGTGTCAGAATCCAACGATCTGTGGATATTGGGAATGTGTCAGAATTCAGAATCAGTGGATATCAGGAATGTGTCAGAATCCTGGATAAGTGGGTAATGCTGTGTTGCCAATATCCGATTCTAATATCTCCCAGTATTTCCAGGTACTCAAATGCACCTGGCATCTGCCCAGTATTTCCCCAGAATGCAAAACAGAAGAAGAGAGAGTGTGAATTTTACGAATGAAGTAACTGCCAGCATAAGTACACATGGAACCAAACTCGAACTAATTATTACAATTTTACAAAGAGTTGACTGGCAGCAGAGTGTCAGGTTAAATAGACACTTTATCGTGTCGGAGTAGGATGAGATTGTGTAGTTCGCATCCTATGCCGACTCTGAGTGCTGACAGGTGCCATCACTTTTAACTATTGTTCGTTGTGTGGGAGTGCCTAAATGACTTTGCAACTGCCTCATTTGTGAACATTGTCATCGCCACACTCTATGCTCTGTTTGGAGCTTATTAGATGTTCTTGCACAGGAGCAGTAGAATGTGTGTCATCCCGCTGCCTGCTGATGGTGTATGAGGCACCATTTGCTGTGCACCTCATTGCAGAAGGCTTGGCAATCTTTGAAGTTTTGTCTCAAGGTTTTGCGCTTGCTTTGAAACATTCCCATTCAAGATCAAAAGCAAAATACTGCGGATGCTGGATTCTGAAACAAATACAGAAAACGCTGGAAAATCTCAGCAGTTTTGACAGAATCTGTGGAGAGAGAATAGAGTCAGCATGAGCCTGACTCGAAACGTTGGCTCACGTTTGGGCTAATACACGCTGGAGTTCAGAAGGATGAGAGGGGATCTGATTGAGGGAGATAAAATTTTAAAAGGGATTGATAAAGTAAATGTAGACCAAATGTTTCCTCTTATGGGACAACCCAGAACAAGAGGTCAAAGGTATAGGATGAGAGGTGACAGATTTAAAATTGAGATGAGGAGGAACTACTTTTCACAGAGGGTGGTGAATTTGTGGAACTCGCTGCCCCAATAGCGCGATGGAGTCTGAATCGTTGAGTGGTTTAAAGAAGGAGATCGATATATTTCTAATTTTGAAAAGGGATAAGGGGATATGAGGAACAGAAGATGGCGGATTTGAGACCAGGGAGAGAGCAGCCTTGATCTGATTGAATGGTGGAGCAGGCTCAAAGGGCTGAAGTTGCTTACATCTGCTTCTAATTCGTATCTTCCTAAGTTCTTCTCTCTCCACAGATGCTGTCAGACCCATTCAAGATTTACTGGTTCGGAATTTCCTCTCCAGAATTGTAGAGTCCCAATTTAAATTGGAGAAAGGGATCTTAAAAAAGAAACAAAATGACTGCAGCACTTCACGCGATCACATGACATTCTGAAGTACTTTCCAGCCAGAGAAGTGCTTCTGAGGGGCACTCACCGTTGTAATGTTGGAAACACATCAGTAAATTCGACTCAGCACATTCGCACAAGCTGGTGATCAGGTAATCTGTTTTTGTGATGTTGAATGGGGGACACATTTTGGCCAGGATCACCCCCCTTGCTCTCTTTTGAAATTGCAGCATAAGATCTTTTAAATCCACCTGTGTGGATCTCGTTTTTCTTTTATTCATTCGTGGCACATGGGCATCGCTGGCTGGCCAACATTTATTGCCCATCTCTAGTTGCCTGAGGGCAGTTGAGAGTCAACCACATTGCTGTGGCTCTGGAGTTACATGTAGGCCAGACCAGGTAAGGACGGCAGATTTCCTTCCCTAAAGGACATCAGTGAACCAGATGGGTTTTTCCGACAATCGACAACGGTTTCATGGTCATCAGTAGATTCTTAATTCCAGAGTTGTTTTTTTTTTAATTCAAATTCCACCATCTGCTGTGGTGGGATTCGAACCCGGGTCCCCAGATCATTAGCTGAGTTTCTGGATTAATAGTCTAGCGATAATGCCACTAGGCTATCGCCTCCCCACAGCCCTGCAATTTTTTTCTCTGCAGGCACCTATCCAATTCCATTTCGAGAACCATGATTTAATCTGCCCCCACCACACTCTCAGGCAGCACATTCCAGATCCTACCCACACGTTGTGTTGGGGTTGGCCTCTTGGAGTAGGAGCTCCCCAATTGAGGTCATAATTGCCTGTCCTATCAGAGAGACTCAGCTATATTAAAAAAATGGGAGTGTCAAGTCTTCTGTAGGTGAGGTGCCAACAAATTGTAGAATCCCTACAGTACAGAAGGAGGCCATTCGGCCCATCGAGACTGCACCGACCACAATCCCACCCAGCCCTATTCCCCTAACCTGCACATATTTACCCTGCTAATCCTCCTGAAACTAGTGTCAATTTAGCATGGCCAATCAACCTTATCTACACATCTTTGGACTGTGGGAGGAAACTGGAGCACCCGGAAGAAACCCACGTAGATACGGGGAGAACATGCAAACTCCGCACAGACAGTGACCCAAGGCCACAATCGAACCCGGGTCCCTGGCGCTATAAGGCAGCAATGCTAACCACCTGCAACCATATTATGTGCCAACCAGGCACTTACATGACCATCAATGACCCTGGGCATTCCTTCCCAATCAGAAGTTGGCAGCCCTCATTGCCATCAGTGCCACAGGAGGAGTTCTTAAAATTATTTTGCAGGGTGTGGACATCACTGGCTGGGCCAACGTTTATTGCCCATCCCTAATTGCCCTTGAGAAGGTGTTAGTGAGTCGTCTTCTTGAACCACAGCAATGGATGTAGGTACACCCACAGTGCTGTTAGTTAGAGAAAGTGTTGGTTGCAACCAGCAATGCACTCATCCAAGGCCCAGAATAAGTGAGGGGCACTAAGCAACAGATGAGTGAGGGTGGGCAATGCGATAAAAGAAACTCTTCGGTCTGCCTGAAACTTACTGGACTTCCAGTGCAAAGAGTTGTCCTTGACCAAGTGTTGCACAGGACTATGTGCTGAGGGACGCACTAAAGCTTGGGGCAGTTGCCGCAGAGGCACAATGGGGGAAGGTCACTGTCTAAGACCTTTCAGCCACAGTGAACTGAGAGGGGGAGCGGTGGTGGGGGGGTGTGGAAATCGTATGGAACCCCCTCGGGTACTATGACTCACGTAGAATATATCTGGTGAATATTCCATGTATCACAATTGCATTAAAGCAGCTCAGAATGCAACCTGATCTATGTAGACAACTCAAATACCAATTGCACCCTTTGTAGTGACCATTTTGAAATGTCTGTAATGTTTCTTTGACCCCATTGAAGCACCTCAAGAGTGCAGCATGTTCAATGTAGAGAGCCTGAATGTTACTGCACTTTGTGCAATGGCCATGTTTGTAATGTTCCTCCAGATATTTTATGGATAAAGTATATTTTTGCAAAAAAAAAGTGAGGGTGGGATAAAGTTCTCAGGGGAAGGGGATCGTTGGTTTGGGGACTTGCAGGAGGTTATGAAGAAATGGCAGGGGGTGGCTCTCAGTGACCTCTCCCTGACTCCGCCTTTCCAAGGCTGGATGCGTAGATCAGGAACTGAGTAACTTACAATGGAGAGAGCCCCACCCAATGGCTGCCCACAAGCAATATCAATAAGTGGTTTGGGTCCCCTGTGCTTTTTGTTTGCTTTATTCATTTGTGGGATATGGGTGTCGCTGGCCAGCTAGTATTTATTGCCCATACCTAATTGTCCTTGAACTAAGTGGCTTGCTCAGCCATTTCAGAGGGCAGTTGAGAGTCACCCACATTGCTGTGGCTCTGGAGTCACATGTAGGCCAGACCACATAAGGACGGCAGATTTCAAAGAACAAAGAACAATACAGCACAGGAACAGGCCCTTCAGCCCTCCAAGCCCGCGCCACTCCCTGGTCCAAACTAGACCATTCTTTTGTAACCCTCCATTCCCACTCTGTTCATGTGGCTATCTAGATAAGTCTTAAACGTTCCCAGTGTGTCCGCCTCCACCACCCTGCCCGGCAGTGCATTCCAGGCCCCCACCACCCTCTGTGTAAAATATGTCCTTCTGATATCCGTGTTAAACCTCCCCCCACTCACCTTGAACCTATGACCCCTCGTGAACGTCACCACCGACCTGGGAAAAAGCTTCCGTAAAAGGCAGTAGTGAACCAGATGAGTTTTCCAACAATTGACAATGGTGTCATGGACGTCTGTAGACTCTTAATTCCAGATTTCTTTTACTGAATTAAAATTCCACCACCTGCCCTGGTGGGATTTGAACTCGGGTACCCAGAACATTAGCTGAGATTCTGGATTAATAGTCCAGCAATAATACCACCATTAATAGTCTAGCAATAATACCACCTGCCCTACAGCAGCAACTGCCCTCCCACTGCTGACTGAATACCGGCGGCAGTGGGATGAGGCCTTGAAGTGGAAATTAATTGCCCCCCCCTCGAGGGCCGCAACTGGAATCAAGGCAGGAAGGCCGTCCACAAGGTTTTCTGCCCCGGAGTTAATCGGGGCAGTGGCAGGAAGGTGGCAGAGTTTCCATCCTTGCACCCTCTAACCCGATTAAATACTCCCCCTCCCCCTGCTTATAAACCCACCTCGGGCGAGAGCATTGTATTCTGCTCCATGTGTGCAGGCACTTAGCAATAACGTTTTAGTTAATTGTGCATTTTTATTTTTCCCAGTGAGCCAATTATTGGTCCAAATTGTGTAAAGCTCCTATTTTGGCTACTAATGGAGCAAGAAAAATTGAATAGCTTGTTTTATCAATATGACTCTAATGAATTAAATTCGCCCCATTCGCAAACTGCTAAGCAGCAAATGGAGCCATCTTGAAGCATTGTACAATGTGGCCTGAATTGAATTATTTTGAATGATTAGGCGTCCATTCATAAATAGAAGCTAGACCTTGATTAGCGGCGCGGGTGAACTGAAAGGTCATTACTATTTCACTTATGTGTATGCACTTCTGCAGCGACAACTTTTATTTTCATTTATCCCCAATCTGCTTTCCAGACATGTTTCCGCAGCTTTATTACATTTTCTGTCAGATAATTATGTACAGAATGTTGCCATTGTTAGCCTGTCAGCACAGTAAAGCTCCTGTTTTCTTTTGTAAGCCCCAGACCTCGTGTTAAAGGACTCTGCGAACAAGGGCCACTCTAATAGAGCAATTACACATCACTGAGGAGCCCACTCCACCATTGTGCCTCTTTCGAAAGAGCCACATTAATCCCACTGACTGCACTCCCAAACCCAACCCTTTCCCCATAGCCCTGCAAATCCTTTTTAATTGTATGGCTAATTCCCATTGGAAAGTGACTCATGAATCTGCTTCAACCACCCTTTCAGGCAGTGCATTCTGCACAACAAATACCCTTGGAATCAATTCACATCTATTTAATATCCTTGGCGAGGGAGTGTGGAGTAGAGTCATAGAGATATACAGCATGGAAACAGGCCCTTTGGCCCAACTCGTCCATGCCGACCATGTTTCCCAAACTGGACTAGTCCCACTTGCCTGCATTTGGCCTATATCCCTCTAAATCTTTCCTATCCATGTAACTGTCTTTTAAATGTTGTATAGGACAGCACGGTGACATAGTGGTTAGCATCACCGCCTCACAGCACCAGGGACCCAGGTTCAATTCCTGGCTTGGGTCACTGTCAGTGTGGAGAATGCACATTCTCCCGGTGTCTGCATAGGTTTCCTCCGGGTGCTCCAGTTTCCTCCCACAGTCCGAAAGACGTGCTGGTTAGGTGCATTGGCCATGCTAAATTATCCCTCAGTGTACCCGAACAGGCGCCGGAGAGTGGCGACCAAGGGATTTTCACAGTAAATTCATTGCAGTGTTAATGTAAACTGACTTGCGACACTAATAAATAAACTTGAAAAACTTTTCTGCACTGTCGGGATTCTGTGTTCTATGGTTCTGTAATAAATAAATTTATTTGTACCCGCCTCTGGCAACTCATTCCACATAACCACCCTCTCTGTGTGGAAAAATTGTCCCTCGAGTCCCTTTTGTATCTCTCCCCTCTCACCTTTAACCGACACCCTCTAGTTTTGGATTCCCCTACCCTGGGGAAAAAAAACTTGACTATTCAAGTTGACTTACCTGTGCCCCTTATAATTTTATATACTCTGTAAGGTCACCCCTCACCCTCCACTGCTCCAGGGAAAAGAATCCCAGCCTATCATGCCTCTTCTTATAATTCATGAGGAATTCATTATTTCGTTCTGTCAGCCTAATGGTTTCCAGGAGAGAAACATACCGACTGGAAACAATTGGCAAGGGTAGGGATTGGATTGGATTGGATCCCTACGTTACCCTCCACCGCCTCAACGTTACTCTGTATTGTACTCAGTGGAATGTCAAGTGGGATGGGACGTGCTATGCGTTGGGTCAAACTGATCCCTTCAGTTTCCCACGTGCATGGGATTGGTTAGAACCGACCCCCCCGCCCCACCCCCCAGCTCCCAGGATGCCAACAGATGCCGATGAGCCAAGTGGCGGAAGTGGCATTGAGACCAAAAGAGTGGAACATGAGAACATAAGAACTAGGAGCAGGAGTGGGTCATCTGGCCCCTCGAGCCTGCTCCGCCATTCAATAAGATCATGGCTGATCTTTTTGTGGACCCAGCTCCACTTACCCGCACGCTCACCATAACCCTTAATTCCTTTACTGGTCAAAAATTTATCTATCCTTGCCTTAAAAACATTCAATGAGGTAGCCTCAACTGCTTCACTGGGCAGGGAATTCCACAGGCGGTGGAAACAATCAGCAGGCCAGGCAGCATCTCTGGAGGGAGAAAGAGATTGAATGTTTCAGGTCAATGATCAGGTCTGAAGGAAGGTCGTCCACCCGAAAGGTTTGTTCCCTTTCTCTTTCCACTGATGTTGCCAGGCTTGCTAAGCGATTCCCAGCACCTTCTCTATTCACTCCAGCACTCGCAATTTTCTTTTTGCCTTTTGTGTTTGTAACCTCTTTGCAGTTTTCTGTTTTCAATCTAATAAAAGGCTATTATGTTGCTGAGCTGCCTCTTTGTAATAGCGTATCTCTGTGCTGAACCATGACAAAGGGAGAAAGCTAGATCAATTAATTTGTGTCTGCGGAGAGAGCAGGCAGCTGATGGCCTGGGTACTTTCACATACAGAACAAAGAAATTAAACTCAGAAAACATTTCAGCAACGTGATATAAAACAGATCATCTCGCACAGGTAAATAAACAGAAGAATTAAAGGAACAGAAGACTTTAAAGAAATGTTAAAATGGCTAAATAAGAGAGCAAAGGAAAATGTGAGCGAATAGGAACATTTGGAGAGATAGAGAAACTTGATTTATTCTCTCCATCCCCGTGTTCACTTGATTCCTCCTTCTCAGGACTTTCCCTTCCAGTCCTGATTAATGGGACATGCCCTGAAATGAATGAATGAATAGAAACAGAAAATTCTGGGAACACTCTGCCGGTCAGGCAGTAACTGTGGAAGGAGAAGTTTAAATTTATTTATTAGTGTCACAAGTTGGCTTACATTAACACTGCAATGAAGTTACTGTGAAAATCCCCTAGTTGTCACACTCCAGCACCTGTTCAGATTACACTGAGGGAGAATTTAGCATGGCCAGTGCACCTAACCAGCATGTCTTTCAGACTGTGGGAGGAAACTGGAGCACCTGGAGGAAACCCACGCAGACACGGGGAGAAGGTGCAAACTCTGCACAGACAGTGACCCAAGCCAGGAATTGAACCCGGGTCCCTGGCACTGTGAGGCAGTAGTGTTAACCACTATGCCACAGTGGAATTCAATGAGAGCGATGGGGTAGGGGCTCTACAACAGGTGGAGAATAGTTGGGAACACCCTGAGGCCCAAAGGGGATGACCAAGTAATCAGGCACTTCTCTGGACAACCACGGGCCTCCCACAAAATTAAGCCCCCTCCTTCCCCCTATACTGTTGGGTGGAAATTGCTCTCCTGAGAGGAACTGACCAATCAGAGGCCAGCAGCTTAGCAGTATTGACAGCACCACCAGGAGCAAAGTCCACTACATGTATTGCACTGTGGCCAAAATGTGGGATCTCACAACTGAGTATGATTGATGGAGTGGTGTGGTGCTATGGAACCCATAGTTAGAAAAGGACCTTAGTTTCTGGGTGTTTAGTAGAAGGCCCATTTTCTCATCTGTTTCATTCACATTATCCAACTCTATGCAATTATGCCAGACCATAAAACCTAGGAGCAGAAGTAGGCCATTCGGCCCATCGTGTCTTCTCCACCATTCAATGAGACCATGACTGATCTGATGTGATAATCCTCAACTCCAATTTCCCACCTTATCCCCATTATCCTTGATTCCCAAACTGATTACAAATCTGTCTATCTCAACTTCAACATACTTAATGAGCCAGCCTCTACAATCCTCTGCAATAAAGAATTCCACAGATTCACTACCCTTTGAGAGAAGAATGATAGAATCCCTACAGTGCAGAAGGAGGCCATTCACCCCATCATAGAAACATAGAAGCTAGAAGCAGGAGTAGGCCATTTGGGCCTTCGAGCCTGCTCCGCCATTCATTTTGATCATGGCTGATCATCGAATTCAATATCCTGATCCCCCCTTCATCCCATATCCCTTGATCCCTTTAGCCCCAAGAGCTATAATCTAATTTCTTCTTGAAATCAGACAATGTTTTGGCCTCAAGTCCATTTTGTGGTAGTGAATTCCACACATTCACCACCCTCTGGATGAAGAAATTTCTCCTCACCTCAGTTTTAAAAGGTTTACCCCTTATCCTCAAACTATGACCCCTAGTTCTGGGGACCTCGAGCCTGCATCGACAACAATCCCACCCACACCCTATCCCTATAACTCCATGTATTTACCCTGCTAATCTCCCTGACACTCATTGACAATTTAGCATGGCCAATCCACCTAACCCGCACATCTTTGGAGTCATGATGATTTTTTTCATGCAGTGAGTGGTCAGGGTTGGCAATGCACTGCAGGAGAGTGTGATGGAGGCAGGCTGAATCGAGGCGCTCACAGAAGAAATTAGACTGTTACTCAGATAGGAAAATGCGCAGGGCCATGAGGAGAAGGTGGGGGAAATGGCACACTGGATCAAAATCCTGGAGTTCTCCTGGAGAGATTGAGTAGGTTAGGATTGTGAGAGATTGACTAGGTTAGGAATTGTCTTCTCTAGAGTTCAGATGAATGATGGGGGATCTCATAGAGACTTATAAAATTCTAACAGGACTAGACAGGGTAGATGCAGGGAGGATGTTCCCGATGGTGGGGGAGTCCAGAACCAGGGGTCACAGTCTGAGGATTCAGGGTCGACCATATAGGACAGAAGTGAGGAGACATTTCTTCACCCAAAGTGTGGTGAGCCCTGTGGAATTCATTACCACAGGAAGTAGTTGTGGTGGACCTCAGTTGTGCCTTTGTCCTATATGGACCACCATTGTGTGTGCTTGTCATACCTGGACACATCCCCTTTCAGTTTGGTTCCTCCCCTCGGCACCTAGTATAAAGGTGGCTGTCTCCTCCCCCTTGTTCAGTCCAGGTTGGTTATTTGTTGGGATCTGCTCCTGATTCTGTTGTGAATAAAAGCCTACACTTGTATTGGCACACCGGTAGTCTTTCGCCTTATTGATAGCGCATCAGTAGTTGATGCCAAAACATTGAAACAATTCAAGAGGCAGCTGGACATAGCACTTGGGGCGAATGGAATCAAAAGTTATGAGGAGAAAGCAGAATTAGGCTATTGAGTTGGACGATCAGCCATGATCGTAATGAATGACGGAGTAGGCTTGAAGGGCCAAATGGCCTCCTTCTGCTGCTATCTTCTATGTTTCTACGAATTCTCTCCCTAACGGCATTGAGGATCAACCCACAGCATGTGGACTGCAGTGAAGGCAGCTCACGAACACCTTCTCAAGGGCAATTAGAGATGGGCAATAAATGCTGGCCAGCCAGTGACATCCAAGTCCCACGAATGAATATATAAAAAAAGACTTAAGAGTTGCTCATTTGGAGAGCTGGTGTGGACACGCTGGGCTGAATGGCCTCCTTCCGCACCGTAACAAACTCTGTGCTTCTGTGGGCGAAGGTCAGCGAAACAAGTAATGGGAGACGAAATATTTAGGAGCCCGTAGACATGTTCCTGTTGCAGGGAAGATAAATTAAGAACAGGGATAATGTAACTCACTAAAATGCAGAGAGCAAAGATAACCACGATGTAAAAGGAGATTTTTCTTTCAGCTTGAGGACATGAGTACAAAATTGAAAGCCCTCAAGCGTGACTTGGAAATAGGATTTTTCACATATATTAGATGTACAGATCAGAAGACTTGAAAAACATTTAACTTCAAAAAAAATGTTGGACTATAAACTCGTTAGAAATAAAGTGAATGTTACAAGGATAAGTAAAGACACACGCAAATATTGAATAAAACAATACAGGTTCCATCTTATTTGGAAAATGCAGCTGTCGTCACTGGAATGTAACAAATCAGGCTGGAAACTTCATTACAAAATGCTGGAAATACTCAGCAGGCAGCGGCCCTTGGTGCGGAGAGACACACAGTGTTAGCATTTCGAGTCACTGACCTTTCGTTGGAATTAAAGTCGCAGCTGAGGAAAGAAGTGTGGCGCTGAAAGTGAGTTTTAGCAATAGAGGTTGTTTCCCCCTTGTGGGAGAGTCCAGGACCCGAGGGCCTAATCTCAGAGTGAGGGTTCACCCATTTAAGACGGAGGTGAGGAGACTGGCACGGTGGCACAGCGGTTAGCACTGCTGCCTCACAGTGTAGGGACACGGGTTCAACTCCAGCTTTGGGTGACTGCGTGGCATTCTCCCCGTGTCTGCATGAACTGCATGAACATGGGCGGCATGATCGCACAGTGGTTAGCACTGCTGCTTCACAGCTCCAGGGACCTGGGTTCGATTCTCGGCTTGGGTCACTGTCTGTGTGGAGTTTGCACATTCTCCTCGTGTCTGCGTGGGTTTCCTCCGGGTGCTCCGGTTTCCTCCCACAGTCCAAAGATGGCGGGTTAGGTTGATTGGCCATGCTAAAAAATTGCCCCTTAGTGTCCCGAGATGCATAGGTTAGAGGGATTAGTGGGTAAAATATGTTGGGACATGGGGGTGGGGCCTGGGTGGGATTGTGGTCGGTGCAGACTCGATGGGCCAAATGGCCTCTTTCTGCACTGTAGGGATTCTATGATTCCTCCATGTGCAGCAAACCTGCTGCACACTCCTCCCGGTCTACTTCACAGTGATCCCGACCTGCTGCACACTCCTCCCGGTCTGCTTCACAGTGATCCTGACCTGCTGCTCACTCCTCCCGGTCTGCTTCACTGTGATCCTGACCTGCTACTGGGGAATGAGCCCGGTCAGGTCTTCAAAGTTTTGGTAGGGGAACATGTGGCAAATAGTGACCACAATTCTGTTAGCTTTAGGATAGTGATGGAAAAGGATGAGTGGTGTCCCAAGGGTAAGGTGTTGGATTGGTGGAAGGCTAACTTTAGTGGGATCAGGCAGAAATTGGCAGCTCTTAATTGGGAGAGGCTGTTTGAGGGTAAATCCACATCTGGTATGTGGCAGTCTTTTAAGGAACGGTTGTTAGGGCTACAGGACAAGCATGTGCCTGTAAAAAAGAAGGATAGGAAGGGTAGGATTAGAGAACCGTGGATAACCAGGGAAATTGAGGGACTGGTCAAAAAGAAAAGAGAGGCGTATGTTAGGTCCAAGCAGCTAAAAACGGAGGGAGCTCTGGAGGAGTACAAAGAAAGTAGGAAAGTACTCAAACGGGGAATTAGAAGAGCAAAAAGGGGTCACGAAATGTTCTTGGCAGACAGGGTTAAGGAGAATCCCAAGGCATTTTATTCATACGTTAGGAACAAAAGTGTTGTTAGGGAAAAAATCGGACCTCTGAGGGACAAAAGTGGGGACTTATGCTTGGAGCCCAAAGAAGTAGGGGAGATCCTAAATGAATACTTTGCGTCGGTATTCACAAAGGAGAGGGATGTGTTGACTGGGAGTGTCTCGGAGGGGAGTGTTGAACCGTTGGAGAAAATCTCCATTACAAAGGAGGAAGTGTTAGGTTTGTTAGAGAATATAAAGCCTGACAAATCCCCAGGGCCTGATGGAATCTATCCAAGGCTGCTCAGGGAGACGAGAGGTGAAATCGTTGGGCCTCTGACGCTAATCTTTGTCTCGTCACTGGACGCAGGTGAGGTCCCAGAGGATTGGAGGATAGCTAATGTGGTCCCGTTATTTAAGAAGGGTAGGAAGGATAACCCGGGTAATTATAGGCCGGTGAGCTTGACGTCCGTGGTGGGGAAGTTGTTGGAGAAGATTCTTAGAGATAGGATGTATGCGCATTTAGAAAGGAATAAACTCATTAACGATAGTCAGCATGGTTTTGTGAGAGGGAGGTCATGCCTCACTAACCTGGTGGAGTTTTTTGAAGAAGTGACCAGAATGGTTGACGAAGGAAGGGCCGTGGATGTTGTCTATATGGACTTTAGTAAAGCGTTTGACAAAGTCCCTCATGGTAGGCTAGTGAAAAAGGTTGGATCTCATGGGATAAAGGGGGAGGTGGCTAGATGGGTGGAGAACTGGCTTGGTCATAGAAGACAGAAGGTGGTAGTGGAAGGGTCTTTTTCCGGCTGGAGGCCTGTGACTAGTGGTGTTCCGCAGGGCTCTGTATTGGGACCTCTGCTGTTTGTGATTTATATAAATGATCTGGAAGAAGGAGTAACTGGGGTGATCAGTAAGTTTGCGGAAGACACAAAACTGGCAGGACTTGCAGATAGTGAGGAACATTGTCAGAGGCGACAGAAGGATATAGATAGGCTGGAAATTTGGGCAAAGAAATGGCAGATGGAGTTCAATCCTGATAAATGCGAAGTGATGCATTTTGGTGGGAATAATGTAGGGAGGAGCTACACGATAAATGGAAGAACCATAAAGGGTGTAGAGACGCAGAGGGACCTGGGTGTGCAAGTCCACAGATCTTTGAAGGTGACGTCACAGGTGGAGAAGGTGGTGAAGAAGGCATATGGCATGCTTGCCTTTATAGGACGGGGCATAGAGTATAAAAGTTGGGGTCTGATGTTGCAGATGTATAGAACGTTGGTTCGGCCGCATTTGGAATACTGCGTCCAGTTCTGGTCGCCACACTACCAGAAGGACGTGGAGGCTTTGGAGAGAGTACAGAGGAGGTTTACCAGGATGTTGCCTGGTATGGAGGGGCTTGGTTATGAGGAGAGATTGGGGAAACTGGGGTTGTTCTCCTTGGAAAGACGGAGGATGAGGGGAGACTTAATAGAGGTGTATAAAATTATGAAGGGCATAGATAGGGTGAACGGTGGGAAGCTTTTCCCCGGGTCGGTGGTGACGTTCACGAGGGGTCATAGGTTCAAGGTGAAGGGGGGGAGGTTTAACACAGATATCAGAAGGACATATTTTACACAGAGGGTCGTGGGGACCTGGAATGTGTTGCCGGGCAAGGTGGTGGAGGCGGACACACTGGGAACGTTTAAGACTTATCTAGACAGCTATATGAACGGAGTGGGAATGGAGGGATACAAAAGAGTGGTCTAGTTTGGACTAGGGAGCGTCGTGGGCTAATTGTTCTTTGTTTCTCATTTCAAGGCTTCATTCTATGATCATCTTGCTGGTGCCAGTACAGAGCGAGACTGCGGATAGTTGGGAACCTGTCTCGGGGGCAAGGAATTCATATGGTGTTCGTAAAGCAGAAGTGGAAATGAATAGGGTTGGGAAGCATTTTCTGTTCATGGCCAGTGTGATCTCCTGGACTCGTTTTGATCGCCTCAGGGGGTCGGAGAGGAATTTCCCAGATTTTTTTTTCCCCATATTGGCCCTGGGGTTTTCACTCTGGGTTTTCGCCTCTCCCTGGAGATCAAATGGTCTGGAATGGGGGGGTGGGGGTGAGTTAATAGGTTGTGATGAACAAAGCATCGTAGCTGTGAGGGACAGCTCGGTGGATAGGATATTAGGATGTAGATAGGCTGGAAAACTGGGCGGGGATCCTGGATTCAGGATTCAATCCTGGACCGGGCAGCGGCGCGGGCTTGGAGGGCCGAAGGGCCTGTTCCTGTGCTGTATTGTTCTTTGTTCTTTGTTCTTTGCTGCTCACTCCTCCCGGTCTGCTTCACTGTGACCTGACCTGTTTCACACTCCGAGAGGTTTACAGCATGAAAGCAAGCCCTTCGGCCCAACTTGTCCATGGTGCCCCTTTTCTTTAATGACTAAGCTATTGCCCGTGTTTGGCCCGTATCCCTCTATACCCATCTTACACATGTAACTGTCTAAATGCTTTTTAAAAGACACAATTGTACCCGCCTCTACTACTGCCTCTGGCAGCTTGTTCCAGACACTCACCACCCTCTGTGTGAAACAATTGCCCCTCTGGACACTTTTGTATCTCTCCCCTCTCACCTTAAACCTATGCCCTCTAGTTTTAGACTCCCCTACCTTTGGGAAAAGATATTGACTATCTCGCTGATCTATTCCCCTCATTATTTTATCGACCTCTATAAGATTACCCCTCAGCCTCCTACGCTCCAGAAAAAAATGTCCCAGTCTATCCAACCTCTCCTTATAACTCAAGCCATCAAGTCCCGGTAGCATCCTAGTAAATCTCTTCTGCACTCTTTCTAGTTTACTCCTCCTGGTCTGCTTCACACTGATCCTGACCTGCTGCACTCTCCTCCCGGTCTGCTTCACCGTGATCCTGACCTGCTGCACTCTCCTCCCGGTCTGCTTCACAGTGATCCTGACCTGCTGCACTCTCCTCCTGGTCTGCTTCACAGTGATCCTGACCTGCTGCACACTCCTCCCGGTCTGCTTCACACTGATCCTGACCTGCTGCACACTCCTCCCGGTCTGCTACACATTCTTTCCGGTCTGCTTCATAACAATGCTGACCTGCTGCACACTCCTCCTGGTCTGCTTCACACTCCTCCCGGTCTGCTTCACATTCCTCCCGGTCTGCTTCACATTCCTCCCGGTCTGCTTCACACTCCTCCTGGTCTGCAGCACACTCCTCCCGGTCTGCTTCACAACAATGCTGACCTGTTGCACACACCTCCGCTCTCACTGCTTCCATGGCCTTTGAAGGATAGATGACGAAACGTAAATGGTATAATGGTAAAGAGGTCATATCAGTTTACTTCAGTTTTTGGGCACAAGGTTTGTATTTTTGACATGTTCACATCTATTCAGATCAAAGTAGGCATCATACAAATTTGCTGCACCCATTTTATCTGAATGAATATGGTGTTATCTGGTGTATTTTCAGCACTGCACACACACCAAGGGAACCCAGCAGTGGTCTTTGCTGACCATATGGTGCAGGTATAGGAACCAACACCTCTACTTTCTCAGAAGACTAAGGAAATTTGGCATGTCAGCTACGACTCTCACCAACTTTTACAGAAGCACCATAGAAAGCATTCTTTCTGGTTGTATCACAGCTTGGTGTGGCTCCTGCTCTGCCCAAGACCGCAAGGAACTACAAAAGATCGTGAATGTAGCCCAATCCATGACATAAACCAGCCTCCCATCCATTGACTCTGTCTACACTTTCCGCTGCCTCGGCAAAGCAGCCAGCATAATTAAGGACTCCACACACCCCGGACATTCTCTCTTCTGCCTTATTCCTTCGAGAAAAAGATACAAAAGTCTAAGGTCACGTACCAACCGACTCAAGAACAGCTTCTTCCCTGCTGCTGTCAGATTTTTGAATGGACTTACCTTGCATTAAATTGATCTTTCTCTACACCCTAGCTATGACTGTAACACTACATTCTGCACTTTCTCGTTTCCTTCTCTATGATCGGTATGCTTTGTCTGTATAGCGCGCAAGAAACAATACTTTCCACTGTATACTAATACATGTGACAATAATAAATCAAATCAAATCAAATCAATCAAATCAAACATAGTCCTCTGCTGCTCTTAAAGGCAAGCTAATCCTCTTAAAATAAAGCTACACAATAGGGTTGCTGCTATGTAATTCTTGAAAAGTGAATACCAGAGTAGACAGTCAGATCTATAGTGACTGATGCAGCCACTGACAGCATTAGCTGTGCGGGTGCAGAAGAGGCACCATGGGAGGACTTTTACGGCCTTGCTCATCCCGAAACTGTAAAATTCCGTCCGAGGTCAACAGACTTTTCCATTGATCACCCCTTGCTCACTCCAATTCATGTGGTGGACAGGATGGCAAAATTCCAGCCTATTGGTTCGTAGACCTGAGGACCTGATAGTAGTACCTTTAAAAAGTCTAATGACCTGATGTGGGTGGTCAAGGTCAATGAATCCATCTTCACACGACATCCGCAGGCTCCCATGCTGCTCAATGCACTAAATCCACGTCATTCACTCAGCAGATTCCCTGGCATTCACGGTCAAGATTAACATGCAGACACGGATCCTCACAATGCTGCCGGCCTCAAAACCACCTCTCACTGACTCTACATCTCTCCACCCATTCAGCTAAGGCAGGCACACTACCTGAACATAGTGCGGACACAACCACTGACATTCTGTCCTCTCTCTTACAGGGGAGAATGGTACACTCTCCAGCAAGCCCTAAGGAGGAGATGGTGCTAGCCACGGCAGCCCCATAGCATCCTCTATCACTGAGAAGGTTAAGGATGACAGCACGTTGTTGCCTTATAAGCTTCTCAGCTCTGAGTTCATCCTCATCCCCACTTTCTGCTGACATGATGAGCAAGCTGCTGATGTTCACGGGCAAATACAGCAGCAGAGGATTCAGATGAAGAGCTTGCTGATGTGGCATACAGGAGCATGTGATTGGGCATTGTTATGGGGCAAATTGAGATGGCCGGTACTATCTTTAATCACAGACAATACAAAACCCATGAGGTAGCTATCTCTGTGTAAAGACATACATTTAGTTCACAAAAACACAACAAGCAGCTGCTCAGAGATCACCAAAAAAGTTAAGCAGCTCTGGGGTAGAGCAGCTGAGAATTGGAGTATATATAGGGATAGGGATGTTTTGCTGCAATTGTAGAGGGCGTTGGTGAGACCACACTTGGAGTATTGCCTGCAGCTTTGGTGTCCTTATCTGAGGGAGGATATCCTTGGTATAGTGGGAGTACAGCGAAGGTTTACCAGACTGAACAAAGAACAAAGAACAATACAGCACAGGAACAGGCCCTTCGGCCCCCCCAACCGTGCGCCGCTCCCTGGTCCAAATTAGACCATTCTTTTGTATCCCTCCATTCCCACTCCGTTCATGTGGCTATCTAGAAAAGTCTTAAACGTTCCCAGTGTGTCCGCCTCCACCACCTTGCCTGGCAGTGCATTCCAGGCCCCCACCACCCTCTGTGTAAAATGCGTCCTTCTGATATCCGTGTTAAACCTCCCCCCCCTCACCTTGAACCTATGACCCCTCGTGAACGTCACCACCGACCTGGGAAAAAGCTTCCCACCGTTCACTCTATCTATGCCTTTCATAATTTTATACACCTCTATTAGGTCACCCCTCATCCTCCGTCTTTCCAGTGAGAACAACCCCAGTTTACCCAATCTCTCCTCATAACTAAGCCCAATGGAATGGTAGCTCTGTCATGAGGAGAGACTAATTCGGTTAGGATTTTTTTCAATGGAGTTTAGAAGAGTGAGAGGGGATCTCACATAAACTTATAAAATTCTAAATGGGTTTGACAGGGTAGATTCAGAAAGAATGTTCCCAATGGTGGGGGAGTCCAGAACTAGGGTTAAAGTTTGAGGATAAGGGGTAAACCTTTTAGAACTGAGGTGAGGAGAAATTTCTTCACCCAGAGGGTGATAAATGTGTGGAATTCACTACCACAGAAATTAATTGAGGCCAAAATGTTTGATTTCAAAAAGAAATGAGATATAGCTGTTGGGGCTAACGGGATCAAGGGATATGGGAGGAAGGGGGGAATCAGGATACTGAATTTGATGATCAGCCGTGATCAAAATGAATGGCGGAGCAGGCTCAAAGGGCCGAATGGCCTCCTCCTGCTTCTAGTTGCTATGTTTCTATGTAACCTCTCTGATGAATCTGACATATAAGATAAAAAACAGATCAATTATCAATTATCAATTATTCCGCCTTATGTTAGTTTAAAATCAATTACATTTATCAATAATAATCTCTGACATTCACCTCAGCCAACCAGTATAATGATATTTCATTTGCCCATTTAATCTGGACACTAACTCCCATCTTGGCTAAAGTCACTTCCTGGTTGCCTGGTTACCCTAGACGCTTGCCACATGGTCAAAGTGGGTGTTCCCACCGGATCATTGCCAACCTGGATGAACATGTGGCCCTGCATCCAGGCACGTCCTTATCCTGAGTCTAGACAGTGAATGAGCCGATTCATAAGATTGCAAGTTCCCTCACCAGAAACTTTCTGATATGAATTTTGCTAACTGTGGGGTTCCCAGGCCTTTGGCTCTGAACTCTTTGCCTTTACCATCAACCCTTACGGCAACCTGCTTTCGGCTGAAGTGAGCAATGATTCATACAATACTTAAAATGTCAAGATATATGTTTCAAAATCATAACTGCTTGTTTAATTCTCTTACTGCATCCACATATGTCATAGAGTCATAGAAGTTTACAGCATGGAAACAGGCCCTTCGGCCCAACTTGTCCATGCCGCCCTTTTTTGTTAAACCCCTAAGCTAATCCCAATTGCCCGCATTTGGCTCATATCCCTCTTTACCCATCGTACCCATGTAACTATCTAAATGCTTTTTAAAAGACAAAATTGTGCCCGCCTCTACTATTACCTCTGGCAGCTTGTTCCAAACACTCACCACCCTCTGTGTGAAGAAATTGCCCCTCTGGACACTTTTGTATCTCTCCCCTCTCACCTTAAACCTATGCCCTCTAGTTTTAGACTCCCCTACCTTTGGGAAAAGATATTGGCGATCTAGCTGATCTGTGCCCCTCATTATTTTATAGACCTCTATGAGATCACTCTTCAGCCTCCTACGCTCCAGAGAAAAAAGTTCCAGTCTATCCAGCTCTCCTTATAACTCAAACCATCAAGTCCCGGCAGAATCCTAGTAAATCTTTTCTGCACTCTTTCTGGTTTAATGATATCCTTTCTATAATAGGGTGACCAGAACTGCATACAGTATTCCAAGTGTGGCCTTACCAATGTCTTGTACAACTTCAACAAGATGTCCCAACTCCTGTATTCAATGTTCTGACCGATGAAACCAAGCATGCCGAATGCCTTCTTCACCACTCTGTCCACCTGTGACTCCACTTTCAAGGAGCTATGAACATGTACCCCTAGATCTCTTTGTTCTGTAACTCACCCCAACACCCTACCATTAACTGAGTAAGTCCTGCCCTGGTTCAATCTACCAACATGCATCACCTTGCATTTATCTAAATTAAACCCCATCTGCCATTCATCAGCCCATTGGCCCAATTGGTTAAGATCCCGTTGCAATCGGAGATAACTTTCTTCACTGTCCACTATGCCACCAATCTTGGTGTCATCTGCAAACTTACTAACCATGCCTCCTACATTCTCATCCAAATCATTAATATAAATGACAAATAACAGTGAGCCCAGCACTGATCCCTGAGGCACACCGCTGGTCACAGGCCTCCAGTTTGAAAAACAACTCTCTACAAGCACCCTCTGTCTTCTGTCAAGAAGTCAATTTTGTATCCATTTAGCTACCTCATCCTGGATCCCGTGAGATTTAACCTTATGCAACAACCTACCATGCGGAACCTTGTCAAAGGCATATGTGTAAACTATTTGTCTCATTAGCTTATTAACTTTGTTTTACTGATCATTTAACTCTTTCCTGGTAATTTTGTCAATGTCTAAATGCATTCTGTTATGTACCTTAATAACTAATTCGAAACTTCCTACTTCAGGCATTCACACTGAAATGCTGAGTGCATTGGCTTCTGCCAGACAACCTCCCAGCACCGTCAAAGAGAATTGGGGATATTGGGCTTTAACTTGATCTAAAACAACGGAGAGGCAGTGGTGGCCTAGTGGTATTGTCACTGGGCTAATAATCTGGAAGCCCAGAATAATCCTTTAGAGGTCTCAGTTCAAGTCCCACCATGGCAGATGATGAAATTTGATTTCAGTAAAAAATAATCTGTAAATAAAAGTCTACCAAATGCAGCAACATCTCCTGAGGCACACTCTTTGATTTTATTTATCATTGTTGGGATACAGTGAAAAGTATTGTTTCTTGCGCATTATACTGACAAATCATACTGTTCATAGAGTACATAGGGGAGAAGGAAAGGAGAGGGTGCAGAATGCAATGTTGCAGCCATAGCTAGGGTGTAGAGAAAGATCAATTTAATATAAGGTAGATCCATTCCAAAGTCTGACAGCAGCCGGGAAGAAGCTGCTCTTGAGCTCGTTGGTCCGTGACCTCAGACTTTTGTATCTTTTTCCCAATGGAAGAAGGTGGAAGAGAGAATGTCCCGGGTGCTTGGGGTCCTTGATTATGCTGGCTGCTTTTCCAAGGCAGTGGGAAGTATAGACGGAGTTGACGGAGTTTACATAATTGGACTGGGCTACGTTCACAACCCTTTGTAGTTCCTTGGGGTATTGGTCAGGGCAGGAGCCATACCAAGCTGTGATACATCTGGAAAGGATGCTTTCTATGGTGCATCTGTAAAAGTTGGTGAGCGCCATAGAGAACATGCTAAATTTCCTTAGCCTCCTGAGAAAGTAGAGGCTCAGAGGCAGGCTCAGATTTTGGAAGTTGCGAAATGATCTGACTCGCATTTTTCCATCCCGACATGAAAATCCAGCCCCATACCCCCCTCGCTCCGAAAGAGAGATTTTTATTAACTCGGTTTTTCTTACATCCGAGAAAAAATATAATGTTTCACACAAGTGGCATCTGACTATTCTACAATGCACACGACAAAACAAAAGGCCTGCCAGAATGTTCCACACCAAGATATGCACAGATTTTCTTTCCCCGGCTCTATCTAATTTCAGTGTAGTAAGCCACCAAACCCATTTCTTTTACACTTCAGAATTGTCATCGTATAATTTCCTTTTCAATCTAAACATCATATTGTCAGACCTATATCCCTCATTCATTCCTCTGAGGGGGGAATCATTCCTTCATTCTGACACACATCAATAAATCCATGTGCCTCAGACACAAAAGTTGCTTTTGACTGTATCCTGATTTATAAATTGCCATTTATCGCAGGGATGACGTAGTCCAGTCCGAATCTGGATTAGCGCTCTTTAAAGCTGTTAACACTTGAAGGAAAGGGGCTCTCTTCAAAGGGAAGTACGTGGTCCACTAAATTCTTCATCAGTGATGTAGGAAAAGGAAGGTGGCTTCGCACTTATCAGTAATCGCCTGCTACTTGATATTACCCTATTTAAAACCTTTCCCTTCATCCTTCTTTTTTTTTATTCGTGGACCATGGGCCTGGCTGGCTGGCCAGCATTTATTGCCCATCCCTAGCTGCCCTTGAGAAGTTGGTGGTGAGCTGCCTTCTTGAATTGCTGCAGTCCATATGTTGTGAGTTCACTGCGGAGTTTGCATCTTTTCCACAGCTATCATACCTTGCACATTCCAGCTCCCTTTAAAACAGCACTCCTCCCAAACTAGCTCTGGTATGACGGGCAATGTGCCTTCAAGGAACGGTGCAGATTTAATGAGGTTCAGTGTTGATGGCAAAGGATTGCTGTGGATAAATTAGGCGTCCCCTCACCCGGTTAATGGCACTAAGTGGAAATGGCAGGCCAGGGGGAGGGCCATGCCTACACAAGGGATGGCGGATGTGCATCAGTAACAGTGCCTTCACTTATATTGGACATCTTTGTCAGATCATTAAAGCCATTTCTTACATTGCAGCACGTTTGGGATGGTCGAGTTGCATTGCCTGTCACAGCAATCTGTACCTAAGTGGATTCTTGTCCTTAGCCCCAGGAGCTATTCTGACCCTTGCTCCTGCAACTCATACACCAGTGGATAAATCAGGAAACCCAGGAGACCATTCTGAGGGGGTAACAACCTTCTGCTAATATAGATTTTTTTCAGCTACACTGTCCACAGAATGATTATTCAGCTGAATTTAAAGCCCCTTCCTCCCAGCAGTGACAGGAAGCCAATCACCAGAGGCATACTGTTGTCATTGTTAAACTATTTACCTAGGGGGTGCTGAGTGGTGTTGTTGCTAGATTATTAATCCCAGCTCATGTTCTGGCAGCCTGGGTTCGAATCCCGCCACGGCAGATGGTGGATTTTAAATCCAATAAAAAATATCAGGAATTAAGAATCTACTGATAACCATGAGACCACCCCTCACATGTAGGCCAGGCAAGGTAAGGATGGCAGATTTCCTTCCCTAAAGGACATTCATGAACCAGCTGGGTTTTTCTGACAATCGACAATGGTTTCATGGTCATCAGTAGATTCTTAACTCCAGATTTTTTTTATTGAATTCAAATTCCACCACCTGCCATGGCAGGATTCGAACCCAGGTCCTAGAACATTAGCTGAGTTTCTAGATTAATAGTCTAGCGATAATAACACTCGGCCATCGCCTTCCAGGCACCTAAATCCTCAGCTAGCCCAGAAAGCACTATTTATTCAAGCATCTTGAGACAATGTAACAGCAGAACGCTGGGAGGGGAATTTGACAGACTAGCACAGCAACATTCCTCTCCCAAATTTGACCCCAGTGACTGCTACCAGCGTGTGGAAAGAGTTGTAGATATTGCACTGGGTTCCAGGTGGCAAGCTGCAGAATTCCTCTGAATTTATGCATATTCCATTACCTCTGTTTCAACTATTGATACCTAACTCTGCATTACAATACTACACTGCCTGCAAGGACAAAGTATGCACTCTTATGAAAATGTAATGTGGAGGCTAAGTGAAGGACCAAGGCCTTTCTTTAAGACTCTGCCAATATTGTTAGTACCAGTAGAGACTTAGGTGCCAAGAGTGAACCGATGGATAATGATTTATGAAAAGGAAAATGTTTCAAAGTTTTAAACATTTAAAAATAGAGTGGAAAGCACAAGCATGAACGAGCCATTAGATTCCACTGAATGCTTGAAGAAGTTACAATATTATTGCAATTTTGCTTCTTCCTTTGCAAGATTGTCAGTGCAGGATTGAAGACCGTAAGACCTTAAGATGTAGGCCATTTGGCCCATCAAGTCTGCTCCACCATTCAATGAGATCATGACTGACCTGATGTGATGATCCTCAACTCCACTTTCCCGCCATACCCCCA
The DNA here is from genome assembly GCF_964213995.1 of Mustelus asterias. Lineage (NCBI taxonomy): Eukaryota > Metazoa > Chordata > Chondrichthyes > Carcharhiniformes > Triakidae > Mustelus > Mustelus asterias. The sequence continues at coordinate 180,970,216 of NC_135801.1, read as the reverse complement.
TCACCTGTGATTCCCTTGCTGATAGAAAATCTGTCTATCTCAGCCTTGAATATAGGTAATGACTAAGCCCCTACAGCTCTCTGTGGTGAAGAATTAGGTTTATCCACTGTTGTTTTGGATGTGTCAACACTGGAAATTCTTAAGGCATCATCAGCTGAGTTTCCATGCAGAATGCCCATCAGCTGGAGGACTGGAACTATTCAGCCAGATCATGCTCTTTATTATTTAAAGATTAGTTTTTTGGAGAATAGGAAGGGAAGACTTGTTCAGAGACAGAGCATTGAATCCAACTGGTCCATATCTATATTTAATTCCTATTTAAGCCTCATTTCACTTCCACGATTTTTTCTCTGTAAGAGGGAAAAATAGTAGCTAGACGTAGGAGGAGGCCATTCGGCCCTTTGAGCCTGCTCTACTGTTCATTTTGATCATGGCTGATCATCAAATTCAATATCCTCTTTCCCCATAATCCCTGATCCACTTTAGCCCCAAGAGCTACATCTAATTTCTTCTTGAAATCACAATGTTTTGGCCTCATCTACTTTCTATGGTAGTGAATTCCACACATTTACCACTCTCTGGGTAAAGAAATTTCTCCTCACCTCAGTTCTAAAATGTTTACCCCTCAAACTATGACCCCTAGTTCTGGACTCCCCCACCACTGGGAAGATTATTTCTAAATCTACCTTGTCTAACCCATTTAGAATTTTATAAGTTTCTATGAGGTCCCCTCTCACTCTTCTAAACTCCAATGAATATAATCCTAACCAATTTAGTTTCTCCTCATATGACGGACCTGCCATCCCATGAATCAGCCTGGTAAACCTTCATTGTACTCCCTCTATAGGTTCACAAGAATGATCCCTGGAATAAAGTATGAGGAACAGTTGAGAACTCTGGGTCTGTACTCGCTGGAGTTTAGAAGGATACTGCGAGGCCTGGCTAGAGTGGAGGTGGAGAGGATGTTTCCACTAGTAGGAAAAACTAGAACCAGAGGACACTATCTCAGGCTGAAGGGACAATCCTTTAAAACAGAGATGAGGAAGAATTTCTTCAACCAGAGGGTGGTGAATCTGTGGAACTCTTTGCCGCAGAAGGCTGTGGAGGCCAGGTCATTGAGTGCTTTTGAGACAGAGATAGATAGGTTCTTGATTAATAAGGGGATCAGAGGTTATGGGAAAAAGGCAGGAGAATGGGGATGAGAAAAAAATCAGCCACGCCTGAATGGCGGAGCAGACTCGATGGGCCGAGGGGACTAATTCTGCTCCTATGTCTTATGGTCTTATGGTCTATAGCAAGGACATCCTTCCTCAGATAAGGACATCAAAATGTCACACAATACTCCAGGTGTGGCCTTACCAATGTCCTATACAATTGCAGTAAAACATTTCTTCACCCTGGTTATATACACTAAGACTGTCCTTTAAGCTGCCTGTGAAATCTGCTTCAACCATTCTATGAGTCCGGGAATTCCACATTCTCACCACTCTATGAGAAGCAATTCCTCCAAAATGTTTTATTTGACCTGTTAATCTGACCTGATTTCAATGCTGCCTCGCTCTGGAACACCCACGGGTGGAAACAGTTTCTCAGGCATCCACCTTATCCAAACCCTTGATTGTTATAAAGACCTGTGTCAAGTCTCCCCTTAATCTTCTCTTTCCCAGAAAAAATAAAACAAAGGAAAGACTTGTATTTATAAAACAGCTTTCACAAGCTCAGGACATCCCCAAGCACTTTGCAGCCAATGAAGTACTTTGAGTGGCATTCACTATTGTAATATAGGAAACAGGGCAGAGAATTTTCACTCAGCAAACTCCCAAAAGCAGCTGTGTAATCATGACCAAATAATCTGTTGTGTGACGTTGAATGAGGGACCAAAAGTCAGCCTGGACACTGGGGATATCTGTTCCCTGTTCATCTTCAAAATGGTGCATACAGATCTTTTGCATTAATGCAGGGTGGCATCTTGTTTTAATGTCTCATCCAAAACCACAGGAACGTACTCTTTCAGTGCAGTATTACACGATTGTGTCAGCCTTGATTTTTTTATCACCCAAGTCTTCTCGAACAGGATTTCAATCTACAACTTTCTGATTCAGAGTCAAGAGCATTAACAACTGAACCACAGTCCCTCATCCAAACCTGCCCCACCCCACTCAATCTTTCCTGATAATTTCATCCTCTCAGTCAGATGGATAGGTTGCGGGAAATCAGTCAGATGCATTTGATAAGGTGCCCCATGCAAGGCTTATTGAGGAAGTGAGGGTGCATGGGATCCAAGGGGACATTGCTTTGTGGATCCAGAACTGGCTTGCCCACAGAAGGCAAAGAGTGGTTATAGATGGGTCATATTCGGCATGGAGGTCGGTCACCATTGGAGTGCCCCAGGGATCTGTTCTGGGACCCTTACTCTTTGTGATTTTTATAAATGACCTGGATGAGGAAGTGGAGGGATGGGTTGGTAAGTTTGCTGATGACACAAAGGTTGGAGGTGTTGTGGATAGTGTGGAGGGATGTCAGGAGTTGCAACAAGACATTGATAGGATGCAAGACTGGGCGGAGAAGTGGCAGATGGAGTTCAACCCAGAGAAGTGTGAGGTGGTTCATTTTGGCAGGTCAAATAGGATGGCGGAATCTAATATTAATGGTAGGACTCTTGGCAGAGTGGAAGATCAGAAGGATCTTGGGGTCCGAGTTCATAGGACGCTCAAAGCAGCTGTGCAGGTTGAGGCTGTGGTTAAGAAGGCATATGGTGTACTGGCCTTCATCAATCGAGGAATTGAGTTTTGGAGCCGTGAGATAATGTTGCAGCTATATAAGACCCTGGTCAGACCACACTTGGAGTACTGTGCTCAGTTCTGGTCGCCTCATTACAGGAAGGATGTGGAAGCCATAGAAAGGGTGCAGAGGAGATTTACAAGGATGATGCCTGGGTTAGGGAGCATGCCTTATGATGATAGGTTGAGTGAGCTCGGCCTTTTCTCCTTGGAGAGACGAAGGGTGAGGGGTGACCTGATAGAGGTGTATAAGATGCTGAGAGGTATTGATTGGGTGGATAGTCAGATGCTTTTTCCCAGGGCTGAAATGGTTGCCACAAGAGGACACAGGTTTAAGGTGCTGGGGAGTAGGTACAGAGGAGATGTCAGGGGTAAGTTTTTCACTCAGAGGGTGCGTGAAATGGGCTGCCAGCAACGGTGGTGGAGGCGGATTCGATAGGGTCTTTTGAGAGCCTTTTAGATAAGTACATGGAACTTAGTAAGATAGAGGGTTATAGGGAAGACTAATAATCGCTAAGGTAGGGATATGTTCAGCATAACTTTGTGGGCTGAAGGGCCTGTATTGTGCTGTTATTTTTTCTATGTTTCTATGTTCTATGTTTAGATGGCAGAACACTATGCAGGAATGGAGATACTGTGGGAGATGGACTCGGTGGCCAAGGAAGGTGTGTCCACTAACGCGGCCAAACAGATGGAGCGAGTCAACCAACAAATCCTTCCAAATATGCCAATGGTTGGCGGTACATCATGAATCATAGATTTCCTGCAGTGCAGAAAGTGGTCATTCAGCCCATCGAGTCTGCACTGACCACAATCCCACCCATGCCCTATTCTCGTAACCCCACACATTTCCCCATGCTAGTCCCCCTGACATTTGCGTCAATTTAGCATGGGCAATCCACCTAACCTGCACATCTTTGGAGTGTGGGAGGGAGTCGGAGCAGCCAGAAGAAACTCACGCAGACACGGGGAGAATGTACAAACTTCACACAGACAGTGACCTGAGGCTGGAATTGAACTGGGGTCCCTGGCGCTATGAGGCAGCAGCGCTAACCATTGTGGCACCATGCCGCCCCAAAGAGCTCTTTGGAGTGGCGCCCCTCAGGATATATGTCCCTGGTGACAAATTTGTGATCTCCTCTGGGAATTACTAGCTATGGAAACAAATGAAAGTTTTCCTTCGTGCACTACTAGATGCGGGAAGTGAGTTGGAATTGGACCTGTGGGAGATAGTATATTGGAGCTGCAACTGAACAAAATAATCTGCTTTCGCGATGTTGGTTGAGAGATAAATATTGGCCAGGACATGGGAATAATTTCCCTAATCATCCTCAAAATGGCACCTCGTAGAGTCTGTTGGAGATGTGTATATAGGCTGCCTTAGACTGCACTCGCTTTCTAATTTAAAGAACCTCCTTTTGTTTTATTCATTCGTGGGACATGGGCGTCGCTGGCTGGCCAGCATTTATTGCCCAACCCTAGTTGCCTTGGAGGGCAGTTGAGAGTCAGCCACATTGCTGTGGCTCTGGAGTGACTTGCAGGCCAGACCAGGTAAAGATGGCAAATTTCCTTCCCTAAAGGACATTAGTGAACCAGATGGGTTTTTCTGACAATCGACAATGGTTTCATGGTCATCAGTAGATTTTTAATTCCAGATTTTGTTTTATTAAATTCAAATTCCACCATCTGCCACGGCGGGATTCGAACCTGGATGGCCAGAACATTCGCTGAGTTTCTGGATTAATAGCCTAGCGATAATACTACTATTCCATCCCTTTACCTCCCCTAAACTTCAGCCCCACGCTCCTGATCTACAGGCATCCAGTGCAGAGAAGGGCAGGGAAGGAGGAGGGCCTCTTCATAAACCTGCTCCTGGATCTGGCTAAACTCAAATTCCACCATCTGCCACGGCGGGATTCGAACCTGGATGGCCAGAACATTCGCTGAGTTTCTGGATTAATAGCCTAGCGATAATACTACTATTCCATCCCTTTACCTCCCCTAAACTTCAGCCCCACGCTCCTGATCTACAGGCATCCAGTGCAGAGAAGGGCAGGGAAGGAGGAGGGCCTCTTCATAAACCTGCTCCTGGATCTGGCTAAACTCACCATCAACAGGTCCAGGCAGCGGGTGACCGAGGGGGTCGTCCGACCCCACTGTCTGTGCCTCTACTGCAGCTACATTCACGGCCGGGTACCCCTGGAAAGGGAGCTTATGGTGTCCACGGGCACCATTGAGGCCTTCCATGCCCATTGGCACTGCGGGGACTGGGGTACCTATTGACCCCAATAGCCACATTTTCGTTTGATGTCTTAAATTTCATTTGTGAATTGTTTTTGCTGAAGTCAGTGATCCTTTAAGCGGCTGCCCCTTTTTACTCTGTTCCCCTGGTTGCTTTATTTGGTTTAATTGCTTTATCCAAAAGAGTTGGAATCTCAACTCAGGCATGGTGGCACAGCCTCGGGTCACTGTCTGTGTGGAGTTTGCACATTCTCCCCATGTCTGCGTGGGTTTCCTCCAGGTGCTCCAGTTTCCTCCCACAGCCCAAAGATGTGCGGATTAGGTTGTTTGGCCATGCTAAATTGACCCTAGTATCAGGGAGATTAGCAGGGTAAATATGAGGGTTCCAGGAATAGGGCAAAGAATTGTGGGTTAGGGGGATTGGCCAAGTTAAATTGCCCTTTAGTGTCCAAGGGTGTGTAGGTTAGGTGGATTGGCCATGGAAAATACACGGGGTTGGGGGGATAGGGCGGAGGAGAGGGTAAGATACTCTGTCAGAGCGTCGGCGCAGACTCAATGGGCCAAATGGCCTCCTTCTGCACTGTTGGGATTCTATGGTTCGAAGGAGTCAGATGTGAGTGGATAGATGGAAAATATTACACATGTCAAACAAGAGCGAAGATAGGAGGAGATGTTAAATGGAAACAATTCGGAAAGAGTGGGTGAGCAGTGAGATCCAGGAGTACAAATCCAGAGAGAAAAAGTTACTGAAATTATCAACAACATTTGGATTTTACAAAGAAGAGCTTAGAATGAAAGTGACTGGACCACAGCTGGAATACTATGTGCAGTTTTGAGCAATCCATGTCATTATGGACAGACATGAAGAACCGTGGATTCATCAGGAAAATACAAGGGATGGGAAGCTATAGTTGAGAGTAAAGATATTGTTACAATTTCCTTTGGAACGACAAATGTTCAGAAAAGGTTTTGTACAGGTCATTAAAATTTAAAGAGTTTTGAGAGAGTGAATAGGCAAACGCTGTTTGCTGTGTTTGCGGAGTCAGTGATAAGGAATCAATATAGTCACAAAGTCATTGAGGATGGAGAGTAGGAGCGATGGCTTTGCACAAAGGGATGTTGAAGGATAGCAGTGCTTTGTCACAGGGAGTAGCTGACACTAAGACCTGTCCATTTTTTAAAATGGGAACGTTGGATAAATACTTGAAAGATATTAAAAGGTAAAGTCGTCATTGTTCCAGATGACCATAGGCTGTTTCCCCCTTTGAGGAGGAGAGCTGACTGGTGGTGATTTAACCTGAGGATCAGCACACCTCAGGCAAGGGGCAAGGTTGAGAAGACGGGACCATCATGAATGACCTCAGCTGGTGCGTGAATTGAACCCATGCTGTTGGCATTGCTCTGCATCACTAACCAGCTGTCCAGCCAACTGAGCTAAGCCAAAAGACATTAGGCCTGTGGTGAAGGCATGGTAAGAAGTTTAACAACACCAGGTTAAAGTCCAACAGGTTTATTTGGTAGCAAAAGAGTGTGGCTTTTGCTACCAAATAAACCTGTTGGACTTTAACCTGGTGTTGTTAAACGTCTTACTGTGTTTACCCCAGTCCATCGCCGGCATCTCCACATTGTGAAGGCATGGTGCAGAGATTAGTTTTGGATTGCTCTCGCAAAAGACTGCCACAATTGTGATGGTCTCGATGGTCTTTTTTTCTGAGTAATGTCCAAATTTCATTCCACAGTTCACAAAGGGGGGAATTTTCCTCCGATATGTTGAGGAACAGGCAATTTTACATTAACTTACCACAATTCAAATGCTTTGCTGATTGCTATTCCACTTTGCAGTCCCCATAAACCTGAGGTCAGTCAAAGCTCCTGCACTGTGGGTGGGATTTAATTGCCTCAGTTGTCCCAAAACCATAAAATCCCCACCTGAGGGCAACAGAACGTCCCATCGTCCACCCCTCGCCCGCTCCGACTCCTGTGGCGGGCGGGGTGGTAAAATTCTGGTTCATGTGTCCAGACTCGCACAAACAGTGTTCACCCATCACCCCAGTGCTCAACAATCCACATGAGTGACGGTCTGGTTTCCTCCGGGTGCTCCGGTTTCCTCGCCACTCCAGAAACGTGCAGGTTAGGTAGATTGGGTGGGATACTCTGTTACGCAGACTTGATGGGCTGAATGGTCAGCCCACCAAGTCTGCACTGACTCACCGACAGAATATCCCACTCAGACCCTATCCGCGTAACCCCATGCATTTATCCCAATAATCCCCTAAACTACATATCTTTGGACCATAATGGGCAATTTAGCATGACCAATCTACCTAACCTGCAGTTTCTGGAGTATGGGACGAAACCCACGCAGACACGGGGAGAATGTGCAAATTCCACACAGACATTCACCCGAGGCCAGAATTGAACCTGGGTCCCTGGCACTGTGAGGTTGCAGTGCTAACCACCTGTGCCATCTTGCCACTCATCCTTGCCATCCCGCTTACTGCTTGCTGGAGGGACATCACCATTCATTCTCTCACACACACCCTCACATCTCCATCCAAGAGGCCCCATGATTCTATGATTCTGTGAATGTGTGATGGGCTGGCAATTGTGTAAGTTGAAAGTGACGAGATGATTGATTTACCCTGTGGGTGGCACGTTGGCGTAGCTGCCTCACAGCGCCAGGGATCCAGGTTCGATTCCCGGCTTGGATCACCGTCTGTGTGGACTTTGCACATTCTCCCTATGTCTCTGTGGGTTTCCTCCGGGTGCTCCAGTTTCCTCCCACAGTCAAAAGGACGTGCTGGTTAGGTGCATTGGCCATGCTAAATTCTCCCTCAGTGTACCCGAACAGACGCCGGAGTGTGGCAACTCGGGGATTTTCACAGTAACTTCATTGCAGTGTTAATGTAAGCCTACTTGTGACGAATAAATACATTTTAAATAAACTTTAACTTTGGTGGCACTGATAAGATCATTTACCCTCTTCCTGCAGTGGCTGGCTGACCTCCTCTGGACCGCGTTGACACTGACCGCTGCTGTCACCACCTCCAAGCTGGATTGGTGACCTTGCTGGGCCTTCTGTATCCAGCACCAAGGTAGAGGAGACTGCATCCAGGTTGTGCTCCAGTGAGACGGCACTGAATTTGGGGGCCGCAGTCTTCTTTGGGTTGGGAACATGTCTTCAGTGCAGCAGCCCAGGCCTGTCAGCATTGAGAATGATATGAGCACTTTAAATATGGCCACCCAGAGTCAGGCAGCAGCGAGCTGTAGCAGGGGCCACCCGCCAGTGACATTGTATGGTTCACGTGTGCTTATAATTGGTGAGAGTGGATGAGAGAGCGGCCAGAGGCTGGACAATTTAGTGCAAAAACAAACCATTGCGGTCAATGGGTAGAACGCCATTTTTCATGCCTATTCATAGAATCCTTACAGTGCAGAAGGAGGCCATTTGGCCCATCGAGTCTGCACCTACCACAATCCCACCCAGGCCCTATTCCTGCAACCCTATATATTTACCCTGCTAATTCCCTGACACCAGGGTCAATATAGCATGGCCAATCAATCTAACCAGCACATCTTTGGAGTGTGGGAGGAAACCCACACAGACACGGGGAGAATGTGCAAACTTCACACAGTTACCCGAGGCCAGAATTGAACTTGGGTCCCTGGCACTGTGAAGCAGCAATGCTCACCACTGTGCCACAGTGCCTGCTCCCACAGTTCGTGCAAGGATGGGGAGGGGAGAGAGGTTGGGTGTGAGAATCCCCACCTTAAGCCATGAATAGAGCAGCCTGAAGCCCCTGTGAATGGCTAAAAAGCCAGTATGACGACCAAGTCAGACGGAGTGGCAGCATCCCTGAGTTTGAGAAGCCTCAAGGTGGGAGAGGAGAGCAGGATTGCAGCCAGGAGACGGAGCAGCAGTTCAGGACTGGTGAGTCACTGTGTTTAGGAGCTGAGGCCATGAATAAGGCAGAGACCTGGAGCATCGGCCATCAACATTCACTGCACGTGGTTTGTTCCTTGAAGTTAAGCTTTCCCATGAGAGTTTATACAGCTCTGATGCCGGTGTGATATAGAAACCTTGTTTGCAATCTTTCTGCAGTCAATGTGCTTAAATCGCATGTCATTCTAACACTCACGTGAAATCTTTGGGTAGTAAACAACAATTTCTTTTTATTCATTCATGGGACAGGGTGTCACTGGCTGGGCAGCATTTATTGCCCATCCTCAGTTGCCCTTGTTCAGAGGGCAGTTGAGAGTCAACCACATTGCTGTTGGCCTGGAGTCACGTGTAGGCTAGACCAGGTAAGGACGGCAGATTTCCTTCCCTAAAGGACAGTAATGAACCAGATGGGTCTTTCTGACAATCGACAATGGTTTCATGGTCATCAGTAGATTCGTAATTCCCAGTATTTTTTATTGAATTCAAATTCCACTATCTGCCGTGGTGAGATTCGAATCCAGATCACCAGAACATTAGCTGAGTTTCTGGATTAATGGTCTAGCGTTAATACCACTAAGTCATCGCCTCTTACATCTACACAGTCCAAAGATGTGCAGGTTCGGTTGATTGGCCATGCTAAATTGACCCTATTGTTAGGGGGATTAGCAGGGTAAATATGTGGGATTACATGAATGGGGCCTGGGTGGGATTGTGATATGTGCAGACTCGATGGGCCAAATGGCCTCCTTCTGCACTGTAGGGATTCTATGATTCTATGAGACCCCATCTTGGACCAAAGAGGCTGAAAAGCTTGGTTCTGAGTGGCACATTCAATGTAAAGCAACGGTGGCACAGTGGTTAGCACTGCTGCCTCACAGCGCCAGGGACCCGGGTTCGATTCCTGGTTTGGGCCACTGTCTGTGTGGAGTTTGCATGTTCTCCCCGTGTCTGCATGGGTTTCCTCCGGGTGCACTGGTTTCCTCCATGGTGCATTGGCCATGCTAAATTCTCCCTCAGTGTACCCGAACAGGCGCTAGAGTGTGACGACTGGGGGATTTTCACAGTAGCTTCATTGTAGCGTGAATGTAAGCCAACTTGTGACTAATAAAAAATCTTTATATTTTAATTCATTCCTGGGATGAATGCTGCGCCAGCATTTAATTGCCCGTCCCCAGTTGCCCCTTGAACTGGATGGCTTGCGAGGCCATTAGAATTATAGAATCATACCCTTTCCAAAAGGTTCTACATCTTTGATAAGTTGTTGTTACAGTTTCCCCTTTGATGCTGTGTCGTCACATAATTGGGAACGCTTAGATTTTCCATAATCCTGTTGAATTTGGTATTCCGTTCGAGTTTTGTCTTCGATTCAACACCAGCCTCTCTCTGAAGCATTTTCGCTTACAAGTTGTAAAAGATAGCGTCATGAAATGGTGAAAATGAAAAGCTGTTGGATATTTTATTAGCGTGGAACAGAGGGCTCAGCAGTGACAATACATTCTGCCAATTCCTTTGCATCTTTTATTTCCATGACACATACCCCCAGGGCGAGACGTTCCCAGTTATTATTTGTTTTTTTCAATCCCTAAAATCCCGTCTTTACTTCGATACATGCCTTTGATATCCGCACAATGCCACCACAGTTATTTGATTCTCTGCTCACATCGAGCGTCACAAACGAAAGATTGTCAGAAAATGACCAGCAACCATCGCTAAGCATGAAAGATCCCAGTGTTTATCAACACTGCACAGATCTAGCGCTCAGATGCATGATCGTATAATTAGCTATTGCTGAGATTGTTGAAAAGATAGCTTGACAGGTTATATTTTTAAAAGAGCTTTCTTTCATGGAATATATTTACAAATTGGTGCCTCAAAATGAAATTGTTCAAAGCCTTCTCCTATGGGGATGTGGGTAGCTGAGGAAGAAACGCAGCTACAACTAAATCAAGGGGTGCAGAAATCACGGCTGACAAATAGAAGCAGACAGCCCAGTTCTCTATCGCCACAGGGAGTCATAGTTAGTTATAAATAACACTTCTTTGTAAATGTGCAATAAAGGAAGCAAAGGGAATATGCTATGCTGCTGATTGGGAATGTTACTGGGAACATTGATTACTATTGACACAAAGCTGCCAGATCTTTATTTGATGCCATTGCATCGCGAAATCTTACACAACCCAGCTTTGATTGAGATGCAATAATTATCCACAAGAAGTCAAATCAGGTGCAAAGCCTTTCTTTATCACAGAATCACAGCAAGGTTCCAGCACAGATGGAGGCCATTCAGCCCACCCTCTCCTCACTGGCTCTCCAAATGAGCTTTATAGCTTAATGCCATTTCCCAGCTGTTTCCTCGTCACCCCTGCACATCGTTTCCATTTGAATAATCATCGAATGTTTTCTCAAATGCCTCGGGAAGCCGGATGGCACAGTGGTTAGCTGTGCCTCACAGTGCAAGGGACCCGGGTTCGATTCCCGGCTTGGGGTAACTGTCCGTGCAGAGTCTGCACGTTCCCCCCGTGTCTGTGTGGGTTTCCTCCGGGTGCTCCGGTTTCCTCCCATAGACCTGCTGGATAGGTGCATTGGCCGTGCTAAATTCTCCCTCGGTGTACCCAAACAGGCGCCGGAGTGTAGCGTCTAGGAGATTTTCACAGTAACTTCATTGCAGTGTGAATGTAAGCCTACCTGTGACACTGATAAATAAATTTTAAAATGGTGGAACCTGCATCCACCACACTTCCAGGCAGTGCATTCCAGACCCCAACAACTCGTTGTGTGAAAGGGTTTTTTTCCTCACATCACATTTGCTTCTTTTACAAAGCACGGTGGCACAGTGGTTAGCACTGCTGCCTCACAGCGCCAGGGACCCGGGTTCAATTCCGGTCTTGGGTCACTGTCTGTGTGGAGTTAGCACATTCTCCCCGTGTCTGCGTGGCTTTCCTCCGGGTGCTCCAGTTTCCTCCCACACTCCAAAGATCTGCAGGTTAGGTTAATTAGCAATGCAAAATTGTCTCTTAGTGTCAGGGAGACTGTCAGGTTAAATACGTGGGGTTAAGGGGATGGGGCCTGGGCGGGATTGTTGTCTGTGTAGGCTCGATGGGCCTAATGGCCTCCTTCTACACCATAGAGGTTCTATGATTCTGAATCTGTGCCCTCTCATTCTTGATCCTTTTGTGAGCAGGATAGAGCTCAATGCAATGCATTCCAAACTTATTGAATGGAAATACACAAGTGAGCCCCCTGACATTGTAATTTCCTGAGCACTTACATAATCCACAGATAAATGAAAATTATCATCATTTGGTCAAAACAGGAGCGCTTCCTGCCATCCACTGCCGCCAATGTGTACGTTAACATTCATTGCTTGACTCATTACAGGGCCTGTAACACAACTGAATTCCTGTCCACATATATTAGCTGTCTGTAAACGTTTCCATGCTGGATTTAATGGGCAATATATTTCGAACTCTAGATGCACAAATCTGTAAATTCCTTGGGATATTTTTTATTGCAACAGGTCTCCTTGCCTCAGTAAATCTTAATGCCTTCAGTTTTTGGATTACAGCCAGCTGCATCCCAAGTTCATATTATATATTAATGATTTGGAAATCGGAACTAAATGCATTATCTCCAAATTTGCAGATGATACAAAGCTGGGTGGGAGGGTGAGTTGTATGAGGATGTGGGGCTCTGCAAGGATTTGTGCGAGGACCCCAACTGTTCACATTATATATTAATGATTTGGAAGAGGGAACTGAACGTATTATCTCCAAATTTACAGATGATACACAGTTGGGTGGGAGAGTGAGCTATGAAGAGGATGAAGACATGCTTCAGCATGATTTGGACAGGCTATGTGTGTAACATAGAAACATAGAACATAGAAACCCTACAGTGCAGAAGGAGGCCATTCGGCCCATCGAGTCTGCACCGACCACAATCCCACCCAGGCCCTCCCCCCACATATTTTACCCACAAATCCCTCTAACCGACGCATCCCAGGACTCTAAGGGACAATTTTTAACCTGGCCAATCAACCTAACCCACACATCTTTGGACTGTGGGAGGAAACCGGAGCACCCGGAGGAAACCCACGCAGACACGAGGAGAATGTGCAAACTCCACACAGACAGTGACCCGAGCCGGGAATCGAACCCGGGATCCTGGAGCTGTGAAGCAGCAGTGCTAACCACTGTGCTACCGTGTAGGCATGTGCATGGCAGATGCAGTATAATGTGGATAAGTGTGAGGTTATTCACTTTGGTAGCAATAATAGGAAGACAGATCGGTGTAAATTGAGAGAGGTGGATACTCAGCAAGACTTTGGTGTCCTCGTGCATCAGTTGCTGAAAGTAAGCAAGCAGATACAGCAGGTGGTAAAGGAGGCAAATGGTATGTTGGCCTTCATAGCAAGAGGATTTGAGTATAGGAATAGGGATGTTTTTCTGCAATTGTGTAGGATGTTAGTGAGGCCACACCTGGAATATTGTGTACAGTTTTGGTGTCCTTATCTGAGGAAGGATGTCCTTGCTATAAAGGGAGTGCAGCAAAGGTTTACCAGGCTGATTCCTGGGATGGCAGGTCTCACATATGCGAGAGACTAAGTCAGTGAGGATTATATTCACTTGAGTTTAAAAGAGTGGGAGGGGATCTCATAGAAACTTAAAAATTCTAACAGGGTTAGACAGTGTAGATTCAGAAATAATGTTTCCAATGATGTGGGAGTCCAGAACTAAGGGTCATAGTTTGAAGGGCAGGGGTAAACATTTAGAACTGAGGTGAGGAGAAATTTCTTCACTCAGCGGGTGGTGAATGGGTGGAATTCACTACCACAGAATGTAGTTGAGGCCAAAATGTTGTGTGTTTTCAAGAAGAAATTAGGTATAGCTCTTGGGGCTAAAGGGGTCAAGGGATATGGGGGAGAAGGGGGGATCAGGATATTGAATTTGATGATCAGTCATGATCAAAGTGAATGGTGAAGCCGACTCAAAGGGTAAAGTGGCCTACTTCTGCTTCTAGATTCTATGCTTCTATGTTTCTAAGTTACAGCAACTAGCATTTACCTTGTCAATGGTGAAAACATGTTATTGACATTAGTGCGAACCAGAGGTACAGCACACACCATTAGAATGACATGACCAAATTGGAGCAGTAAATTTTGTCAGATATCTGAGTCTAATAGTATCCACAACTCAGAATCAGCTTGTTGCAGTTAGAAACTTTGTGGTCAGTGAAGTATAGGAATCCACAACTTTGACAAAATTGATGTCTTCTTGTTCAGGCTTGTTCCTCTTGTTCAAGATTGTCCATCCGTTTCTTGCTTGATATAAGCTGCCCTTCCCAGTAATTATCTTGTGAGTCCTTCACCTGCAGTTCATGGGAAATCTTCTGCCTGGCTTTCTCAATGTTTTCACTTGATTCCATCAGGATCTGATGCTCCTACATCACAGTACTGGTTTCAGTCTTTTCAAAACTGATGGATAAGTTTGGAAATTCTGTCCGGAATTCCTTTTGGATTGTCTTGGCTTCCCAATTTGTCCACATTGTAGATAAATCATAGAATCCTACAGTGCAAAAGGGGACCATTCGGCCCATCGAGTCTGCACCAACGCCAATCCTACCGAGGCCCTAGGCTTACAACCCATGCATTTATCCTAACGAATCCCCCTGACACCAAGGGGCAATTTAGCATAGCCAATCCATCTAACCTGCACATCTTTGGACTGTGGGAGGAAATTGGAGCACTCAGAGGAAACAGACACGGCGAGAAGCAGCCATGAGGAGAATGTGCAGACTCCACACAGACAGTGACCCAAGCCGGGAATCGAACCGGGGTCCCTGACGCTGTGAGGCAGCAGTGCTAACCACTGTGCCACCGTGCCGCTGATGAGCTGTAGATCAATGCAAGATTTCCAGCTTAATATTTCCGAGTGCAAAAGATTTTGCTGTGGCCTGCAACTTTAAAATGGCCTTACAGGAATGGCATGCCGCATGTTTGGTGGGACATTCTTCGCGCCAATGCTGCCTTTTTCTGCCATAGTGAGAGTAACGGCGGCTACAGTTCTGTTCCTGTTTTTCAGTCAGTGTGTTGCTACTACAGTATCCCACAGCCTGCCCAGTGTCAGCCATTTTTCTCCAGGAAATCTCCATGTCACCTTGAATAATTGCACAATTTTGTATCCTCGCTTGTTAACCGCACAGACTTTGAAAGCATTAAATTCGCCTTTGACTGTAGAAAAATCTGATGAAGTCTTTCTTGCCTTATTGGCCACTCAGTACAATTATTTTTGTGTGTTGACAGAACAGATTCTGTTCTGATGGCGCATAATGATACTTCTGAGACTTCCTCCTTTCTCCTCAGCCAAGAATGAGCCTCCGCCATAGATGGCCAAGAGCTGAAGCGTGTCTACCTCATTTCCCACACTTCTGCTTTTACGCTCCACCCTTACTCCCAGAATTCCGAGACAGTGCTAGTGTCATAGACCTAAGACATTTGGTGGAATTTAATCTGAGTGATCAGGGTCAGAACTGGACAGCTATTTTCCAAGATGGCGTTGGAGCATGGCGACTTCTTGCAAGCTGTGCCCAGCATACATTCTAATTCTATCATTTACTCTCATTCTATGCTTCTAAAACTTTATCCTAACTCTTTTAAATTCTCTCTAACAATCATTTCATTCCCTTGCTATGACTATAACACTACATTCTTCAATCTTTCCTTTCCTTCTCTATGTACGGTATGCTTTGTCTGTATGTTGCGCAAGAAACAATACTTTTCACTGTATACTGGAGGTGATGGACGAGTGGGATTATCACGAGAGTATTAATCCAGAAACTCAGCTAATGTTCTGGGGACCTGGATTCGAATCCCGCCACAGCAGCTGGTGGAATTTGAATTCAATTAAAAAATCTGGAATTAAGAATCTACTAATAACCATTGTCGATTTTCGGAAAAACCCATCTGGTTCACTGATGTCCTTAAGGGAAGGAAATCTGCCATCCTTACCTGGTCTGGCCTACATGTTACTCCAGAACCACAGCAATGTGGTTGACACTCAACTGCCCTCCAAGGGCAACTAGGGATGGGCAATAAATGCTGGCCAGCCAGCGACGCACATGTCCCACAAATGAATAAAAAAATACTTATACATGTGACAATAATAAACCAAATCAAAATCAAATCATACCTAGTGAGAGATTCATGTCGCTGCTCTGGGTAGACGCCCAATGGTGTGAAGTGCCTTCAAGACATTTAAATGACCAGTGACAGAGCTTCTTTGTGTTCACGGACCCCAAAGAAAAAATCCCACCCTCTGAAAGCTGAAAGTCAAAGGCCAGCTCCTCCTCAACACTGTCAGGGGCACAGTGGCACTGAGGCAATGGTAGTGGCTGCCTGCAGTGCACACAACAGAGGCCCAGAATTACGAACAACCCAGGCCGCATGTGAATGAGAGCGAGATGAGGGTAGCAGGGAGGCAAGGGTTGCGGCTGGGGGACGGGCGGAGAGGGTGTCGGTGTCTGGGAGGGCAGCAGAGTAAGCGAGAGCATGCCCTCTATCCCTGGAGCCTCAGCCGAACCTGTATCCGAGGTCACCATCGCAGATGTCAGAGCAGCTTCTCGAAAGTCAACCCACGGAAAGTGACTGGCCCGGATGGGGTACCCAGACGAGAACTCAGATTCTGCGCGGATCAGCTGGCAGAGGTATTCACAGACATCTTCAACCTCTCTTTACAACAATCTAAGGTCCCTATCTGCTTCGAGAAGATGACCATCATCCCTGTACCAAAGGAAAGCCAGGCAGCATGCCTTAATGACTATCGGCCGGTGGCTCTGACATCCATCATTATGAAATGCTTCGAAAGGTTAGTCATGGCACGAATCAATTCCGGCCTCCCAGACTACCTGGATCCACTGCAGTTCACAACTGGTCCACAGCAAACGCCATCTCCCTGGCCCTGCACTCAATCCTGGAACACCTAGATAACAAAGATACCTATGTCAGTGATGCGCTATCAATTAGGCAAAAGACTACTTGTGTGCCAACACAACTGTAGGCTTTTATTCATTACAGAACCAGGAGCACATGCCAACAGATAACCGACCCGAACTGAACAAGGGGGAGGGAACAGCCACCTTTATACTAGGTGACAAGGAGAGGAGCCGGCAGGGGATGTGTCCAGGCATGACAAACACACACCGGTGGTCCAGGCAGGACAAAGGCACAACTGAAGTCCACCACAGTCAGACTCCTATTTATCGACTGCCGCTCAGCTTTCAACATCACTGTTCCGACAAAATTCATCTCCAAACTCCGTGGCCTGGGGCTTGGCTCATCCCTTTGCAACTGGATCCTGAACTTCCTAACCCACAGACCACAATCAATAAGGATAGGAATCAACACCTCCTCCACGATCATCCTCAACACTGGTGCCCCACAAAGCTGTGTCCTTAGCCCTTTACTATACTCCTTATACACCTATGACTGTGTGGCCAAATTCCTCTCCAACTCAATTTTCTAGTTTGCTGATGACACCTCCGTATTGGGTCATATCTCAAACAATGACGAGACAGAGTACAGGAATGAGATAGAGAATCTGGTGAACTGGTGCAGCAACAATAATCTCTCCCTCAATGTCAACAAAATGAAGGAGATCATCATCAATTTCTGGAAGTGTAGTGTAGCACATCCCCCGTCTAATCAACAGGGACGAAATGGAAATGGTCGAGAGCTTCAAGTTTCTAGGTGTCCAGATCACCAACAACCTGTCCTGCTCCCCCCATGCCAACACTATAGTTAAAAAAGCCCACCAATACTTCTACTTTCTCAGAAGACGAAGGAAATTTGGCATGTCAGCTACGACTCTCACCAACCTTTACAGATGCACCATTGAAAGCATTCTTTCTGGCTGTATCACAGCTTGGTATGGCTCCTGCTCTGCCCAAGACCGCAAGGAACTACAAAAGGTTGTGAATGTCGCCCAATCCATCACGCAAACCAGCCTCACATCCATTGTCTCCATCTACATTTCTCCCTGCCTCGGAAAAGCAGCCAGCATTATTAAGGACGCCACGCACACCGGACATTCTCTCTTCCACCTTCTTCCTTCGGGAAAAAGTTACAAAAGTCTGAGGTCACATACCAAATGACTCAAGAACAGCTTCTTCCCTGCTGCCTTCAGACTTTTGAATGGACCTACCTCATATTAAGTTGAACTTTCTCAACATGCCAGCAATGACTGTAACACTATATTCTGTACTCTCTCCTTTCCTTCTTTATGATTTTTGGTATGTATTGTATGCTTTGTCTGTATAGTGCACAAGAAACAATACTTTTCACTGGATACTAATACATTTGTCAATAATAAATCAAATCAAATCAAATCAGGAGGCGGCATGGTGGCACAGTGGTTAGCACTGCTGCCACACAGCACCAGGGATCCAAGTTCAGTTTCCGGCTTGGGTCACTGTCTGTGTGGAGTTTGAACATTCTCCCCGTGTCTGCGTGGGTTTCCTCCGGGTGCTCTGGTTTCCTCCCACAGTCCGAAAGACGTGCTGGTTAGGTGCATTGGTCTTGCTATGTTTTCCCTCAGTGTACCCGAACAGGTGCTGGATTGTGGCGACTTGGGGATTTTCACAGTAACTTCATTGCAGTGTTAATGTAAGCCGACTTGTGACACTAATAAATAAACTTTAACTTTAAGAAAGGGCAGTCATGTGGCTTTTTGAGGAAAATTGTCCATTTCATCGTCTCAATTGACATCGGGGTGGGAAGGTTCTCTCTGAACTTTTCTGCTCTGGACTTACTCCGGGCAGAGGTGGGAATGTGGTGGGGTCCCACTTGGCAGCCTCCTGCCTGGTTAAATACCTTAAGCGACCCTATCGCATCTGCCTGCACCACCACCCCTGGCAGCACGCTCCAGACACCTACCACTCAATGTGTAAAACAACTTGCCTCAACATCTCCTTTGAACTTCCCCCCTCTCACCTTATGTGCGTGTCCCTAGTCTTAGACATTTTCTGCTTTTATTACAGATTTTCAGTATCTGCAGTATTTTGCTTTTGAGTTAATGACTCGGCCTCATTTTGGAAATAAACCCAACCGATGTCATTTTCTAACCCATCGTGCCACGTAACCATAAGACCATAAGATCATAAGACATAGGAACAGAATTAGGCCACTCAGCCCATCGAGTCTCCTCCACCATCCAATCATGGCTGATTTTTTTCTCATCCCATTCTCCTGCCTTTTCCTCAAAACCCCTGATCCCCTTATTAATCAAGAACCGATTTATCTCTGTCTGAAAGACACTCAATGACCTGGCCTCCCCAAAGTGGCAAAGACTTCCACAGATTCACCACTCTCTGGCTGAAGACATTCCTCCTCATCTCTGTTTTAAAGGATCGTCCCTTTAGCCTGACATTGTGCCCTCTGGTTCTAGTTTTTCCTACGAGTGGAAACATCCTCTCCACTCTATCCAGGCCTCGCAGTATCCTGTAAGTTTCAATAAGATCCCCCCTCATCCTTCTAAAGTCCAACGAGTGCAGACCATTCCTCATACGACAAGCTCTTCATTCCAGGGATCATTCTTGTGAACCACCTCTGGACCCTTTCCAAGGCCAGCACATCCTTCCTTAGATATGGGGCCCAAAACTGCTCACAATACTCCAAATGGGGTCTGACCAGAGCCTTATGCAGTCTCAAAAGTACATCCCTGCTCTTGTATTCTAGTCCTCTGGACATGAATGCTAACATTGCATTTGCCTTCCAAACTACCAACTGAACCTGCACGTTAACCTTAAGAGTAACGGTTTGTGATATGATTCCACTGTTTTCAATCATTGGGCACCAGGTACTGTTGTTAGCGTTTAGGCCTCCTGTCCATAAATGAAAGGGGACAGAACATAACGGTGGCTTGGCAGAGCTTAAAATGTTTTGAAGGAAAATCATTTACGGCAGGGTTGGCAGTGCAGTCTCGAATATAATGAAATGGAAAGAGGCAACCTCAGGCGATGAGTGGGAAATTGCTTTATGAAGGGGATGAAGAAGCAAACTAATTGGGGATTGTTATAATCAGCCAGAGTGAAAGGTAGAGATTGATGCAGGATTATTAGAGCAAATAATAAGACCATCAAAGAGAGGGAGGATACCAATTGTGACTGAATTCATTTATGCAGAATCGAACGAGATTAATGGTGGGAACCCTTTGGAATGGAGGTAACTTCACAAGGGATGCGAGAGAGCAACACAATTCGACAAAGGACAAAGCCAGATTTCATACAAGGGTTGGTTTGATTTGATTTGATTTATTATTGTCACATGTATTAACATGCAGTGAAAAGTATTGTTTCTTGCGCACTATACAGACAAAACATACCATTCATAGAGAAGGAAGCGAGAGAGTGCAGAATGTAGTGTTACAGTCATAGCTAGGGTGTAGAGAAAGATCAACTTAATACAAGGTAAGTCCATTCAAAAGTCTGACAGCAGCAGGGAAGAAGCAGTCCTTGAATCGGTTGGTGCGTGACTTCAGACTTTTGTATCTTTTTTCCAATGGAAGAAGGTGGAAGAGAGAATGTCTGGGGTGGGTGGGGTCCTTAATTATGCTGGCTGCTTTGCCAAGGCAGCGGGAAGTGTAGACAGAGTCAATGGATGGAAGGCAGTTTGGTGTGATGGATGGTTAATTTTAACTATCGAATAAAAGCACAATACTGCAGATGCTGGTTAACCTCAGCAGGTCTGGCAGGGGAAGGAATGTAGGGAACGGGGTGGAGGAGGAGGTGGGGAAGGTCATAGAATTCCTACAGTGCAGAAAGAGGACATTTGGTCCATTGAACCTGCATCGATAGCAATCCCACCCAGGCCCTATCCCCGTAACTCCACATATCTACACTGCTAATTCCCCAACACTTATGGGCAATTTACCTTGGCCAATCCACCTAACCTGCACATATTTGAACCGTGGGAGGAAACCAGAATATCCCCATGCAGACACGGGGAGAATGTGCAAAATCCACACAGACAGTCACCTGAGGCCGGATTTGAACCCAGGTCCCTGGCGTTGTGAGGTAGCAGTGCTAACTACTGTGCCACCGTGCCATCCCAGGGATAGGTTGCTGCTAAGGAGAGATTGACAAGGATATTATGTACACAAGACAAAGGGGGTGTTAATGGTATCATTTGGGACTGTGTCATAAAGGAAGCAATGGAAGCTAAACTGAAAGACAAGGGACAGGTGGCCACATGGAGGGGAAGTGGGGAGTGGTTGTCGGGGGTTCTGCTCACCTGGCAAAAAGATGCAGATGGTCTTGGGTCAGTGGGGGAGAGACGGGTGTCATCAGTATTGAAAATGTTGGAGGGGTCCCGACACAATCCTCCCCAACCCCATCCACAATCTTAACATCAGACATTGGATTTGACGTGACATGGATGGTGTCACTGGTGCGGTGCTGCTGTTTGACTGTGAAATCACAGGATATCTGTGAAACCTGGCGGGACACAGTAGAGTGGTCAGAAAACAGCAAAATCTCATTTTGAAAATGTTTTCTATGACTCCTTGGAGGACAGGAGGAGCAGGCGTGTAATGTAAATTCTTTTCGAATTTAAATTTCCAGACAATTTTTACTTTGTCCTGCGACTTTTTAGGATTTGCGTACGTAAGCACTCATTCCTGCACCCCCAGTAAAATCATGGCATCAAATGTAATACAGTCAGCCGGATTTTCCAGCCCTTCCTACCGGCAGGATATTCCAATCCTGCCAAAGGCACGCCCTATGGTGGGTTCCCCAGTGGCAGGACGGGTGAAGCATGCAAAATGCTATAGGTGTGGTGGATAACAGTGACCTATTTTTGGGACTGGGGATGGGGAGGGGGATGTTACAGATGAGGAGGTGGGAAGTGGAACAACATACCTGTTAGCCGGAATTTTCCAGCCATTCATGCCCCACTGCTGCGGCAAGCGAGGATGGAGAATTTGACGCTCAGCCAAATCTCCGTTCACTGCAGCGGGACCGGAGAATCCCACCGGCGTGAATGGCCAGAAAATTCCGCCCAATGTCTTCCAACACATAGAAACATAGATGATAGGAGCAGGAGGAGGCCATTCGGCCCTTCAAGCTTGATCCGCCATCCATCACGATCATGGCTGATCGTCCAACTTGGAATACTGTGTACAGTTCTGGTCACCCTTTTATAGAAAATATATTATTAAATTCGAAAGAGTGCAGAAAAGATTTACCAGAATGCTACCGGGACTTGATGGTTTGAGTTATAAGGAGAGGCTGGATAGACTGGGACTTTTTTCTCTGGAGCATAGAAGGCTGAGGGGTGATCTTATAGAGGTCTGTAAAATAATGAGGGGCACAGGTCAACTAGATAGTCAATATCTTTTCCCAGAGGTAGGGGAATCTAAAACTAAAGGGCATAGGTTTAAGATGAGGGGGAGAGATACAAAACGGTCCAGAGGAGCAATTTTTTCACACAAAGAGTGGTGAGTGTCTGGAACAAGTTGCCAGAGGTGGTAGCAGAGGCGGGTACAATTTTGTCTTTTAAAAGGCATCTAGACAGTTACGTGAGTAAGATGGGTATAGAGGGATATGGGCCAAATGGGGGCAATTGGGACTAGCTTCGGGCTTTAAAAAAAAAGGGGCGGCATGGACAAGTTGGGCCGAAGGGCCTGTTTTCATGCTGGAAACCTCTATGATTTTAACTCAATAGTCTAATCCTGCTTTCTCTCCATAACCTTTGATCCCATTCACCCCAAGTGCTGTAACCAGCCACCTCTTAAATACATTCAATGTTTAGGCATCAACTACTTCCTGTGGTAATGAATTCCACAGGCTCACCACTCTTTGGGTGAAGAAATGTCTCCTCACCTCCATCCTAAATGATCTACCCTGAATCCTCAGACTGTGACCCCTGGTTCTGGACTCCCCCACCATCGGGAACATCCTTCCTGCATCTACCTTGTCTAGTCCTGTTAGAATTTTATAAGTGTCTATGAGATCCCCTCCTCAATTATAGAAACAATTAATACAACACATTTAGAGCAAACTTGGATAGCCTGATTGTAAATCTCAGCCATGCCTCCAAGCACTGTTGTGCCTAGGAATGACATGGAAATCCTATTCCCAGTGGAAGGCAGAAAGCAGCAACTATTTTTGCAGAATGAGCAATGATTTGTTGACTAATTGGTATTTATATATTGGTATTGGATGAAGGAGGAATTTGGGACAATATCTTGGGAGATCTTACTGTGCCATGTGGATCTGAAACGTTGCAGCAATCAGGTCGATTGTAGTGAAATAAACAACATATTGTATTGTAAGTAAAGTGTTGGGATAAGCCTTGCAGAAAGTAATTGAAGAACATCGAACAATTCAAAGCCAACATAAGCCCCTGAAAATCTAATTGAGTTGACGTTAGTCAATCAAATCCATATTCAAACCTCCAGGCATCATTACTTTACGACGAACAAATCCTACACGTCCAAATCTCCATTGGCTTCAACCTACCCCATTCCAAAGTTCATCACAGAATCTCATAGAATCTCGACATTGCAGAAGGAGGCCATTCGGCCCATCGAATCTGTACTGACAGCAATCCCACCCAACCCCTATCCCTGTATTTATTTCTTGGGACACTAAGGGGCAATTTAGCATGGCTAATCAACCTAACCCGCACACCTTTGGACTGTGGGAGGAAACGGGAGCACCCGGAGGAAACCCACGCAGACATGGGGAGAATGTGCAAACTCCACACAGACAGTCACCAAAGGCTGGAATTGAATCCAGGTCTCTGGCACTGTGAGACAGCAGTGCTAACCACTGTGCCACCGTGCCACCCCATCATCCAGGTCCTCACTGATCTACATCATCTTCCAATGCCCCAGAACCTCAAATTTCAAACGCTTATCCTCTTTCCATATGTGCTCATTGCTAATTATCTCTGATGTGGAGATGCCGGTGTTGGACTGGGGTAGGCACAGTAAGAAGTCTCACAACAGCAGGTTAGAGTCCAACAAGTTTATTTGGTAGCACGAGCTTTCAGAGAGCCGCTCCTTCATCAGGTGAGTGGAGAATTGGGTTCACAAACAGGGTCTATATAGACACAAACTCAATTAAGATAATGGTTGGAATGCGAGAACAGATAACCAAGTCTTTCCAGGTGGCACAACACCACACAACCCTGCCACAGCAACCTCTGCAAGACATGCCGGATCATCGACACCGATGCCATCATCTCATGTGAGAACACCATCCACCAGGTACACGGTACATACTCTTGCAACTCGGCCAACGTTGTCTACCTGATACACTGCAGGAAAGGATGTCCCGAGGTATGGTATATTGGCGAGTCAACGGATGAATGGACACCACTCGATAATCACCAGTCAGGAGTGTTCCCTTCCTGTCGGGGAACACTTCAGCAGTCACGGGCATTCAGCCTCTGATCTTCGGGAAAGCGTTCTCCAAGGCGGCCTTCAAGATACACGACAACGCAGAATCGCCGAACAGAAACTGATAGCCAAGTTCCGCACACATGATGACGGCCTCAACCGGGATCTTGGGTTCATGTCACACTATCTGTAACCCCCACGACTTGCCTGGGCTTGCAAAATCTCACGAGCTGTCCTGGCTTGAGACAATTCACACTCTTTAATACTTGCATTGCCTGTATCTGTAAAGACTTGATTACCTGTTAAGACTCGCATTCCAACCATTATCTTGTAATTGAGTTTGTGTCTATATACGCCCTGTTTGTGAACTAAATTCTGCACTCACCTGATGAAGGGGCTACCAAATAAACCTGTTGGACTTTAACCTGGTGTTGTGAGACTTCTTACTAATCATCTCTGTAATCTTCACAAGCATTACAATCTTGCCCCCCACCACAGGGGGAGGCGGTGGCATAATGGTATCGTCACTGGACTAGTAATCTGGAGATCCAGAGTCATACCTTGAGGTCTCAGGTTCCGAATCCCGCCAGTGCAAATGGTGGAATTTGAATTCAATAAAAATCTGGAATTAAGAGTCAAGTGATGACAAACCATTGTCAATTGCTGTCCACCCCATCTGGTTCACTAACATCCATGAGGGATGGAAATCTGCCGTACTTACCTGGTCTGGCCTACATGTGACTCCAGAGCCACAGCAATGTGGTTGACTCTTAACTCAAAAGCAATTAGGGATGGGCAATAAATGCTGTCCCAGCCAGTGATACCCATGTCTCATGAACTAATAAAAAATGATATCTGCCTCCCTGTGACTGATCTCTTTGGAATTCCCACCATTACTTGCTAAGATAATAAAATTCTGTTGTCCCTTGGGCTGGAAGGCCATCGTGACTTCCAGAAACCATGGGGATTGAAGTGAGAAACATAGCAACAGAATTGAGCCGGTTAACCCCCTTGAGTGTGTTCTGTCATTCATTGAGATCATGGCTGAGATCTGTGACCTGACTTTTTATACCTGCCTTTGCCACAATCCTCATTACTTTTGGATAATAAAAGTCTGTGCGCAGGATTTTACGACCTCACTCGTCCCGAAACAGTAAAATCCCGGCTGAGGTCAGCGGATGTTCCCATGCTCCGCCCCTCGCCTGCTCCTATTCCCTTGGCGGGCGGGCAGGTAAAATCCCGACCTGTCAGTGTGAGATATATAAGTACAAAATGATCCAGCAGAAATTACCATTTGCTGGAAAGTGTTCCAAATTTCTATCAGCCTTTGTGTGTAGAACCATTTCTTAATTCCCCTTCTGGGTAGCTGCCAAGCGTGTTTACGGTAAGTGTCTGGAGCTTAAGAATTTTCAACTGAGAGCCATTGAGCTGGAGGCCGAGCTGCAGACACTGCGGTGCATCATAGCAGGGGACACATTGTATTAAAATTGTTTGCCCTGTATCACCCTGGTTACCAGGGTCACCCACATTCTGCAGTTGCAACACATCACCGGCACGGTGGCACAGTGGTTAGCATTGCTGCCTCACAGCACCCGGGTTCAATTCCTAGCTTGGGTCACTGTCTGTGTGGAGTTTGCACGTTCTCCCAGGGTCTGCGTGGGTTTCCTCCGGGTGCTCCGGTTTCCTCCCATACTCCAAAAATGTGCAAGTTAGGTTGATTGGCCATGCTAAATTGCCCCTTAGTGTCAGGGGGACTCGCAGGGTAAATAAGTAGGGCTACGGGGATAGGGGCTGGGTGGGATTGTGGCCGGTGCAGATTTGATGGGCCAAATGGCCTTTTTCTGCATTATAGGGATTCTATGATCACCTGCTCTGCCAACTTAGTCATTTGCTAAATAATATATTTTCAATTCATTTATATATATTTTTTAAACTGCTACTCCCAATGGCCTTTATTACTGCTATAACACCTTAGAACAGCTAATGAAACCTTACAATTACCAATACGTTGCACAAGTTTTGAAGATAAATAAACAGAATGTTCACCAAACAATTATTTCCCTGTTTCCCTGCGATGTTCCACTTTGATTTCTCTCAGAACTCGACCACTCCGTTCTGGAACCACATTCTGGACTGGACTGGATTCAATACCCCTGGTTAACTGTTGTAAATCACTCAGGGATAAATCTCACCTCTCCAGAAAAGTCATAGCAATTGACAAAGCCATCCTGCTTTGATTTGATTTGATTGTGATTTCATTTTTTATTGTCACATGTATTGAGATGCAGTGAAAAGTACTGTTTCTTGCATGTTATACAGACAAAGCATACCGTTCATCGAGTACACAGCAGAGAAGGAAAGGAGAGGGTTCAGAATGTTGTATTGCAATCATAGCTCGGGTGAACAAAGAACAAAGAACAATACAGCACAGGAACAGGCCCTGCGGCCCTCCAAGCCCGCGCCGCTCCCTGGTCCAAACTAGACCATTCTTTTGTATCCCTCCATTCCCACTCCATTCATTTGGCTATCTAGATAAGTATTAAACGTTCCCAGTGTGTCCGCCTCCACCACCTTGCCCGGCAGCGCATTCCAGGCCCCCACCACCCTCTGCGTAAAATACGTCCTTCTGATATCCGTGTTAAACCTCCCCCCCGCTCACCTTGAACCTATGACCCCTCGTGAACAACACCACTGACCTGGGAATAAGCTTCCCACCTATCTATGCCGTTCATAATTTTAGGTCACCCCTCATCCTCCGTCTTTCCAGTGAGAACAACCCCAGTTTACCCAATCTCTCCTCATAACTAAGCCCTTCCATACCAGGCAACATCCTGGTAAACCTCCTCTGTACTCTCTCCAAAGCCTCCACATCCTTCTGGTAGTGTGGCGACCAGAACTGGACACAGTATTCCAAATGCGGCCGAACCAACGTTCTATACAACCGCAACATCAGACCCCAACTTTTATACTCTATGCCCCGTCCTATAAAGGCAAGCATGCCATATGCCTTATTCACTACCTTCTCCATCAGTGACGTCACCTTCAAGGATCTGTGGACTTGCACACCCAGGTCCCTCTGCGTATCTACACCCTTTATGGTTCTGCCATTTATCGTATAGCTCCCCCCTACGTTAGTTCTACCAAAATGCATCACTTCGCATTTATCTGGATTGAACTCCATCTGCCATTTCTTTGCCCAAATTTCCAGCCTATCTATATCCTTCTGTCGCCTCTGACAATGTTCCTCACTATCTGCAAGTCCAGCCATTTTCGTGTCGTCTGCAAACTTACTGATCACCCCAGTTACACCTTCTTCCAGATCGTTTATATAAATCACAAACAGCAGAGGTCCCAATACAGAGCCCTGCGGAACACCACTAGTCACAGGCATCCAGCCGGAAAAAGACCCTTCCACTACCACCCTCTGTCTTCTGTGACCAAGCCAGTTCTCCACCCATCTAGCTACCTCCCCCTTTATCCCATGAGATCCAACCTTTTGCACCAACCTACCATGAGGGACTTTATCAAACGCCTTACTAAAGTCCATATAGACGACATCCATGGCCCTTCCCTCGTCAACCATTCTCGTCACTTCTTCAAAATTTTCTACACCTTTTTATAAGATCAACACCTTTGATAAGATATGCACCTTTTATAATATCAACTTAATCTAAAGTAGGTCCATTCAAAAGTCTGATAGCAGCAGGGAAGAAGCTGTTCTTGAGTCAGTTGGTACGTGACCTCACACTTTTGTATCTTTTCCCGACAGAAGAAGGTGGAGGAGAGAATATCAGGGGTGTATGGGGTCCTTGATTATGCTGGCTTTTTTTCCAAGGCAGCGGGAAGTGTGGACGGAGTCAATGAATAGAAATGTTTGTGAGAAAACTAAGAATCATGGAATCCCTACAGTGCAGAAGGAGGCCATTTGGCCCATCGAGTCTGCACTGACCACAATCCCATAGCATACAGTGAAAAATATTGTTTCTTGCACGCTCTAAAGACAAAGTATACCGTACACAGAGAAGGAAAGGAGAGAGTGCAGAATGCAGTGTTACAATCTTAGCTAAGGTGTAGAGCAAGATTAACTAAATTTGAGGTGGGTCCATTTAAAATTTTGATGGCAGCAGGGAAGAAGCTGTTCTTGAGTCGGTTGGTACGTGACCTTAGACTTTTGCATCTTTTTCCTGACGGGAGGTGGAAGAGAGAATGTCTGGGTTGCGTGCGGTCCTTGATTATGCTGGCTGCTTTTCCGAGGAAGCACAGACGGTGTCAATAGAGTAAAATTCACCTTGGAAATCTCATAAACCTTGACCTCGGCAAGTACAAGAGCTTGTATTTATCTGTGGGCAGCACGGTGGGACAGTGGTTAGCACTGCTGCCTCACAGTGCCAAGGACCTGGGTTCAATTCTCGGCTTGGATCACTGTGTGGAGTCTGCACGTTCTTCTCGTGTCTGCGTGGGTTTCCTCCGGGTGCTCTGGTTTCCTCCCACAGTCCAAAAGTGTGCAAATTAGGTTGATTCGCCATGCTAAATTGCCGCTTAGTGGAGGGGGAGTAGGAGGGTAAATATGTGGGGTTGCGGGGATAGGACCTGGGTGGGATTGTTGTCGGTGCACAGTTCATGGGCCAAATGGCCTCCTTCTGCACTGTAGATTCTATGACTTGAGATTCTGCAAAGTCCCCCTCCCCCTCCCCACCCCCCCAATTTTCTACGGTCCCAGTTGTGAGAACACTGGACAAATTGGATACTTGTAAGGATCTGGCCTTGCAGAGAATTTAAAGAATATAATTTGTGAAAGAACCAGGGATAAGGAAATAAATGGCAGGACTCCAAGATTAAATTGAAATTCCCAAAGAATCTCTACTATACAATCTTGAACAAAACAAACAAAAGCAATAATGATTAAATTGGTACACTGAGCAAATAAGATAATGATTTGAAGTAATATGAGCTTCTGCCTTAAACACAATCAAACAGGCTTGGCCAAGCTGAACCTTTTAACTGCGGCTTTCACTCTGATCAACTTTTAAAAATACTCTGGGAGGCTGTTCCTTTTTCTCTTGAGTCTGGTTGTTCAAGTTACAACCAGACTCAAGAATTACAGCCGATGGTATATTCATGCCAGTATAGAATCCATAGAATCCCTACAATGCAGAAGGAGGCCAGTCGACCCATTGAGTCTGTACCGACAGTACGACCAGCTCGTCCAAGTACAGTGTCACTGATGGTCATATATCACAACTCACCAGACACGCACAGAAACTCCTTTGATGTGCATTCACAGCGATTTGGTCCACGCCAATTCTCTATAACTCTGTTTTTCCCTTCCTAAACATACAAAGAGCAAAGAACAGTATAGTACAGGAACAGGCCCTTCGGCCCACCAAGCCTGCACCCGATCACGTTGTCTTAGCTGGACTAACTGCCTGTATCCCTCCATTCCCCACCTGTTCATGTGCCTATCCAGAAAAGTGTTAAATGTCACTAACCTGTCTGCCTCAACCACCTCCAGATCCCCACCGACTCTGTGTAAAAAACTTCCCCTCACATCTCCCTTTCCCCCCTTACCTTGAACTTGTGCCCCCTTGTAATTCTCATTTCTGCCCTGGGGAAAAGACCTTCAGCTGTTCACCTTATCTCTGCCCTCATAATTTTATAAACTTCTATCAAGTTGCCCTCAGCCTCCGTCTTTCTGGGGAGAACAATCCCAGTTTATTCAATCTCTCCTCATAGCTAATACCCTCCATACCATAAACCCTTTCCGTATTCCCTCATGAACTGAGTTCTCTGGTTCAATAGGACAGACTGGATGTCTGCAGCCTCCAGATCAGTCTCACTTACACCTATTTTTTCTAAAAAAATACACCAAATGTACCAGTTTTCCTTCAATGCGTGGCTCCACCCTGAACATTTTTTTCCATAGCAACCACAGGGCTTTCTTGCTTCTCAAAAACTCTCAGTTGTGTCAAAGGTTCAGCATGGTTTACAAATACACACCAAAAGTAAGCAACCTCAATTAACCTTAAACTGAAACCAAAGCTCTACATTCTTAATCCTTAATATAACCCCCAAAAAAACAGTTATAACATTAGTCTGATCGTAAGGTCAAAGCCATTTGCTGCCTCAGCCAGAGAGTTTACAATGATATTTCCTCTTCCATGTTTGCCAGAAGGACTCAGTCACCCCTTTCTCTGAGCAACCAAGTTAGCAAGGATCACCTCCCCTCCCTGTTCATAGACCTTGGCTGCAATCCCATTTATTCAACAGGCTTCATGTGATTTTAATTGTGTTGTGGAATTCTTGATCTCCTCATGGGTCGGTAGTTTTTTTCCAACTCTAAACTTCACTTCCCTCTGAGAGGTCTTTGCGATAGAATGGTTCCTGCACCATCTGCTAGTCACCAAATCAGCTCTCAAGTGTTCTGACTATTGGCGCAAGATGGACACTTTGTCAAAAGCAGGGTTGTGTCATCAGAAGTCTTAAGTGGCGCCTGCACCTGGCAAGAAGGTGATCCACATACAGATTTCAAGGTTTAATAGAAAGAGCTCATATCTCCCACACCTGCAAACATTTGCATCCTTTCAAAGAACAAAGAAAATTACAGCAACAGGCCCTTCGGCCCTCCAAGCCTGCACCGATCATGCTGCCCGACTTAACTAAAACCCCCTACCCTTCCGGGAACTA
Source organism: Mustelus asterias (assembly GCF_964213995.1). Taxonomy (NCBI): domain Eukaryota; kingdom Metazoa; phylum Chordata; class Chondrichthyes; order Carcharhiniformes; family Triakidae; genus Mustelus; species Mustelus asterias. The sequence continues at coordinate 180,939,173 of NC_135801.1, read as the reverse complement.
TATCCCTCTATTCCTAGCCTATTCATGTCTTTGTCAAGGCGCTTTGTCAAAGTCACTATTGTATCTGCTTCCATCACCTCCACCGGCAGCGGAGTTCCAGGCACTCACCTTTCTCTGTGTTAAAAACTTGCCTCATACATCTCCTTTAAACCTTGCCCCTCGCACCTTAAACCTATGCCCCCAAGTAATTGACTCTTCCACCCTGGGAAAAAGCTTCTGACTATCCACTCTGTCCATGCCCCTCACTATCTTGTACATTTCTATCAGATTGACTCTCAACCTCCGTCATTCCAGTGAGAACAAATCAAGTTTCTCCAATTTCTCCTCATAACTAATGCCCTCCATGCCAGGCAACATCTTGGTAAATCTTTTCTGTACCCTCTCCAAAGCTTCTTCATCCGTCTGGTAGTGTGGCAAATGATATCCGCCAATTATTTTGGACAACTCGGAGACTGGTTTTCAGGGAGTTGCAGATTGCCCGACAAGTAGCTAGGTTGCATACAGGATACAAGCCTGGTCATCAGAACATGCATGTAATTCATAGAATCCCTACAGTACAGAAGCAGGCCATTCAGCCCATTGTCTCTGCACCAACTCGTCAACAAAGCATACCACCCAGACCCTAACCCTATAATCAAATGTATTTACCCCGCTAATCCCTCAAACATCTTGGGAAACTAAAGGGAAAGGCCAGAATTGAACCCAGTTTCCTGATGCTGTGAGGCAGCAGTGCTAATCTATTGTGACAGTGTCTCTGTTGAAGACATTCTTGGATTTTCTTGTTATTTTCATCAAATCAATCTTGATATCTCTCGCAAAAGCAAAGCACTGCAGATACTGGAAATCTGAAATAAAAACCGAAAACACTGGAGATACTCAACATGCCAGGCAGCATCTGTGGTTCTATTGAAAGGTCATGACCTGCAACATTGGACAGAGCTTTATGGGTAACGGACTTTCTCACAGGGACCACAAGGTTAAGCAGACTTTGCAACATGTAGGTTGTTTACTCTTGATGGTATCTTCTCATCTGCCATCGATTAGCTGTTAAGTCCATCAATTAAACTTTATCCTCCGTGCTTGAGGTCACCACAGCAGAGAGGATTACTCAGCAACTTGCTCTGTAGTCCAAGGGTCACAGAGAGTATTGTCTGAATATATATAAAACCCATATTTTCACTATTCAAGGTGTAGAAAGTGAAAAACAAAAACTTAACCTAAACAGCAGCCAGCACAGAGAGAAAACAAGGTCAAGAAAAACAGGTCACTACTGAGTAAGCATTGCTGGCTACCTATCAGTAGCTACCAGGTGAGAAAATACAAATGAATTCAAATATTAAAAATCAAAGCTGAGCAAATCACAGAATCCCTACAGTGCAGAAGGAGGCCATTTGGCCCATAGAGTCTGCACCGACCACAATCCCTCTTAGGTCCCGTAATCCCACATATTTACCCCACTAATCCCTCAAACCTATACATCTGGGACACTAAGGGGCAATTTAGCATGGCCAATGTACCTAACCTACACATCTTTGGACTGTGGGAGGAAACCAGAGCACCCGGAGGAAACCCACACAGACACGGGCAGAACGTGCAAACTCCACACAGACAGTGACCTAAGCCGGGAATCGAACCTGGGTCCCTGGAGCTGTGAGGCGGCAGTGCTAACCACAGTGCCACCATGCTGCCCACAATAAAATTACAAATAACAAGATTGACTGGCTGCAGCCCTCAGGCACAACCTTAATACTGGTGGGGGTTTCTAGCTGCTGATGCCAAGGCCAGAGGAAGGCCATGGATGTCTGGTGGAGCCTGTGGGAGAGCAGTCGGTGGTGGGGCATTGTCGTGGCTGTCCTGCTTTCTCCTGAAGGGCTTCTCAACAAAGTAAGTCTACAAAATTTACCTCACTTCTTTTGATCAGTTGACAGCTCTCGCTGTGGTTCTACTGTCCAATCTAAACTCCAGGATGTGGGTTGGGTGGGTGGTGCTGGTGGCTGGGGCGGGGGGGGGGGGGGGGGGGGGGCTGTAGGTGATGGTGGCAAGGGGAGGGGGTATTCCCATTTCTACATCCAAATTACATTGAAGAAGTGATGGTGACAGTTGCAAACTTTCATTTTATAGCCGCCTCCTCCTGGCTGGAGTCGGTGGGGGGTTCTTGGCCTACAGAAAGTGGATGAGGGTGAAATAGGTGGGAAAGGAGAGATCTCAGGGTGGCTAAGTGAGCTTGGCCTAAATCCAACTTCTCCCATGCGCCTTTCTTTCTGGAAAAGAAGGAGTTAAGGAAATACTTTTGAGAAACAACTTGTGGGTAGCATTTGGAGCCAGAATCCCAAACTGGGCAGATTCAGGCCAATTATCGGGCCCACCCTATTAAAGTTTATTTATGACACAAGTCGGCTTACATTAACACTGCAGTGAAGCTACTGTGAAAATTTTCCAGTCACCACACTCCGGTGCCTGTTCGGGTACACTGAGGGAGAACTTAGCATGGCCAATGCGCCTAACCAGCACGTCTTTCGGACAGTGGGAGGAAACCGGAGCACCCGGAGGAAACCCACGCAGACACAGGGAGAACGTGCAGACTCCGCACAGACAGTGACCCAAGCCAGGAATCGAACCCGGGGTCCCTGGCGTTGTGAGGCAGCAGTGCTAACCATTGTGCCACCGTGCCGCTCAAGGTGACATGTGCGTTGTTTTTGGAGCATGTTACCTATCTGGTCCTTACTGTATCCATGCAGAATTATTTACGTTATCCGTAGTAAATCATGGAAGTTGTTGGATTGCCTCCAATTTGCACTGATATTTGTTATTGTCCATATGAGTAAACTGTATAATATGTCATTTCTGCAAATAGGTTATAATAATGATAAATTGCTCCAAAATTGTAAAACTCCTAGAACGTATAGATAGCTGCAATTATTGATCTTCAGTCATCTGTTATAAATGTAGTCGAACTGAGGCTTTTGCACTGAAGAAATGCTTACCCTAAACCTTTCTTCACAATAAAATCCACTTTTTCAACAACTCCTCTAAATCAGAGTTATCTTCTAAAGAGGGAAGCATTTAGCTTACTGTGCCGCATGTGCAGATACTTGCCCAGAAAAGGCACTGAAGGCAACAGAAGAGAAAAGACTTGCTTTCGTATAACATCCTATTGGGTTACTCAAAGGGCGGGATTTCCCAGCTACGCTCGCCCCAAAATCCCACCCGAGATCAACGGAATTCTGCACAGTCCGCCCCCTGCCGGCTACGCTTTCTGTGGCGGGCGGGACCGGAAAATTCTGTCCAAAATGTCCCAAAGCACTTCCCATACAAATTATGGCTGATGTGCAGCGACTGTTGTGTTTTTTTTATTCATTCGTGGGACATGGGTATCACTGGCTGGCCAGTACTTATTGCCCATCCCTAATTGCCCTTGTTCTGAAAGAAGTGCTGGTTAGATGCATTGACCCGAACAGGCACCGGAGTGTGGCGACCAGGGGAACTTCACAGTAACTTCATTGCAGTGTTAATGTAAGCCTTACTTGTGACTAACAAATAAACCTTACTTTTAGGGCAGTTGAGAGTCAACCACATTGCTGTGGCTCTGGAGTCACATGTAGGCCAGACCAGGTAAGGACGGCAGATTTCCTTCCTTAAAGGAAATTAGTGAACCAGATGAGGTTTTCTAACTTCGCCAATGGTTTCACGGTCATCAAATTCCATCATCTACCGTGGCGGGATTGGAACCCGGTTCCCCGGAACATTAGCTGAGTTTCTGGACTAATAGTCTAGTGATAATGCCACTAGGCCATCGCCTCCCCATTATTACACAAATAACAATAACTCTCTGACTCACAAAGGGTATTATAATTGATCAATATGGGGGTTGGAAAGCAAGTGAAGAGTAAACTGGAAAGGAAAGGGTTGCTCTTGGTGGGCCTTTCTTGTTTCTAAGCTTTCTAATACGCTGTTAGAGATCACTGCACTCAGCAAGTTATATTTTGATTTTAGGACATGTACTACAAAACACTGTCAGAATTCAGTCAGAATCCAGTCACCAAATCACACAGATTGTACTGACTTAATTTTTAAATATCCCTTTACAAGATCAAGCTTTCTGAACAAGAGCAGGCAGACATTTCCTGTTCATACCATCTCAATTCTGTGTCATTTATAACATTTGAAATTATAATAGCTGAATTGTTCATAGATAGTCTGAAACATGGTTCTGATGTTTCGTTGATTTGATTGATTATTGTCACCTGTATTAGTATACAGTGAAAAGTATTGTTTCTTGCGCACTATACAGACAAAGCATACCACTCATAGAGAAGGAAAGGAGAGAGTACAGAATATAGTGTTACAGTCATAGCTAAGGTGTAGGGAAAGATCAACTTAATACAAGGTAGGTGCATTCAAAAGTCTGATGGCAGGAGGGAAGAAGCTTTTCTTGAGTCAGTGAGCGGCGCGGTGGCACAGTGGTTAGCATTACTGCCTCACAGTGCCAGGGACCCGGTTTCGATTCCCAGCTTGGGTCACATCTGCATGGAGTTTGCACGTTTTCCCTGTGTCTGCATGGGTTTCCTCCGGGTGCTCCGGTTTCCTCCCACAGTCTGAAAGACATGCTGGTTAGGTGCATTGAGCTGAACAGGGGCCGGAGTGTGGCGACCAGGAGAATTTCACAGTAGCTTCATTGCAGCGTTAACATAAGCCTTATTTGTGACTAATAAATAAACTTTTAAAAACTTTCAGTTGGTACATGATCTTAGACTTTTGTATCTTTTTCCCGATGGAAGAAGGTGGAAGAGAGAATGTCCAGGGTGCGTGGGGTCTTTGATTATTGCTGGCTGCTTTCCCAAGGCAGTGGGAAGTGTGGACAGAGTCAATGGATGGGAGGCTGGTTTCCGTGATGGATTGGGCTTCATTCACGACAAAGAATAAAGAACAAAGAAAAGTACAGCCCAGGAACAGGCCCTTCGGCCCCCCCAAGCCTGCGCCAATCAAGATGCCTGCCTAAACTAAAACCGTATGCACTTCCGGAGTCAATATCCTTCCATTCCCATCCTATTCATGTATTTGTCTAGTTGCCCCTTAAATGCTCTATCGTACCTGCTCCTACCTTTGTAGTTTCTTGCAGTCTTGGGCAGTGCAGGAGCCATACCAAGCTGTGATGCAAGCAGAAAAAATGCTTTCTATGGTGCATCTGTAAAAGTTGGTGAGAGTCGTAGCAGACTCGCCAAATTTCCTTAGCCTCCTGACAAAGTAGAGGCGTTGGTGGGCTTTCTTAACTATAGTGTCAGTGTGGAGGGGCCAGAACAGATTGTTGGTGATCTGGACACCTAAAAACTTGAAGCTGTTGATCATTTCCACTTCATCCCCATTGATATAGACAGGGTCATGTCCTCCACTACGCTTCCTGAAATTGATGACTATCTCTTTTGTTTTGTTGACATTAAGGGAGAGATTATTCTTTTCACACCAGTTCACCAGATTCTCTATCTCTTTCCTGTACTCCGTCTCATTATTGTTTGAGATCCGACACATTACGGTAATGTCATCAGCAAACTTGACAATCTAGTTGGAGTGGAATTTGGCCACACAGTCGTAAGTCATAAGTCATAAGGAGTGTAGTAAGGGGCTGAGGACACAGCCTTGTAGGGCACCGGTATTGAGGATGATTGTGGAGGAGGTGTTACCTACTCTTACTGATTGCAGTCTGTGGGACAGGAAGTCTGTGATCCATCACTGAGGGAGGAGCCGAGGCCCAGGCCATGGAGTTTGCAGATGAGTTTTGTAAGAATAATGGTGTTGAAGGCTGAGCTGTAGTCAATAAATAGGAGTCTGATGTAAGTGTCTTTGTTATCCAGGTGTTCAGAGATTGATTTGTTTAAATGGCAGTCCCTGAGGAATACTCATCTGGTATTCTCTATGGATATGTATTTTTCGATTGTGAAACGCATCCAATACACCAAAAATGAAGGAATTTCCCACTTTTTGGTATACACAGCTTGATATGAAATTATTCTTTGTCTCCATTGCTCACATAACCTGGAGTTTGACCAAACGTTTATAAGATGCTGAGTATAGCTTGCTTCTACAATAACTCCAATGGAACTCAACATCTTGCCAAGTCCCATGTCTTCTTCCCATGAAAGAGTACATTATATTCATCATCTGTCTGTGCCAGGTGCAGCAATCCTGGATGAGCCTAGTCCATGATGCAAAGTCGAGATCCTTGTGGTGCTTCTTTTGACCATCTTACGAATGCACATTAGAACCAAGCTCTTTATAGAAAACATGCTTTGGTTGTTGTATTGTCGTATGAGGAGCGGTGAGTGTCAGTGACTACATGACTAGCCCAACTCAATTGTGCCTATGGATGTTTGGTATGCTGTCTTGGGTGGGCACCTCAGTGTCTGGTATTTTGTCCTGCCATCTGATCTTCAGAAGCTTTGAAGTCAGCTCAGGTGAAAGTAGTTGAACATTCTATCATGAAGTTGCTACAAGAGTTCAAGTCTTCCAATGTGTCGAGCAGAATGAACAGGATTATTGCTTTCAGTTTGGTGGATAGACTTACTCCTCTTCATTCCCAGACTGATGTTTGCCAAAGGATATACTTATCTTTAAGTTTTTTTTATTAGTCACAAGTAAGATTAACACTGCAATGAAGTTACTGTGAAATTTCCCTAGTCGCCACACTCCGGCACCTGTTCGGGTCAATGCACCTAACCAGCACGTCTTTCAAAATGTGAGAGGAAACCGGAGCACCCGGGCGAAACCCACGCAGACACGGGGAGAATGTGCAAACTCCACACAGACAGTGACCCAAGCCAGGAATCGAACCCAGGTCCTGGTGCTGTGAAGCAGCAGTGCTAACCACTGTGTCACTGTGCCGCCCCTTTTGATCAGGCATTTTCCAACATTCCAAACTCAACATTGAGCTCAATTATTTCAGGTCATAATTACTGCCTTCATTCTGTTTTATTTTTCTTTGCTGACTTTGGTTTTTTTCTCTTTGTTTTTGTTTTTGCAGGGCAACTGTTCATCATTCATAGGGTTTGTCGTATGAGGAGAAGTTGAGGATTCTGGGTCTGTACTCAATGGAGTTTAGAAGGTGATGGGGGATCTAATGAAACTTAAAGAGTACTGAGAGGCCTAGATAGAGTGGATGTGGAGAGGATGTTTCCACTAGTGGGAGAGACTAGAACACACAACCTCAGAATGAAGGGACGCTCCTTGCAAACTGAGATGAGGAGGAATTTCTTCAGCCAGAGGGTGGTGAATCTGTGGAACGCATTGCCACAGAAAGCTGTGGAGGCCAGGTCATTGAGTGTCTTTAAGACAGAGATAGATAGGTTCATAATCAATAAGGGGATCAAAGGTTATGGGGAGAAGGCAGGAGAATGGGGATGAGAAAAATATCAGCCATGATTGAATGATGGAGCAGACTCGATGGGCCGAGTGGCCTAATTCTGCTCCTATATCTTATGGTCTTATGGTCATTCCGCCATTCACATTGCTCCAGATACATCTTTTGTTCCATTACTTGTCTCATTGTCACTCTCTTTTGCCTTATATTATCAACCATTCTATAATTTAATCTTAAGAATGGTATGGAGGCATCGTGGTTAGCATTGCTACCTCACAGCACCAGGGACCCAGGTTTGTGTCCTGGCTTGGGTAGCTGTCTATGTGAATGTTCTCCCCGTTTCCACCGGGTGCTTCGGTTTCCTCCCCCAGTCCGAAAGACGTGCAGGTTGGGTGCATTGGCCATGCTAAATTCTCCCTCAGTGTACCCGAACAGGCTCCGGAGTGTGGTGACTAGGAGATTATCTCAGTAACTTCATTACAGTGTTAATATAAGCCTACTTGTGACACTAATAAACTTGAAACTTAAACTCTTGCATTCCATCCCATCACCGGACCTCCCCTTTTGTTCTTTTTCCCACCATTCCCCAACATTTCACACAACGGAAAACCTGTTGCAGTCTCTGATTTTTCCCAGTTCTGTTGAAAAGTCCCCAACCAGAAACATTAACTCCGCTTCTCTCCCTATAGATCCTGCCAGCTCTGCCAGGGCGTTCCAACACTTTCTGTTCTTAGTATTAGCTTGCTTCTTAAATGGCTCACTTACCGAGAAGAATATGCGAATAATTATGCCTGAGTCAATCGCAACAGAACCACAGTACAGCCTTGAGTGGAATTAGTTAACACAACTCATATCATTGCAAAGGTCAAACATTGAAAATTACAATAGGCAGCAAGGCAAAGGTTATGAAGTGTTAATTGTTACAGCAATTTAAGTGCATCATAGTCTCCCCATCTCTTCATTACAGTCTAACAAAGTCACATTCAATCACACAGATTACTGTTCAGATTAGCAAGGTTATCTATTCCGAGATGTCAATCAATTAGATGGGAACTTGAGGAATGTTCTAAACAGTGGAATTTAATGTATGTTTGATACCAAAAGAAAACGTAGCTGGTCTCATATGCAAGTTTTGCGGATAATACTAAGATTGCTGGAGTTGCGGATAGTGATGAAGATTGCCAGAGAATGCAGCAGGATATAGATGGGCTGGAAAATTGGGCAGAGAAATGGCAGATGGAATTTAATCTAGACAAATGCGAGGTGATGCATTTCGGTAGATCCAATTCAGGTGGGGGCTGTAAAATAAATGGCAGAACCATCAGGAGCATAGACACACAGAGAGATCTGGGAGGACAGGTCTACAGATCCTTAAAAGTGGCAGCACAGGTGGAAGAAAGCATATGGCACGCTTGCCTTCATCGGAAGGGGGATCGAGTATAAAAGTTGGCAAATTATATTACAGTTGTATAAAACGTTGGTTAGGCCGCATTTGGAATACTGTGTCCAATTCTGGTCCACACTACCAGAAGGACATGGAGGCTTTGGAGAGAGTGCAGAAAAGTTTTACCAGGATGTTGCGTGGTATGGAGGGTATTAGCTACGAGGAGAGATTGAATAAACTGGGATTGTTCTCCCTGGAAAGACAGAGGCTGAGGGGCAACCTGATAGAAGTTTATAAAATTATGGGGGGCTGTTGAGCCTCATTTGCTACATTGCTTCATTTTTGCAAAGGTTTCATTTTAAGATATTTCTGCCGATGCAATTACATTTAAATGTAAGCTTTAAAAATTAACTAGCTCAGCTTTAACTTGACTACATTTTAAAATTCAGAAGGCAAGCTGGGTTAGCTGGGAAAATTGACTGCATTTTTGAAAAGCAAGCAAAAACAGGCTTTTCGTAAGTCAAACGAAGATTTTAATGAACAACATCCAGTTTCTCCAAGTCAGAGACAGCATGTGCCAAACAATTTCAAGAACAAGATAACAAATTGCATGTAGAATCATAGAATCCCTACAGTACAGAAGAAGGCCATATGGCCCATTGAGTCTGCACCAACCACAATCCCACCCAGGTCCTATTCCCACAGCCCCACACATTTTACCCTGCTAATCCCCCGATGCTAACAGACAATTTAACATGGCCAATCAACCTAACCTGCACTTCTTTGGCGTGTGGGGGGAAACTGGAGCACCCAGAGGGCACCCACACAGACACGGGGAGAATGTGCAAACTCTACACAGACAGTGACCCAAGCCGGATTTGAACCTGGGACCCTTATGTTGTGAGGCAGCAGTGTAACCATTGTGCCACCATGCCACCCCATTGCAAAAATATTGTAGTTTCAGCTCTATGTTTTGAGTTCAGTCCAGCTTTTTTTTTTAGTTCTGTGTTCAAGATCATCAGAGGGGGCTGGCAGGAAAAAGCCAGTCTCTCTCTCTCCCTCTCTAGTTTTTCTCTTTCTTTTCACTTGTGTAATGATTTAATTTTAAGTTCTGTTCAATGAAATAAATTAATTTAAACTCCGTCCCAGCGCCGCCTTCAAAGGAATGAATGGACCCAACAGGGGTATAGATAGGGTGAACAGTTGGAAGCTTTTTCCCAGGGCAGAAATGACAATTACAAGGGGGAACACATTCAAGATAAGGGGGGAAAGTTTCAGTAGAGATATGCGGAGGAAGTTTTTTTACACAGAGAGTGATGGGGGCTTGGAATGTCCTGCCAAGTGAGGTGGTTGAGGCAGACGCATTGGCGACATTTAAGACTTATCTGGATAGACACATGAACAGACGGGGAATAGACGGATACAGGCCGTTGGTCTAGATAGGACAATATGATCAGCACAAGCTTGGAGGGCTGAAGGGCCTATTCCTGTGCTGTACTATTCTTTGTTTTTTGTTCTATTAGAGCATTTAATCAGTTTACACTATTTAACATTCATAAACAACAAACTACAGCCAGATGGCTATAATTCTGACTTCTTGAACTCGTAAAATCTTCTCAATTTATTCCACTTTCTGCTCATCTACCAAACTGACCCCATCACTGAGATCCAAGGCTGGCTACCTTGGTTAAATTTATCACACTTTGGTTCCAGTAACAACTGTTCCTGATCTGATGAAGGAATCATGCCTGAAAAAAAATTGCTCTGTGCTCTCCACACATGCTAAACTGCCCTAACTGTTCCCAGTGTTTTCTGATTTACTTTCATATTTCCAGCACCTCTATAGTATTTTCCCTTTTTTTTCCCTCCGGTGTTCGTCCTTTCCTGCGTTTCTGCCCTCCTGGATTTTCAGTACCAACTGATGTGGTTTTCTGTGAGTGCAGCAGTCTGTTTCTGTCTGTATCTTTCCAAAGGGTTTTGCTCGGCATTTGCCAAGTGTAATTATGGGATAGTCGTTGTTCATGAATGTCTGCCTCCTGCTCATTGGGTGGGATGGGGTGCAGCGTGTGAATGTTCAGCCATCAAGGCCAGAAAGACCCAATTCGTGCATCTCCACCCCACCCATCCGCCAGCAAACTGGGGCTCAGCATTTTTAAACAATTCTTTAACAGGGACGTGGGTGTCGCTGGCTAGGCCAGCATTTATTGCCCATCCCTAATTCCGTTGAGAAGGTTTGAAGTTTAAAGTTTCTTTATTAGTGTCACAAGTAGGCTTACATTAACACCGCAGTGAAGTCACTGTGGGAATCCCCTCGTCGCCACACTCCAGCGCCTGTTTGGGTTACACTGAGGGAGAATTTAGCATGGCCAATGCACCTAATCAGCAACACGTCTTTCAGACTGTGGGAGGAAACCTGCGCAGACTCAGGGAAAACGTGCAAACTCCACACACACAGAAACCCAAGCTGGGAATTGAACCCGGGTTCTTGGTGCTGTGAGGCAGCAATGCTAAACACTGTGCCAACATGCCGCCCATTTTTGTAGAAGTACTTCCCAACATCTCTCCTGAACAGTGTGGCCCTAATTTTTAGACCATGCCTCCTAGTTTTAGAATCTCCAACCAGTGATATCTTTATCTGTCCTCTCTTTTCCTGTTAATATCTGGAAGACTTTGATCCAATCACCCCTTAACCATCTAAACTCAGGAACAAACAGGCCTAAATCCTCATAATTCAACCCCTGAAGTTCAGGTATCATTCTTGGAAACCTATGGTGTACTCCCCTCAAGGTCAATATACCCTTCTTAAGGTGAGGTGCCCAAACTGTTCACAGTACTCCAAATGGGGTCTAACCAGGGTTTTGTATCACTGCATCCTTATACTCCAGTCCTCTAGATATAAAGGCCAGCATTCCATTACCCTTCTTGATTATTTTCGGAACCTGTTCATGGCATTTTAAAGATCTATGTGCCTGAACCGTTGTAATTTTATGCTATTACCTACACTGTCTGTAATGCCACCTAACATTGTGTCTGCAGCAAATTTGGATATGTAATTTTCTATGTCATTATCCAAGTCACAGCTGAAAGTCTTTGGGTCCAGAATACTATTTGGTAGAACACCTGCAGCAATGTCCTGGAACTGAGATGGTTGACTTCAAACAATCGTAACCATCTTCCTTTGTGCCAACCAGTGGAGAGCTTCACCCCCGGATTCCCATTGACTCCAGTTTTGTTAGGGCTCCTTGATGCCACACTTGATCAAAAGCTTACTTGATGTCAAGGACAGTCAGTCTCACCTCACCTCTGGTGTTCAGCTCTTTCGTCCATGTTTGAAACAAAGCTGTAATGAGGTCAGGAGCTGCGTGATCCTGGCAAAACCCAAACTGGGCATCACTGAGCAGGTTGTTTCAGAGAAAGTGCTGCTTGATGTTAATGTTGATGAACTCCTTTGTTACCTTGCTGATGATCGAGAGTAGACTGACAGGGCGATGTCTGGTCGGGTTGGATTTGCCTTCTGTTTTGTGGACAGACCATACCTGAGCAAATTTCTACATTGCTAGTAGATGCCAGCATTGTAACTTACTGGAACAGCTTGGCTTGGGGCACGGCAAGTTCTGGAGCACAAGTCTTCAGTATTATTGCTGGAATATTGTCAGGAGCCGTAGTCTTTGCAGTATCCAGAGCCTTCAACCATTTCAGGAAGAGACCAAGATAATCATCCACTCAGCACCACTGGCTGAAGATTGTTTTAGAATTATAGAATCCCTACAGTGCAGAGGGAGGCCCTTCGGCCCATCAACCCTGCACCAACAGCAATGCCACCCAGGCCCTATCCCCATAACCTCACATATTTACCCTGCTAATCTCCCTGACACTAAGGGGTAATTTAGTGTGGCAAATCCACATAACCCATACACCTTTTCAAATGCTTCAGCCTTATCTTTTGCATTGATGTGCTGGGCCCTTCCATCATTGCGGATGGGGATATTTGTGGAGCCTCCTCTTCCAGTGAGTTGTTTAATTGTCCACCACCATTCACAGCTGGATGTGGCAGCACTGCAGAGCTTAGCTCTGATGGTGGAAATGATCTGTTGGTTTTGGAATCACTTATCTCTGACTCTCGCATGCTGCTTTCACTGTTTGGCATGCAAGTAGTCTTGTGTTGCAGTTTCACCAGGTTGACACCTTAGTTTTACATATGCTTAGTGCTGCTCCTGGCATGCGCTCCTGCATTGTACCCCTTGGTGGTAATGGTAGAGTGAAGGATATGCTGGGCAGTGAGGTTACAGATTGTGGTTGAGTATAATTCTGCTGCTGCTGATGGCCCACAGCACCTCATGGATGCCCAGTATTGAGTTGCTAGATCTGTTCGAACTCTATCCCATTTAGCAGGGTGGTAACGCCACACATGATGGAGGGCATCCTCAATGTGAAGACAGGACTTTGTCTCCACAAGGACTGTGCGTGGTCATTCCTACCGATACTGCCGTAGACAGATACATCTGACCCAGGCAGGTTCATGAGGATGAAGTCAAGTTAGTTTATCCCTCACCACCTGTCTCAGTCCTAGACTAGCAGCTATGTCCTTTCGGACCTGATTTGCTCAGCCAGTAGTGGTGCTACTGAACCATTCCTGCTAATGGACATTGAAATCCTCCAGTCAGTACACATTGAGTTCCCCAGCCACCCTCAATGCCTCCCCCAATTGGTGTTCAACATGGAGGAGTACTGATTCATCAGTTGAATGGGGGCAATAGATGGTAATCAGCAAGTTTGCTTATGTTGGACTTCATGATACTTGTGGAGTCCAGAATCGATGTTGAGAACTAGATGCCACTGTGCCGCCACCTCTGGTGTGTCTTTCCTGTTGGTGGCACAGGACATACCCATGATGGCGTCTGGGACATTGTAAGGTGCGGGTCTGTGAGTCTATGTCATGCTGCTGAGTCTGTGGACGGCACAGTGGTTAGCACCAACCTTATCTTTGGTTTCTTTACCTTAGTTTCCCCTCTTTGCCTGTTTAAGGGTGGTCTTGGTTTTTGTGGTGTGTTGCAAGTTGGCTGCAGGTGAAAAGCCGTAACCAAAAATATTTCACGACGTGGGACGTGACTTTTACAAGCTGAATGCATTTTTTGAGGTCGTGCGATCAGATGTCATGCAATCGTATATCACATGGTCAGATATCATGTGGCCAGAATGTCACATGATTAAATCTCCAGGAATGTCTCCAGCTAGAGTTGGCAACTCAACATCTGTACCATATGCTCATTGACTCACCAGAAAGGTTGGCCGCACCAAACGAACTTACATTCGAGGCCGGTCCATTGAGCTGAAACTATTTTATTTATTAGTCACAAGTAGGCTTACATGAAGCCACAGTGAAAGTCCCCTATTCGCCACACTCCGGCGCTTGTTCGGGTACACTGAGGGAGAATTTAGCATGGCCAATGCACCTACCCAGCACGTCGTTCGGACTGTGGGAGGAAACCGGAGCACCCGGTGGAAACCCACACAGATACGAGGAGAACGTGCAAATTCCGCACAGTCACCCAAGCCGGGAATCGAACCTGGGTCCCTGGCACTGTGAGGCAGCGTTGCTAACCACTGTGTTACCGTGCTGCCCATTGACTATAGCAGTCAATGAATAAAATAAATCTCTTGCTATCGATGGGGGGAGGAAAAGAAACACAATAAACTCAGTGGATGAGGATGGGCAAAGAGTTTATTTGATTTATTGTCAGGATACAAAGACAGATTAGTCTACAGTTCAGGCAAATCAAAATTCTACATCCACTGTTATGTCCAATCTAACACATTACTCACTATATACTGCCTATCACAGCACTGTCAGTGAGTGACACAGGGCCACTAAAGAGCATTAAGGAGTCGCATCACAAGCACCTTGTCCCTGTGTGACAATTCCACAATGCCGTACCGACGGCAGCGCAACAGGTTTATATATTCTACGGGCTTGCTCATTGAGCTGCTTTCCAGAACCGTTAAAAGTTAAAGTACAATTAGCTGTCACTTCTGTTGTCAGTAACATTAATTACCAGGTTTCAGGGCTGCGGAATTATTACCAATGCCCACTGAATAAATAAGGTTTCAGTTTTCCCTTGAAAGCACGAACCTAATACCCTAATACGGTCAGTTATTAGTATGGATTACAAAATAAATAAAAGGCCATTGAAGTTACATGTTGTGCTTCATACTACACCAAACAGAGGGAACACATCTGCTTTATGTTGTTAATGTCCAGTATTGTATTATTTGTAACATACAAGCATTGATATTAAAGCCTTATAAGCTCAACACAGAGATCAGGTTAGCAAGCTGTGTAACCATTTTAGCTCCATCCCATTTTATTCCCTTATTTAACTACAGCAATGCTGGATTGTATGTACCTTTTAATTCTATAATTTAAATCCTATTCCAACGTCAAATCGGTCCC
Source organism: Mustelus asterias (assembly GCF_964213995.1). Classification (NCBI taxonomy): domain Eukaryota; kingdom Metazoa; phylum Chordata; class Chondrichthyes; order Carcharhiniformes; family Triakidae; genus Mustelus; species Mustelus asterias. The sequence goes on along the minus strand of NC_135801.1, from coordinate 180,923,987 downwards.
AATTCATTTAGGAGTCAGCCAATGATTTATTTTTGTATCTGAGGAACATCATCCAGTTTGCTTTGCTGAATTTTAATACAGCATCATTGGTCATCTCAAAGGGCTGCCGACAAGGTTTCCGCTGCTTTAGAAGGAGTCCATCGCCTTGAACTCGCTTAGGGCTTGCACTGGGGAAATGTGCTTCTTCTGTGACCCCCTCCTCACCCGGGTCTGGTACTCTTCTGGCTTCTCCCTCTTCACCAGTGGTTTCTTTTCAGGGGCTTTCATTTTCCAGGACACCACGGGGGAGTTCACAGCAGCCGTGCCGTACACCTTCTGGTATTTGGTGGACGCCACGTAGGAGGCCTTCACCGTCAGAACCACCGCATTCATCAGATTCTTGGCAGCCTGGATGAGCGACGTAGCACTATCCAACTGCATGGGAGAAAGCAGACAAGAGGATTCTGTCAGTCATCTGAAGTACCATTCCCACATCAGATTTCAGTTTATGATTTAGCGTTTACCGATAATCATGGTTTCAATTATTGAAAATATTCCGCAATAAAACAAGAAAAAGACTTGCATTTATATAGTATATTTCACAACCTCTAGATGCCTCAGAATGTTTTACAGAACAGTTTTCAGCTGTAGCCACTTGGCCTTCACGCCACTCTTGATTGCTTTGTATCTGAGAGCAATGGCCATTGGACAACTGGCCACCACATTCTCACCAGAATGGCAGCAACTATCTGTCCTGAGCAGTGTGGTTAGCATCAGCACAATTCATGATATAATGTGCAACTGCACTGCCCCCACCTCCCCTCTCCCCCCACCACCACCCTGAACATCCTTACTATTCAAGGACAAAAGGCATACCCATTGAAGGTGAAGAGTTTCAGCAACAATTCCTTGCTTACAATCAACCCAATTAGGCATCATTTGGCAATTAGGCATCAAACCCTGTGCAAGCTCAACTGAAGCTGCACTGTGATCTAAAGCACAATACTTCAGTACTGGTCCAGTGGTATTATTAATCCAGACTATTAATCCAGAAACTCAGCTAATGTGGGGACCGGGTTCGAATCCCGCCACAGCATTTGAATTCAAACACAAAATCTGGAATTAAGAATCTACTGATGACCATGAAACCATTGTCGATTGTCGGAAAAACCCATCTGGTTCACTAATGTCCTTTGGGGAAGGCAATCTGCCATCCTTACCTGGTCTGACCTACATGTAACTCCAGAGCCACAGCAATGTGGTTGACTTTCAACTGCCCTCGGGCAACTAGAGATGGGCAATAAATGCTGGCCAGCCAGCGACGCCCATGTCCCAAAAATAAACTTTTAAAATCTAGTGACTTTGCTCACAAACATTGTCACATGGGACTTATACGACCGACAGTTATCCTGGGTGAAGCAGACAACATGTTAAATAAAAATTGTATTTTTATTGCTCCTTTTGCAACCCCAAAGCACTTTGTTTCAGTAAAGATGCCCTTTCACAGATTTTATTAATGAACATAAAAAGGATTTATTAAAGTTTATTTATTCGTGTCACAAGTAGTGTCACAACACTGCAATGAAGTTACTGTGAAAATCCTCTGGTCGCCACACTCTGGCACCTGTTTGGGGTGCACCCAACCATCACTGACAATGGTAACCTTTACTCACAATAGTAATTAATATTACTAACAATTGTTCAGCATGCTCATGGCTGAAGCTTGTTCCCGCTATGTCTCCTGTCTAAGAGAGCACCACCCCCTGGGGAGTTTACCCATAGTCCCAATTGGTCACCCAAGCCAAGTGGCTCTTTTCTGCTGTGTTGACCTTAAAGGAACAATCACCAAATAATTAAATGAAGTACTTTTTGAAGTGATACTGTTATGTTTCAAAAAAAAGGCAGCAGCCAGTTTGTACACAGCACAAAAAGCGCTGTCATAATGACCAGCTAATGTTTGATGTTGTTGGCTGAAGGATAGAACAGATGGGCTGATCTTCTGGTGCCCCTTCCCTGCATGGCAGGAGCAATTAAAACTGACCTGCCTTTTTTTCTTATTCATTGGATGTGTGTGTCGCTGACTGGGCCAGCATTTATTGCCCATCCCTAATTCCCCTTGAACTAAGTCATCGAGTGCAGAAAAGGCCCTTTGACCTATCAAGTCTGCACCGACAATATCTACCACTATAGGCGTACTAATCCCATTTTCATGCCTTTGTCCCATGTCCTTGCGTATTAAAATATTTCAAGCGCTCACCCAAATATTTAAAGGTTTCTGAGCTCGACTACCTTCCCCAGGCAGTACATTCCAGATTCCCACCATTCCTGTGGCTTGTTAGTCTATTTCGGAGGGCAGCTGAGAGTTAATCACAATGCTGTGGGTCTGGAGTCACATGCAAGCCAGACAAAGATGGCGGATTGCCTTCCCCAAAGGACATTAATGAACCAGGTGGGTTTTTATGACAATCGTTTTGTGGTCATCATTAGAGTTTTAATTATGACTTTTTATTGCCATGGTGGGATTCGAATCCGGGTTCCCAGAGCATTACCCTGGGTCTCTGGATTACTAGTGACAATCTCACTATGCCACTGCCTCTCTCTGATTTGACTTTTATCCCTCAGTCAGCCTGAGAAGTTGGGCATTATTACAGTCATTTGCCCTTGGTTTGCAGAAAACAATCTTTCATACAACTAACTAAATGTGGTCAATATCACGTTTGATGTGCCGTTAGCAGAAAAGGAAATATATCTCACATACCTGAAAAACAATCCAACCCAAACTATTTTCCTGGCACCAATTAATACATTACAAATAAGTCACTCCCTTCCCTTACTGTGCTATCCCAAAGTGCAGCCTTGCCTGCTGGTGGTGCATTGATAGATCATAAAGGAACTTATAAATGGCTTCTACAAACATTACTTAAAGAAACTTTACCTGGGCACAGAGCTGGTAACGTCTTCAAACCATTCTGTGGCTATGCAAATTGGCTAACAAGTTTACTTCAAGTTTTACTCCACTGAGCGCACTTCAAAAGGACCATATAAGCCATGAAAGGCATTAGATAAATGAATGTTTTTCTATTTTTAACACCACTTATCATGCTAGATTTCAAATCTTTTTTTGATCTTCAAACTTTAACGAAAATATTATGTCATCTGGTAGGTCACCAGAATTAGGAAATCACTGTAGCATTGGGTCTAACATATGCAAATAGAGAACTGTCTTGTGACAATGCATAACACTCCATCTGACGAAGGAGCTCTGCTCCGAAAGCTTATGGTATTTGCTACCAAATAAACCTGTTGGACTTTAACCTGGTGTTGTGAGACTTCTTACTGTGCTAACACTACCTGGAACAGGCATCTATAACCTGCAACCAACCTCTTCACTTACTCCTTACATTAGAGAAACACAAAGATAAATTCTAAATAACACGCACCCACCATCAACTTTAATGTCATACACAGCACTCACTTATAAGGAAATAAATTGGTTTAACCTCATTTACACTAGGATCCAGAGAGTTTACTTGTAATGAAGTTGAACAAGGTTAAAAGATGGACATCCAGTGTATAAAGGTAATCCAACACTAAGAGAAAAACGGAAAGCAGTCTCATTCCCTCGATGGACTGCCATTAGCAGCCTTTCCCCTTGTTTTTGTGGCTATGACTCATCTTTCATTCCCTCACCCTGTAGTATAAATATCTCCCACTTTCTATGCCTTTTCGCTTTGACAAAGGGTCATCTGGACTCGAAACGTCAGCTCTTTTCTCTCCTTACAGATGCTGCCAGACCTGCTGAGATTTTCCAGCATTTTTTCTTACAACGTCCAGTGTAGTTGGTTTGATGCAGCCAATAGTGATGGGCATGTTGTCTTGGGCAGGACATGATGTATGTGTAAACAGTCTGTCAGTTACTTAGTCTAGTGTGTGGCCTATTAGATAAGAGGAGAGAGAGTGTGAGATGCCAGTGTTAGACTTTTCAACCTCAGGCTGTATTTTCCAATCAGTTTGTACTAATCCGCACCCACAAGTTGGGCAGTAAAACGTAATCCCTCTTCATTTTTCCACCTGCTCCATTTTCCACTGCCATTTTTGAATCATAGAATCCCTACAGTGCAGAAGGAGGCCATTCGGCCCATCGAGTCTGCACCGACAACAATCGCACCCAGGCCCTATCCCCATAACCCCAGGTATTTACCGTGCCAATCCCCTTCACATTAAGGAAAACTTATCATGGCCAATCCACCTAACCTGCACATCTCTGGACTCTGGACTTTGGGAGGAAACCGGAGCACCCGGAGGAAACCCACGTGGACACGGGGAGAATGTGCAAACTCCACACAGACACCCAAGGCCGGAATTGAACCCAGGTCCCTGGATCTGTGAGGCAGCAGTGCTAACCACTGTGTTACCATGCCGCCCATAAACCCATTTTGGAGTTAAAGAAAGTGGTCTTTCTTTAAATTGTAGGCAAAAAAAAACACGTTATATATCTAATATGTCATCATTTCTGTCAATGACACAGGAGATGCAGCAGGGTTGCTGGGCAGTAGGCCGAATAGGATCACAGGATCCCTACAGTGCAGAAGGAGGCCATTCGGCCCATCGAGTCTGCACTGACCACAATCAGACCCAGACCCTATTCCCATAATCCCACATATTTATCCTGCTAATCCCCCTGACACTAGGGTCAATTTAGCATGGCCGATCAACCCAACCTGCACATCTTTGGACTGTGGGAGGAAACCAGAGCACCCGGAGGAAACCCACGGGAGCAGACACGGGAGAATGTGCAAACTCCACGCAGACGGTGACCCGAGTACCTACAGGTCCCTGGCGCTGTGAGACAGCAGCGCTAACCACTGTACCACGCAATAACATTGGAAAAGCTCAGCATCCACACTGACAGTCTCAGTTTACAGCCTATTTCAGACTTATTTTTGGAGTTTTGTTTTTGCTATTGCCAAGTACTTTGCCAGGTGCGTTAGTGTGAGTTGTTGTGGGGCTATTATTCTCCTCCCCCTCATCGATTTCACATGGGGCTCATCAGCAATGAAATGAACTGAAGAGGATTCTTTGTTAAATCTGAGAGATGCTCCTAATACACTGAGGTGTTTAGACAAGTGAAAATACCTTGTGGGATTTAGGGAGCCAGGGCTCATTTCTGAGAGTAATCTGAGACATGGAGACAAAAGAAACCAGCTTTTTTCAAGAAGTTAAAGAGAAAAGCATAAACAGCATATTTCTCAAGTTTTTAAGTTTTAAGTTTATTTAATTAGTGTCACAAGTAGGCTTACATTAACACGGCAATGAAGTTACTATTAAAATCCCCTAGTCGCCACACTCGGGCGCCTGTTCGGGTACACTGAGGGAGAATCTAGCATGGCCAATGCACCTAACCAGCACGTCTTTCAGACCGGGGGAGGAAACAGGACGAAACCCAGGCAGACACGGGGAGAACGTGCAGACTCCACACAGACAGTGATCCAAGCCGGGCTTTGAACCCGGGTGCCTGGCACTGTGAGGCAGCAGGGCTAACCACTGTGCCACCATGCCGCCAAACCATTTTACAGGGATTAGCTCAAAGCTCAATGCTTCACTGCTGAGAGACTCAAGGAACCTCACACCCGGTATTGAGGACAATTGCTGCACATAAATTTCAACCACTTAATGAAGGTCTCACACATTATGGATGAGGGCACCCCAGCTTATAGTCACACTGTGTTACACGGTGATGTTGTCACATCACACTCACATTCCACAGATGTTTGGCATGTAGCGATATCACTGATTGTTGACACAATTTTTCGAATTATTTTCAGAAGATGTGAATGTTGCTGGCAAGGCCAGTATTTATCACCCATTGGTGATTGATCTTGAGGTGTTGGTGATCGTCATGGGTTTGGAAGGGGTTGTCTAAAGAACCAAGGCAGAGTTGCCTCAGTGCACCTTGTAGATTGCACATACACTGTTGCCACTCTATGCCAATGGTAAAGGAAGTGAATGTGCAAGGTGGTGCATGAGGTGCCAGTCAAGCATGCTGCTTTTGTGCTGATGGTGTCGAACTTGTCAAGTATTGTTGGATCTGCAATCATCAAAGCAAGAGAAGAGAATTCCATCACTCCCCATCCTAACTTGGAAATACATCCTTTCCTTCACTGTCTCTGGGTCAAAATCCTGGAATCCCTCCCTAACAGCACTTTGGATGTACCTACACCACATGGACTGCAACCGTTCAAGGAGTCAGCTCACCACCACCTTATTCCAAACAATTCGAGATGCGCCATAAATGTGGGCCCATATCCCAAGAATTAATTAAAATAAACACAATCCTGTCTTATGCATTGTAGTTAGTCAACATGTATTGGGATATCAGAAGGTGAGTTCCTCATCGCGGAATTCCCAGCTCAGTCCAGTTGATAGATCCATTCGGAGTCTATCCCATTTGGCAAGATGGAAGTGTCCTCAATGTGAAGACGGGACTTTGTCTCCACCAGGACCGTGCACTGCCATGGACAGGTGCATTTGCAACAGGTAGATTGATGAGGATGATGTCAAGTCGGTTTATTCCTCACACCTGCCGCAGTCCCAGTTTGGCAACTGCACCCTTCAGGACTTGGCCCGCTCAGTCAGTGTTAGAATGTAACCAATGATAACATTGCATCTGTTGTAGTGACCAATGGTAACATGCTGCAAGGGTCAGCTGACCCAGTAAACTATGTAACCAATGACAAAATGACATGGTGGTCAGCTGACCAGCTGGTTCATTATAAATAAGGAGCTGCTGGGGTTTGTGGGAGCTTGGAATGGTCCAGGGTGAGGTCGCAATGATGTTTCTTTATTAAACCATTTTCTTTGATTTAAAAGTTGGAGTAAGTTTTGTTTCATTTTATTGCCCATAACTGAAGAATTCCTTCTGCTGAATCAACAGTCATGATGTGGAGATGCCGGTGTTGGACTGGGGTAAACACAGTAAGAAGTTTAACAACACCAGGTTAAAGTTCAACAGGTTTATTTGGTAGCAAAAGCCACACAAGCTTTCGGAGCTGCAAGCCCCTTCTTCAGGTGAGTGGGAATTCTGTTCACAAACAGAGCATATAAAGACACAAACTCAATTTACATGAATAATGGTTGGAATGCGAATACTTACAACTAATCAAGTCTTTAAGAAACAAAACAGCATGTGGAGAGAGCATCAAGACAGGCTAAAAAGATGTGTATTGTCTCCAGACAGGACAGCCAGTGAAACTCTGTGGGGGTTACAAATAGTGTGACATGAACCCAATATCCCAGTTGAGGCCGTCCTCGTGTGTGCGGAACTTGGCTATCAGTTTCTGCTCAGCGACTCTGTGCCATCGTGTGTCGCGAAGGCCGCCTTGGAGAACGCTTACCCGAATATCAGAGGCCGAATGCCTGTGACCGCTGAAGTGCTCCCCAACAGGAAGAGAACAGTCTTGCCTGGTGATTGTCGAGCGGTGTTCATTCATCCGTTGTCGCAGCGTCTGCATAGTTTCTGTTCTTGTACCTGCATGGTACATTGGGGAAACTATGCAGACGCTGCGGCAACGGATGAATGAACACCGCTTGACAATCACCAGGCAAGACTGTTCTCCTCCTGTTGGGGAGCACTTCAGCGGTCACGGGCATTCGGCCTCTGATATTCGGGTAAGCGTTCTCCAAGGCGGCCTTCGCGACACACGACGGCGCAGAGTCGCTGAGCAGAAACTGATAGCCAGGTTCCGCACACACGAGGACGGCCTCAACCGGGATATTGGGTTCATGGCACACTATTTGTAACCCCCACAGAGTTTCACTGGCTGTCTTGTCTGGAGACAATACACATCTTTTTAGCCTGTCTTGATGCTCTCTCCACTCATGCTGTTTTGTTTCTTAAAGACTTGATTAGTTGTAAGTATTCGCATTCCAACCATTATTCATGTAAATTGAGTTTGTGTCTTTATATGCTCTGTTTGTGAACAGAATTCCCACTCACCTGAAGAAGGGGCTTGCAGCTCCGAAAGCTTGTGTGGCTTTTGCTACCAAATAAACCTGTTGGACTTTAACCTGGTGTTGTTAAACTTACTGAATCAACAGTCAGCAGGGATGTAACCCAGCCATTCTTGGTGACGGACATTGAAGTCTCTCCATCGAGAACATTCTGTGCTCTTGCTACCCTCAGTGTTCCTTCCAAATGATATTCAACATAAAGAAGCATTGATTACTCAGCTGAGGGAGAGAGGAAAGGTAGTGGTTGGCAGGAGGTTTCCTTGTCTGTCCTTCAAGTCCATTGCAGATGTACCTCAGCTGCTGGTAGTCAGTGTCTTGTAGAATCATAGAATTCTACAGTGCAGAAGGAGGTCATTCGGCCCATCAGGTCTGCACCGACCACAATCCCACCCAAGCCCTATTCCAGTAACCCCCCTATGCATTTATCCTGCTAATCCCCCTGACACTAAGGGACAATTTAGCATAGCCAATCCACCTCACCTTTGGACTAACCATCTTTGGATTGTGGGAGGAAACTGAAGCACCCGGAGGAAACCCACGCAGACACGGGGAGAACGTGCAGACTCCACACAGACAGTGACCCAAGCTGGGGGAATCGAACCTGGGTCCCTGACACTGAGAGGCAGCAGTGCTAACCACTGTGCTAGTGTGCTGCTGCTCTGCGCATGTGCTTTCCCTCACAACACACTTTGACAGTGGCACAACTTAATTGTGGAGTGAATAGCTCCCCTGCTACCCTGCCAGTGTCATGAAAGGCCATTAACGTTTACTGCAAATTAAAAGAACAGGATTGCTTGCAGTCTGAATATAATTTTAGACCGGAGGGTGCATTTCAGGCCTTTACTGTGAATGAATTCAAAGTTGTTAACTGATTTAATGCTGTTCTTTTAATTCAGATTGATGAAGCTCTGTGATTTTGTGAATCTGAATCTGTCCTCAGCAGCCCTGTGACTAGCTAACGGGCATAACAAAGCGTATAAAAGCAGTTGTTGATGCAAAGTGTTTCACTGAGTTGTCGGCAGAGTCTATGTAGTGTGTTCGACCAGTGCATTATGAGCACAGTAAGTGGCCTGTTTGAGTGCGATAATTTAATTTTCCATTGGGAAATCCTGCCTTTTTTTTGGCTCGGATGCTAAGAGCATGGTGCGCATTTCCAGCACTTTGCTTTTATTTATGATTTTTAAAAACATTTACTGGCGTCCCTTCAGGGAATCAGACCTTTTTTTGTGTTTTGAATGAGTCAACCTGCTGCACTTGTTGCGTTTTTATGATGGCAACAGGACAGCCAAGGTTTTATCTTTGTTTCTTTGGCCCAGATTCAGACAGTGCCCTGGCAGGTGGGGACAGAAACTTGTTACACAAGGCTGCTGTCCATTCTTGTCTTGGGTGTGCTTTCAAGCATCGTATCCAAAGGAAGTGCCCGCCCAAATAACATTGGGTCGATTTTAAACATGGCACAAGTGCTATGGCAATTGCCATATATGTTGTGGAGGATATCTTTTTAACAAATTCGTTCATGGGATGTGGGCATTGCTCTCTGGGCCATCACTGGCTGGGCCAGCATTTATTGCCCATCTCTGAGGGCATTTAAGAGTGAACCATATTGCTGTGAATCTGGAATCATGTGCAGACCAGAGCAGGTAAGTACCCTCCATTTCAGAGGGCAGTTGAGAGTCAACCACATTGCTGTGGCTCTGGTGTCACATGTAGGCCAGACCGGGTAAGGACGGCAGATTTCCTTCCCTAAAGGACAGTAGTGAACCAGATGGGTTTTTACAGCTATCGACAACTGGTCATCATTAGATTTTTAATTCCAGATTTTTACTGAATTCAAATTTCACCATCTGCCGTGGTGGTTTTGAACCCAGGTGCCTAGAGCAATACCCTGGGTCTCTGGAATGTTAGTCCAGTGACAATACCACTACGGCACTGCCTCCCCTAAAAGGCAACAGACATTCAGCATTGCGATGCGAGGGAATAACAGCAATGGCTACAAATGCACATGGAATTGATGTAAAGGACTTTGGATCACCAATTCCACATTGTTTCACTATCACATGTTCTTGTTTTTGCCAGCTGCCCGCTCCTTTAACCTACCGCACACATCTGCCATTCTTCCATTCTGCCCTGCTTCTGAGTTTGGAAGTACCGCCCTTCAATGCAACCATGATGTAAATGGCTTTGACACAGGGAAAACCCATCAGGTTATCTCAAGCAGGTACAAAACCCCACTATAGTTTGGCAGCAATTTTGCATGCAAGTAAAATCTTGGTCCTGAAGTCTGTATTGTGAAACTGTAGTTCATGTTTTTCCACTCTTCCATCGTGTCTCATGATGCAGAGGCATTAATCATTAATGTTTTAATTGTCATTTAGAAAGCAAACATCAGAGCTTAAGGCATGATGCCAACCTTTGTCCCATGCTTTTCTGATCATCTGAATAGATGCCAATTTAGATTTTTCTATCTCTCAGAAAAATTAATTTATTCAGTTGGCAGCCATGCCAATAGCTGTCTCAGCCCTAAGCTTTCCCCAGACCTCTCCATTCTTTTCTTTCCTTCTTTAAGGTGCTCCTTAATATTAACCTCTCTGGCCAAAGATTTATCCTAATAGCTCCCCCTTTTGCATAGTGTCGATGTTTGTCTGATTACGCCCTGCATAGGGCTTTGATTCACTTATTACATTATAAATCCGATATGAACAAGTTACAGATGTGCTTATCAGAGTCGGAGAGAGCCAGCCTGAGAGTTGAGGACTTTCTTCTTGAGTGATCTTGGAACTGCAACTATCAAGGCAAATGGGGAGTATTCCAGCACACTCCTGACTTATAGATGGTGGGTAGGCTTTGGAGAGTCTGGAGGTGAGTTACTCGCCGCAGTATTCCTAGCTTCTGACCTGCTTTTGTAGCCACTGTGTTTATGGGGCGAGTCCCATTGAGTTACTGGTCAATGGTAACCCCAAGGATGTTGACAGTGGGGGATTCAGTGATGGTAACACCATTGAATGTCAAGGGCAGTGGTTAGAGTGTCTCTTATTGGTAATGGTCATTGCCTGGCATTTGTGTGGCGCGAATGTTACTTGCCATTTGTCAGCCCAAGCCTGGATATTGTCCAGATCTTGTTGCATTTGAACATGGGCTGCTTCAGTATCTGAGGAGTAGCAAATGCGGCTGAACATTGTGCAATCATCGGTGAGCATCCTCACTTCTGACCTTATGACAGAGGGAAGGTCATTGATGAAGTAGCTGGAGATGGTTGGGCCTAGGACACTACCCTGAGGGACTCCTGCAGAGATATCCTGCAGCAGAGATGACTGCCCCACAACCCCCTCCCCTCGCGCCCCCCCCCCCCCCCCCTCCCCCTGGCCCCCAGCAAGGGGCTTTGACTGTTAAAAGAAACCTGGTGTTTCATCGGGGCCCTATGCAGCTAAAATGGAGGAGAGTTTGATCGCATTAACCTCAGCTGAATGTGAACTAGTGCCCCGAGATGAACAGCCAGTGTCTAACTCAGTAATAATTATTTTAATCACAGACTTACATGACAAACTTTGATTATTAAAGTATTAAAGGAGCTGTTACAGAAAAGAAAAATATGGAGCAGCAGGGACACAACTGCTGCTAATTTCAACTGTTGTGTGCTTAGAATGAATGGCTGATCATTAAGGAACTTCAATTTCTGCTGGATTGGTTATGGCATGGCATGGGGTAGCTGTCTGTCTCACAGGAGGCGATGCTTATTTTGAATGAATTTTGCAAAAGGTTATAATGGCTGCAAATGTGGCGCTGCGTTGCTACGGAAATGCTGCCTCACATCTGTCAGGAAAACAAAAATGTGTCAAATCTGGAAGCTGCCAAGTGGATTTCGAGCCTGCTAATGAGCATCATCTATCCTGTAAAACACAATAAATTACCGCACGTAATCAAAGAACAACCTTTCTCTCTTTCCCTGAGGCACTGACTCCTATAGAGGATAGTTCAGTCTGCATTGGATAGCAGTGTCTACCTACCTAGTTTTCACCTCGGAGCGTGCACAGTGAGGGTGAAAGGCTACTCCACAAGGGGGAGGGCATTTGCAGCCAATTCCCAATCGTTCACCTAGGGGTGGCACAGTGGTTAGCACTGCTGCCTCACAGCCATGATGTGGAGATGCCGGCGTTGGACTGGGGTAAGCACAGTAAGAAGTCTCACAACACCAGGTTAAAGTCCAACAGGTTTATTTGGTAGCACAAGCTTTCAGAGTGTCTGAAAGTGACACTCCAAAAGCTTGTGCTACCAAATAAATCTGTTGGACTTTAACCTGGTGTTGTGAGACTTCTTACTGTGCCTCACAGCACCAGGGACCCAGGTTCGATGCCCGGCTTGGGTCACTGTCTGTGCGGAGTATGCACGCTCTCCAAGTGTCTGCGGAGGTTTCCTTCAAGTGCTCCGGTTTCTTCCCACAGTCCAAAGATGTGTGGATTAGGTGGATTGGCCATGCTAAATTGCTCCTTAGTGGGCGGCACGGTAGCACAGTGGTTAGCACTGCTGCTTCACAGCTCCAGGGACCTGGATTTGATTCCCGGCTTGGGTCACTGCCTTTGTGGAGTTTGCACATTCTCCTCGTGTCTGCGTGGGTTTCCTCCGGGTGCTCCGGTTTCCTCCCACAGTCCAAAGATGTGTGGGTTAGGTTGATTGGATATGCTAAAAAATTGCCCTTAGTGTTCTGGGATGCGTAGGTTAGAGGGATTAGTGGGTACATATGTAGGGATATGGGGGTAGGGCCTGGGTGGGATTGTGGTCAGTGCAGACTCGATGGGCCGAATGGCCTCTTTCTGTGCTGTAGGGTTTCTAAGGTTTCTAAGTGTCAGGGGACTCACAAGGGTAAATGCATGGAGGGTTATGGGGATAGGACTTGAGTGGGATTACGGTCAGTGCAGACTTGATGGGCCGAATGGCCGCCTTCTGCAATGTATGATTCTACACCCACCCATCCCTTAACAATTACCCATATTGTGGTGGAAGAATCAATTAAGGCAATCTGAAGTGGGAGCCATATTTCTTTTTCACTTCGTCTCCAGGAGATACATAAGATCCACAGCGTACAAACAGGCCATCCAGCCCAACCAGTTCATTCCAGATTTATGCTCCACTTCAGCCTCTTCCCACCTTTCCTCATCTCAAATCTATGCTCATTATCCTCCCTTTCCTTCTCCCTCAAATGCGTGTCCAATGTGCTCTTGGATGGATCTGCACTATTCATTTCAACCGCTCCTTATGGTAGCAAGTTCCACATTAAGGGCAGCATGGTGGCACAGTTGTTAGCACTGCTGATTCACAGCACCAGGGATCCAAGTTCGATTCCCAGCTTGGGTCACTGTCTGTGCGGAATCTGCACATTCTCCCTGTATCTGCGAGGGTTTCCTCCGGGTGCTCTGGTTTCCTCCCACAATCCAAAGGTGTGCGGGTTAGGTGGATTAGCTGGGGTAAATGTATGGGGATTGGGCCTGGGTGGGATTGTGGTCAGTGCAGACTCGGGCCGAATGGCCTCCTTCTGCACTGTAGGGATTCTATGATTCTCCTCACTTATTGGGTAAGGAATTTTCTCCTGAATGCCTTATTACATTTCTTGGTAGCTACCTTATTTTAATGTCTTCTTCTCCACAAGTGGAAACATTCTTTCCGCATCCATTCGACCAAAGCCTAGCATAATTTTAGAGACGCCCTATGAGGTCACCTCAGCCTAACTTTATCAAGAGAAGCGAAACCCAACCTGAGCATTATTCCCTGATATGTACATCCACATATTTCTGGCATCATTCATGTAAGTCTCTTCTGCAACGTCAATATCCCTTTTATAATATGGTGACCAGAACTGCAAGCAGTACTCTGCTTCAGTTTGATATGGGTTTAGCATAACTTCTTTACTTTTTTTTCACAGTAACTTCATTGCACTGTTAATGTAAGCCCACTTGTGACACTAATAGATAAACTTTAAAACTACTTCCTTAATATATCTCTCCCAGATTAACACCTATTGCTTGGTTTGCTAATTTACGTCCTTGCTAACTTGTGGCACAATTTTATTTTTATTCATTCATGGGATATGGTCTTCACGGGCTGACCCAGCATGTAGCAGGCGGCACGGTGGCACAGTGGTTAGCACTGCTGCTTCACAGCTCCAGGGACCTGGGTTCGATTCCCGGCTTGGGTCACTGTCTGTGTGGAGTTTGCACATTCTCCTCGTGTCTGTGTGGGTTTCCTCCGGGTGCTCCGGTTTCCTCCCACAGTCCAAAGATGTGCGGGTTCGATTGATTGGCCATGCTAGAAATTGCCCTTAGTGTCCTGAGATGCATAGGTTAGAGGGATTAGTGGGTAAATATGTAGGGATATGGGGTAGGGCCTGGGTGGGATTGTGGTCGGTGCAGACTCGATGGGCCGAATGGCCTCTTTCTGTACTGTAGGGTTTCTGTGATTTCTGTGTATTGCCCATCCCTAGTTGCCCTCGAAACTGAGCGGCTTGCTAGGCATTTAAAGAGGGCAATTGAGAGTCAACCACACTGCTGTGGTTCTGGAGTCACATGTAGGCCAGACCAGGTAAAGACGGCAGATTTCTTTCCCTAAAGGACATTAGTGAACCAGGTGGATTTTCTGACAATCAACAATGGTTTCATGGTCATCAGTAGATTCTTAATTCCAGATTTTTAAAAATTGAATTCAAATTCCACCATTTGTAATGGGGGGGATTTGAACCCAAGTCTCCAGATCATTAGTCTAGATTTATGATCTACCAACAATACCACTGGGCCATTGCCTCCCTTTTAGATTTGTGTATTTGTACTCCTTTGTGTTCCCCCCTCCAACCTCGACTCACACTTCCCATTTTGAATGACTTCTCTATTCTTCGTACAAAGATGTGTTACCTCACAATTATCTTTGCTGAAATTCATTTGCCAATTATTTGTCCATTCTGCAAGTTTATAAATTTCCCCCTGTACATTTACAGTCCTCCTCAGTATTGACTGCGGCCGGAATTCTTCACATGTCGGTGGGATTCTCTGGTCCCGCCAGCAGTGCACCTCCTCCCGTGGATTTCCCAGCGGCGTGGGGTGACATTAATCGGAAATTCTACTGACAGCGGCGGGACCAGAGAATCCCACCACCAGCGAATGGCAGGCCACCTCCTGCCGCCAAGATACACCTGGCTGGAAGGCTGGAGAATCCTACTCTAAATCCCCTCTACCTTCCGATTAGTGTCATTCGTAAATTTAGAAATTGTCCTTGATTCCAAAGCCCATTATTAATGTAAATTATGAGCTTCAGTGGTCTCAATACTGAGACTTCCCAATCTCTGTCACTGTGAACAATTACATTTCACTCCCACTGTTTGCTTTCTATCTTAAAGCCAACGAGCAATCCATCCTGCCATTGTCCCCTGACTCTGCATTTCCTGACTTTATTCATGAGTCTATTCCGGGGCATCTTATTGAAGGTCTTTTGAAAATCCAGATAAATTACATCTACTGTATTACCATTGTCTACTCTGTGCCTCCACAGGAAGTTTGGTCAAGCAATTTGGTCCCTTTTTGAATCCATCTTTTGGAATTAATTATGTTCTCTTTCCTAAACGTTTTTCTACTCTCTCCTTAAGAAGTGTTTGCATTATTTTTCATACTGCCACTGCTAAACTGACAAGTTGATTGTTCTGGGCATATTCTGTCTCCTTTCTTAAATAAAGGAATTACTTCAGCTGCCTGTCTGTCCTCAGGAACTCCATCTTTATCGAATGAATCATTAAATATTTGCAGTAATGTCTCTGGTGTCTAGAGTCACAGAATCTCTGCAGTGCAGAAGGAGGCCATTCGTCCCATCAAGACTGCACCGATCACAATCCCACCCAAGCCCTATCTCCGGAACCTCAGTATTTACCTTGCTAGTCCCCCTAACACTAAGGTCAATTTAGCATGGGCATTCGACCTAACGCGCACCTTGGACTGTGGGTGGAAACTGGAGCACCTGGAGGAAACCCACGCAGACACGGGGAGAATTTGCAAACTCCACACAGACAGTGACCTGAGGCTGGAACTGAACCCGGGTTCCTGGCGCTGTGAAGCAGCAGTGCTAACCGCTGTGCCATCTTGCCATGCACCATGTCCCTTCCCTAGATCCTATTAACACGTGTGGATGCAATCCATTGGTGCCAGGGGCCAAGTGCAACTCCCCGACAGCTACCAAATTGGAGATCAGCTAATACAACACAGGCTGACAATTAGGCTTTGCAACCTCCTGGTCTTTGTAACTCAGCATTCAGCCAGGTGCTGGCTGGGCCTGCCAGGAACTGAGTGTTGCTTTTAGTTTTTTTTTTGTCATGAAACCATTTGAGTGATGGGCAGTGATATGTATGAAAAATTCTCGGTATTAAAAAGAGAAACTGATGAGGAGAATCATGCTAATTATTTTGTGTTTACAGAGCGGCTTCTGCCATATGGCTGCTGCGGATTTCTCAATCAGTCGGTGAGGCGGTTACTGCTCATTAGAGCCGGTCAAACTCTAATCTAACTAAGCAGTATGAGCGTGCAGACTGATTTGGGTTCTGCTGGTTTCTCCTTTCAGTGCCAGCCAGTAGAGGTTTCCAGCATTGGACCAGCCAACCACAGGACCAAACAGATGGCCTCGGAGCACTGAGCTTAATTACAAGAGATATTCAGTCAGCAAACAGCAGAAAACAGGGGCCAAGGTTACAAAGGTGGAACTGCATCTTTGGAACAACGTCGTTGAGATTGGTGCTGCCAAGCCCATCAGTAGGAAGGGGGCAGGGCAGGGGGTGGAATCACAGCTTGCTCTGTTTGTGATGAGATTTAACTGCAAAGCCCGAACCACAGGAATGAGCGAGGTCTCTGCATACTTGGCGGGGCAACACAGACCGTGTATTGCCACAAGGAAAGAGACATGTCAGGCTGGATTTTCCCATCTCGCCCGCCAAGGGAATCATAGCGGGTGGGACACAGATCATGCAAAGAGGCGTTGACCTCCGGTGGGATTCTCCGGTTTCGGGGCGAGCACGGCTGGAAAATCCCACCCATCATCTACCTCCAAAGATGTGCGGATTACGTTGATTGGCCATGCTAAATTGACCCTAGTGTCAGGGGGATTAGCAGAGTAAATATGTGGGGTGACGGGAATAAGGCCTGGGTGGGATTGTGGTCGGTGCAGACTCAATGGGCTGAATGGCCTCCTTCTGCACTGTAGGGATTCTATGACTTGTATTCCTCCCATCAGGACGGACACAACCGTGTCAAGTTTCAACAGGAGCAAAAATTTATATATTACAAAAGAAACGGGTGCTGATTGGTTGGCAAGTCAATTTTGATTGGTTGAGGTATTGCCATGGAGAATGCTCAAGGTAACTAATGTTCTCCCATGTTTTTTGTTTAATTTCACAAAAGTGCAATGCCTGGACGTGTTCTTATTGCTGCAGGGGACACATCCGTGTGTCTGAATTTATGTAGCTTCCAGCCACAGTCAGTGAGCCACATTGTGAGCCCAACTGATAATCATAAATTGGTTGTTAGTGTAATCCTTGGCACACTTGGGATTGCCGAGCAGGTGCTAGCCAATCACAAATTCATAGCGACACCTTGGCCAATCGGAGTCGATTTGCTGACCAATCAGCACCCTTTTTCTCATACAGTATAAATTATTGTTCCCTTTGAAATTTGACGTTCTTGTGTCTGTCCTGATGAGTTCAAGGTGAAAAACTTCAACATCATGCCTTTTTTTTCAGCAACATTCAAGTTCTGTAACACCAAGCAATTATTTTTTGCAATACAGACCATTTTGAATACTGGTTGGAAATGACTGCCTTTACATTTTAGAAATTCCTGGATCACTGGTTAAATCACAGCCTGAAAACTGGACGGATGATACTAATGCAGGAGTGAGTTTCATTGCCTATAATTCTCCAGATATCATTTCTTCAGCGTCCAAGTGAGCAGATACAAAGCAGAAGTAAGGGATCTCACTGCTTGTGGACTAGATAGTATGTCCGTGGAGCCTTGCTCACTGCATTTAACATTTAAGCCCATGGTCCCATTGATTTGCATGGATTTCAAGTTCTTGGCCAGCAAGGAATCCTGACATTCTGATTTAAGATGCATCTCAAAATAAGGTGACAACACCCGAAAGAACCCTTTTCAAAAATCCAAGCTGAAGAAATTCACAAAGGATAAGCTAGCCAATAAGAAAGATAAGTTAACTGGTGTTTGAGAGGTGGAACAGTTTATTTATATACTGGTGTCACAAGTAGGCTTACATTAACACTGCAATGAAGTTACTGTGAAAATCCCCTAGTTGCCACATTCCGGGCGCCTGTTCGGGTACACTGAGGGAGAATTTAGCATGGTCAATGCACCTAACCAGCACCTAACGTCTTCCGGACTGTGGGAGGAAACCAGAGCACCCGGAGGAAACCCATGCAGACACGAGAAGGACATGCAAACTCCACACAGACAGTGACCCAAGCCGGGAATTGAACCCGGGTCCCTAGCGCTGTGAGGCAGCAGTGCTGACCACTGTGCCACTAAACAGTTTGCAGTTTGGCCACCTGTGAATTAGAACATTGTTGTAACAACACGAATTGCAAGGGCAGACCAATTTAAATGTAGATGATAATTTAGTCATTGGCTGATAAAGTACAACGGATGATATTGTTTAATATCCGTTTTATATCTTCCCGATTTTCATTTGTTTTAACTTTATTGGAAGGGAAAACTGGGAGAGATGTACAACTGAGCAACTATCACTCATTTTAAAATATCCGCAAAAGCCAAAATCGCACGTTGACTCCAAGGGCAGAATTTTCCTGTCCTGCCTGCCACGGGAATCACAGTGGGCGAGACAAGGACTATGCAAAGGTCCGTTGACCTCGGGCGGGAATTTCCAGTCTTGGGGCGAGCGCGGCTGGAAAATCCCAGCCGAAGAACTCCTCAGAACTGAACAATTAACTATGTATTAAATGTGTATACACATTCACATATAATATTTATCGAGCATTGGCCACCAAAGAATCTGGAGGACAGTGACTTTGAGAGTTAACAGGCCTTTGTGAGGAAAGGGAACAGAGAGATATATAGGAGGTGCAGAAACATTTCCATTGAAGGGAGGTATTCTTTTGTTTACTAACAGTTCCAATGCACCCCAGTGAGACTCCCATGTGACAGCGAGATACACAACAAGGCATTTTTACATATGCAAAATGTTTGAAGACTAATGATGTTTAATAAACGATCGCTTTGTTTTAAATGCTCTCATCTTGTCAAACAAAAGCCTCTTTATGAGTCTGTCTGACCTTGCACCGCTGAAAAAAAACTTATAATGTGTTAACCCATCAATATAACAAATGTTGGTTGGAAAAGGCCGTGGTCACAGTCTTTAGTGCCGCTGATTTATACATTATGCATTTGTATGAAGGTATGTCAAAAGTTGTTACAGAATGAAGGAAAGAGCAACTGTGATGTCCCCCTGAGGATGAAAAGAGCTTTGTGTGACTCTCTTCTGCCCTTTTACAAGAGAGATGTGACATATTGATGGTTTAATAGGCTCCCAGGAGGAGATGTGTTAGGCAAAACATGAAAACGGATTTTAAAGTCATGTCTGTCTTAAGTCGAAGGTGATGAAGTGGATGTTACAAATGGGTTGGGGGGTTGGGGGAGAGGGAGCCTGCACGCTTGCTCAGTTTTCACTCATAGAATCATAGAATCCTACAGTGCAGAAGGAGGCCATTCAGCCCATCGTGATTGCACCGACCACAATCCCACCCAGGCCCCATCCCCATAACCCCATGCATTTACCCTTGCTAGTCCCCCTGACACTAAGGGGCAACTTAGCATGGCCAATCCACCTAATCTACACATCTTTGGACTGTGGGAGGAAACCGCAGAACCCAAAGGAAATCCACGCAGACACGGGGAGAATGTGCAAATTCCACAAATGTGACCCAAGCTGGGAATTGAACCCAGGTCCTTGGCACTGTGAGGTTGCTGTGCTAACCACTGTGCCACTGTGCCTCCCCTTCACCAGGTTTAAGCAGATATAGGCTGCACCTAACACGTGAGGCCTCCTGTTTTCCATCTTTCTCTCTCTCGTTCTTTTGCTCAGAACATGAAGATCAAGACTGTCGTTATGAGGGAGACTACTGGAACTCTGTGGAATCATTGAATTTGTGGCCATGATTCCATGCCCAGCAAGATGATGATCCCTTGGCATCGGGGAGGGGAACACAGGGAGCCTGTGAAATTTTGAGGGAAAGTCACTCCTGCCTGGCTCATGTTCATGGGAGAGGTCAAAGTGAACATAGAAAATGAATTTGGGGAGATAGCCATGGGGAACCAAGAAAATGGCAGAGGAATTAAACAGATAGTTTGCATCAGTCTTTGCAGTGGAAGATACTTCAAACATCCCATTAATACTGAAGAACACAAGGGAGGAATTAAATACCATCATTACAGAAGTAGTATTGGACAAACTATAGGGCTAAAGGCAGGTAAGTCCCCTGGCCCTGATGGCTTGCATCCTCGGATCCTAAAAGAGTAGCAACAGGATGCATTGGTTGTAATTTTCCAAAAATCCTTTGATTCTGGCAAAGTACTGGAGGATTGGAAGACTGCCAATGTGATATCCCTGTTCAAAAGGAAAGAAGGCAAAAAGCAGGAAACTATAGGCTGATTAGCCTAACATCTATTGTTGGAAAAATGTTGGAATCAATTATTAAGAAAGTGATAGTGGCACATTTGGAAAATCATAATTTAATCAGGCAGCGTTAGCATGGCTTCATGAAAGGGAAATCGTGTCTGACTAATTTATTAGAGAAGGTTCAACCAGAGTGGATAGAGGGGAACCAGTAGCTGTGTTGCATTTGGACTTCCAGAAAGCATTCAACATGGCACCACACAAAAGGATAAAAACCCATAGTGTTGGACGTAGTATATTGGCAAGAATGGAGAATTGGCTAATGGGCAGGAAACAGCCAGTGGGGATAAGGGGGATTTTTTCAGGTTGGTGACTTGTAGCCAGTGGAGTTCCACAGGGATCAGGGCTGGGACTGCAACTGTTTACAATATATGTTCATGACTTGGAGGAAGGAAGTCAATGTACTACTGCCAAATTTACAGACAACAAAAAAATAGGTGGAAAGGAAAATTGCGAGAGGGATACAAGCAGTTTACAAAGAGGTATTGATAGGTTAAGTAAGTGGGCAAAAAGTCGGTAAGTGGAGTGCAGTGTGGGAAAAGGTGAAGTTGTTCATTTTGGAAGGGAGAACAAAAGAACAGAGTATTATTTAAATAGAGAAAAGCTGCAGAAAGCTGCAACACAAGGGGACGTGTGGGTACTTGTGCACGCAAGTTAGCATTTTGCGCACAAGGTAATTAGGAAAGCTAATAGAATATTGGCCCTTATTTTCAGGGAGTTAGAATATAAGAGTAGGGAAGTCTTGCTGCAACTGTGCAAGGTACTGGTGAGACCACATCTGGAGTAGTGTGAGCAGTTTTCATCCTCATATTTAAGGAAAGATATTTCATTGGAGGCAGTTCAGAGAAGGTTCACTAGGATGATCCCCGGTATGGAGGGATTGTCTTATGAGGAAAGGTGAAACAAGTTAGGACTTATTGGAATATAGAAAAATGAGAGGTGATCTCATTGAAACATATAGGATCCTTGAGAGGTTTGACTGGGCAAATACTGAGAGGATGTTTCCCTTCATGGGAGAGTCTAGGACCAGAGGGCATCTTTTCAGAATAAAGGGCGCCAATTTAAGACTGAGATGAAGAGGAATTTCTTCTCTCAGTGGGTTGTGAGTCTTATAGTGGAAATTTATAAATCGCATCGCTGACATGGTGGAGATGCTGTACCAAAATTGTTCAGGGCCTATCACTAAATACATTTTTCTGGGGTGGGATGGCCAGATTCTTTCATGCCTTCATTTGCCTCATGGAATGATACCTGCCAAAATTACTTTTGGCGAGGAAGAAGAGGTATTGAAACATATAATCATTTCCAAACGTGTTCCAAAATGTTCACATCAAGTTCTCCCAGAATCAAGCATAACAAAAGGCCAGTTGCATAGGAACAGGAGTGGACCATTCAGCTCCTCCAGCCTGTCGCCTTCAGTTAGATCATGGCCCCTCTGTACGTGAATTCCCTTTGCCCATTATTGTTCCACATTCCCTGACATCCTTAATCGAACAAAAATCTTCTCAATTTCAGTGTTGACCATTTCATTTTTTTAATCCCAAAATCCGCCGGGTGGGAATTCCTGCCCCTCCTGAAGGCGACCCCCTACGGTGGGTACCCTGGTGGCAGGGCAGATGAGCTGTACAAAACGCAGTAGACCTTGGCAGGACTGGAACATCCTGAAAGCGGCCAATGGGAAGCCATCTCTGCCATCGGAAAACAGTCTGCAAGGGGGGGGTGGGGGGGGGTTTGGGGGGGGGGGGGGCTGGAAAATCCCAGCCACAGTCTTTTGAGGCAGAGAGTTTCAGGTTTTCACTATCCTTTGTGACGGAATAAGGCATGGTCTAGTTCTAACTTTAAGATTGTACCTTGTTCTGATTCCCCCACCAGAGGAAATCGTCCCTTTCGATCTATCAAACCCCTTAAACATTTTCTGCATTTCAACTGTCTAAACTTAAGAGAATACAAGCCAAGTTAACACAACCTGTCCTAATAATTTAGCCCTTTAAGCCCTGGTTACCTCCTGGTGAATATACATAGAAACACAGAAACTAGAAGCAGGAGTAGGCCAATTGGCCCTTTGAGCCTGCTCCGCCATTCATTGCAATCATAAGAACATAAGAACTAGGAGCAGGAGTAGGCCACCTGGCCCCTCGAGCCTGCTCCGCCACTCAATATCATGGCTGATTTTTTCGTGGACTCAGCTCTACTTACCCGCCCGCTCACCATAACCCTTAATTCCTTTACTAATCAAAAATCCATCTATCTTTTCCTTAAAAACATTCAATGAGGTAGCCACAACTGCTTCACTGGGCAGGGAATTCCACAGATTCACAACCCTTTGGGTGAAGAAGTTGCTCCTCAGTCCTAAATCTGTTACCCCTTATTTTGAGCTATGCCCCGAGTTGTAGTTTCACCTGCCAGTGGAAACAACTTCACTGCTTCTATCTTATTTATTCCATTCATAATTTTTTATGTTTCTGTAAGATCCCCCCCCTCATTCTTCTAAATTCCATGGGTGATCATCAAATTCAATGTCCTGATCCCCCCCCTTCCCCCCATATCCCTTGATCTCTTTAGCCCCAAGAGTTATATCTAATTCCTTCTTGAAATCACACAATGTTTTGGCCTCAACTACATTCTGTGGTAGTGAATTCCACACATTCACCACCCACTGGATGAAGAAATTTCTTCTCAGCTCAGTTCCAAAAGGTTTACCCCTTATCTTCAAACTATGACCCCTAGTTCTGGACTCCCCCACCATCGGAACATTCTTTCTGAATCTACCCTGTCTAACCCTGTTAGAATTTTATAAGTTTCTATGAGATCCCCTCTCACTCTTCGAAACTCCAGTAAATATAATCCTAACCGAGTTAGTCTCTCCACATGTGACGGATCTGCCATCTCAGGAATCAGCCTGGTAAACCTTTGCTGTATTCCCTCTATAGCAAGGACATCCTTCCTCAGATAACTGCAAATTATACTCCAGGTATGGCCTCATCAACGCCGTATGCACAGTTCTCCTTTCCATGTTTCATTCCTGGGCTATGATATGTAAAATTGAACATACAGCTCCAGGTGGGGTCTGACTGTGCATGAATTAAACATTACTCTCACTTTCCAATTCCTATCCCCATGACATAATGGCCAACACTCGATTAGCCCTTTTGTGACTTTAATGATTTCTGTACATGGACACACTTGCTCCTCCACAGCAACTAGTTTTCTCAACATGAGGAAAATATTATGAATTACTTTTCTCAGATTCAAAGTTACTGGCCTCGTATTTCCCGCACTGAACTCCATTTGCCATAGTTTTATCTACTTCATCAGTATATGTCCCTGTTGCTCCACAGTGAAGCCAGGCACAAGGGCCTTGAGTTTGAGCGCCAGAGTGCTCCTAGTGTCAGTGTTATGGAAGATCTGGAGACAGATGATGTAAGCTGGAAGGCTCTCGGTTGCCTTTGGCTCTTGGCTGATTTGATGTATGTTCTGCCAAGTTGGATCACGCAGGTCCAATTAAGGAATGTGTTCAGCTGCTTGAGGGTTCCTCCCGAGTGTTATTCGCTGGACTAGCCGTCCAATTTGGAGCTGAGGCGCTTTTGACTGTTTCATTCCTGCAAAATTTGTGGAATTGCCTTGGTGTGTCCTTGGCGGACCTTTGGTGACTTGTTGGGTTTTGAAGGCAGCAATGCTGAACCCTGACAGGGGGGTCACAGGAGCTTTTTCCCCTGTCAACAAAAAGCCTTCTTGGATTTATAAACATAGAACAGTACAGCACAGAACAGGCCCTTCGGCCCACGATGTTGTGCCGAGCTTTATCTGGAACCAAGATCAAGCTATCCCACTCCCTATCATCCTGGTGTGCTCCATGTGCCGATCCAATAACCGCTTAAATGTTCCTAAAGTGTCTGACTCCACTATCACTGCAGGCAGTCCATTCCACACCCCAACCACTCTCTGCGTAAAGAACCTACCTCTGATATCCTTCCTGTATCTCCCACCACGAACCCTATAGTTATGCCCCCTTGTAATAGCTCCATCCACCCGAGGAAATAGTCTTTGAACGTTCACTCTATCTATCCCCTTCATCATTTTATAAACCTCTATTAAGTCTCCCCTCAGCCTCCTCCGCTCCAGAGAGAACAGCCCGAGCTCCCTCAACCTTTCCTCATAAGACCTACCCTCCAAACCAGGCAGCATCCTGGTAAATCTCCTCTGCACTCTTTCCAGCGCTTCCACGTCCTTCTTATAGTGAGGTGACCAGAACTGCACACAATATTCCAAATGTGGTCTTACCAAGGTCCTGTACAGTTGCAGCATAACCCCACGGCTCTTAAACTCCAACCCCCTGTTAATAAAAGCTAACACACTATAGGCCTTCTTCACAGCTCTATCCACTTGAGTGGCAACCTTTAGAGATCTGTGGATATGGACCCCAAGATCTCTCTGTTCCTCCACAGTCTTCAGAACCCTACCTTTGACCCTGTAATCCACATTTAAATTAGTCCTACCAAAATGAATCACCTCACATTTATCAGGGTTAAACTCCATTTGCCATTTTTCAGCCCAGCTTTGCATCCTATCTATGTCTCTTTGCAGCCTACAACACCCCTCCACCTCATCCACTACTCCACCAATCTTGGTGTCATCAGCAAATTTACTGATCCACCCTTCAGCCCCCTCCTCTAAGTCATTAATAAAAATCACAAAGAGCAGAGGACCAAGCACTGATCCCTGTGGCACTCCGCTAGCAACCTGCCTCCAATCCGAAAAATTTCCATCCACCACCACCCTCTGTCTTCGATCAGACAGCCAGTTACCTAGCCAATCGGCCAACTTTCCCTCTATCCCACATCTCCTCACTTTCATCATAAGCCCACCATGGGGGACCTTATCAAACGCCTTACTAAAATCCATGTATATGACATCAACTGCCCTACCTTCATCAACACACTTAGTTACCTCCTCAAAAAATTCTATCAAATTTGTGAGGCACGACTTGCCCTTCACGAATCCGTGCTGACTATCCCGGATTAATCCGCATCTCTCTAAATGGTCATAAATCCCATCCCTAAGGACCTTTTCCATCAATTTACCAACCACCGAAGTGAGACTAACCGGTCTATAATTACCAGGGTCATTTCTATTCCCTTTCTTAAACAGAGGAACAACATTCGCCATTCTCCAGTCCTCTGGCACCATCCCCGTGGACAGCGAGGACCCAAAGATCAAAGCCAAAGGCTCTGCAATCTCATCTCTTGCCTTCCAAAGAATCCTAGGATACATTTCATCAGGCCCAGGGGACTTATCGACCTTCAGTTTATTCAAAACTGCCAGGACATCCTCCCTCCGAACATCGTGGGGGCCTGGAATGTGTTGCCGGGCAAGGTGGTGGAGGCGGACACACTGGGAACGTTTAAGACTTATCTAGACAGCTATATGAACGGAGTGGGAATGGAGGGATACAAAAGAGTGGTCTAGTTTGGACCAGGGAGCGGCGCGGGCTAATTGTTCCTTGTTTCTCGTTTCAAGGCTTCATTCTATGATCATCTTGCTGGTGCCAGTACAGAGCGAGACTGCGGATAGTTGGGAACCTGTCTCGGGGGCAGGGAATTCATATGGTGTTCGTGGAAGTGGAAATGACTAGGGTTGGGAAGCATTTTCCGATCGGGGCCATTGTGATCTCCTGGACTCGTTTCGATCGCCTCAGGGGGTCGGAGAGGAATTTCCCAGATTTTTTTTCCCCATATTGGTCCTGGGGTTTTTCACTCTGGGTTTTCGCCTCTCCCTGGAGATCACATGGTCTGGAATGGGGGGGTGGGGGTGAGTTAATAGGTTGTAATGAACAAAGCATCGTAGCTGTGAGGGACAGCTCGGTGGATAGGATATTGGTATGTAGATAGGCTGGAAAATTGGGCGGGGATCCTGGATTCAGGATTCAATCCTGGACCGGGGAGCGGCGCGGGCTTGGAGGGCCGAAGGGCCTGTTCCTGTGCTGTATTGTTCTTTGTTCTTATCTATTTCCTCCAGCCTATTAGCCTGTAACACCTTCTCTTCCTCAAAAACATGGCCCCTCTCCTTGGTGAACACTGAAGAAAAGTATTCATTCATCACCTCGCCTATCTCTACTGACTCCATACACAAGTTCCCACTACTGTCCTTGACCGACCCTAACCTTATGAAGGCTATGGCTGCAGTCTCTTGTCTTGCAACATGAATGGAACTGAAGCACAGACCACTCAGGGAGCAATCTGTGCAAAGAGGGTGATGGAGGGAGATTTTCCACAGAAGGTCCTACTCACCATGAGTACAGGAGCACTTCTCCCACCTCTAGCTCAGCCAGGGGCAATGTTTGAGGTGCCCACAATTCACCAATGGACTTGTCCCACCTCCTACAAATGGACCGACAGCCTCACAGTGAGGCGAGGATGATGCTGCCAATCGTCACCATCACCCTCAACTGCTACAAAAGCAATTTTCCCATGCAGGAGCAGGTGACAAAGCCAACATTACTGAGTTTGATACCCATCACTGCATCAGATGGTACCAGAGACCAGCAGAGGTCACAGCCTTCTCCCTTACAGGAGAGAAACATAGTCAAAGGCAGTATGAATTGGCTAGCCTAGCAAGATTACCAATGGTAGGGGGAGGCATAGACTGCACAATTTCAGCCTTCTGTGTGACTGGGGCGATGTACCCAAACTGTCAGAGCTACCATTACATCAGTATGCTGCTGTGACCATGATCAGAGAGTGTTGTATTGGTGAATGTCTGCTATCCTGCTAACAAGCACATTGCCTTCATCCTGAGGAAGTGAGGCATAGCCACCAACTTTGGGACACGTGAAACTCTCTCTATATCTGGCTTATGACTCACCACCCAACCACTCGAGGGCAATGCATCTATAACGAGAGCCAAGCAACCACAAGAAATATTGTGGAGAAAACCACCAGTGTGCTGAAACAATGACTGGACTAGTTGCATCTTGGGGGGTGTGTGGGGATTCTCCAGTGCTCAATAGAGTGGGTGAGCAAGTTTGGACTGATTTACTGCAATTTCTGTTAAACATTCCATTTGCATTTGCCTGGATGAATGCAATGCCAACAACACTCAAGAAACTTGACACCATTCAGGACAGAGCAGCCATTTGATGGGTACTCCATCCATTATATTAAACATTCACTTCCTCCACCACTGGCATACAATGGCAGCAGTGTGTACTATTTACAAGATGCACTGCAGCAATTTACCAAGGCTCCTTCGGCTGCACCTCCCAAACCTGTGACCTCAACCACGTAGAAGGACAAGGGTAGCAGATGCATGGGAACATCACCACTTGCAAGTTCCCCTCCAAGTCATACACCATCCTGACTTGGAAATATATCGCCGTTCCTTCACAGTCGCTGAGTCAAAATCCAGGAACTCCCTCCATAACAGCACTGTAGGAGTACCGACACCACATTGACAGCAGCTCAAGAAGGCAGCTCACCACCACTTTCTCAAGGGCAATTAATGCTAGCCTAGCCAGCAATGAACACATCACCTGAAAGAATTTTTAAAAATCCACAAACTCACTGCCGTAATGATGCGAACTTTGCCCCCAGTCATCCAGAGGCCATAGAATCCCTACAGTGCAGAAGGAGGCCATTCAGCCCATCGAGTCTGCACCGACCACAATCCCACCCAGCTCTATTCCCATAACCCCACATATTTACCTTGTAAATCCCCCTGACACTAAGGGGCAATTTAGCATGGCCAATCAACCTAACCTTCACATCCTTGGACTGTGGGAGGAAACCGGAGCACCCGGAGGAAACCCACACAGACACGGGAAGAATGTGCAAACTCCAGACAGACAGTGACCTGAGGTTGGAATTGAACCCGGGTTCCTGGCGCTGTGAGGCAGCAGTGCTAACCACTGTGCCACCGTGCTGCCCCAAAACTTGTGTGGTGGGAGAGTAGTCTGAATTGGGTTGTGAGATCTCTTACCTCACCTCACACATTGAGCTTACCAAGCCAGCCAGAAGCCATTCCCATTCCAGGCAGTAACTGCATCCACTGTCCTGGAACTGCTTCTCCTGCTCTCTGTCACTGCTTGAACCATATTCCTGGTGACTTCCTCACCTGTATCAGGTAATACCCTGCAAGGGCAGTTATTTTGATTTGATTGACTTATTATTGTCACTTGTATTAACATACAGTGAAAAGTATTGTTTCTTGCGCGCTATACAGACAAAGCATACCGTTCATAGAGAAGGAAAGGAGAGAGTGCAGAATGTAGTGTTACAGTCATAGCTAGGGTGTAGAGAAAGATCAACTTAATGCAAGGCGAGTCTATGCAAAAGTCTGACAGCAGCAGGGAAGAAGCTGTTCTTGAGTTGGTTGGTGCGTGACCTCAGACTTTTGTATCTTTTTCCCGAATGAAGAAGGTGGAAGAGAGAATGTCTGAGGTGCGTGGGGTCTTTAATTATGATGGCTGCTTTGCCGAGGCAGCGGGAAGTGTAGACAGAATCAATGGATGGTTCTTTTGAAGTTATTGGTTCTTTTCTCAGACCTTCCCCAAGGTATGGGCAATGAGTGATTTGCACTCAGTGTATGACCTCGATGGTGAGCTTCCCATCCCATCCCATCTTGGAGAGAGAAGGATAAGGAGGAAGTGAAAGAAGCTGAGTCTATGATTTAACTACCTTGTTTTATTGATGATGCTATGCATATTCTTGGACAGAATTCTTACCTGTAACTATCCCAATTATGCACATATGTCCTGACAGTCTTTTACTCAGACCTTTTGACACTGTGTATTCTCCGCTCCCTCTAACTAGTTTAACATTTATCTTCAGTTTAAATTTCAATTACTTATTTTTATCACTCTGCCACTAAATGTTTGCAAATCAGGCCAACGGAAAGAAAAACAACAGCTTCTTTTTAGGGTCACGTTGAGAACATGGCTGGCCAACATACAGATTTCAGTAAAAATAATTAGCGCACATCTCAAGGGAAGTATGGGCCTATTTTAATACTAATCATCAGGTGTTGTTGGTCCATCCGGTAGCTCATTATGTTGGAAAGCTATTTTTCTTCAGCTGTTGGGGTGAAGGAACTGTTTGAGAGCTAAATGTTTTATTTTTTAATCAACTTCGATCATTGGTACATTGCTCTAACTTTACGATTGACGGCTCTCAGCCAGAGGGTGGTGAGTCTGCGGAACTCATTGCCACAGAGGGCTGTGGAGGTCATGGAGATAGATAGGTTCTTGATCAATAAGGGGAGAAGACAGGAGAATGGGGATGAGAATCATATCAGCCATGATTGAATGGCAGACTCGATGGACCGAATGGCCTAATTCTGCTCCAATATGATATGGTTTTATGGTCACTCATTTGTTCTGTTTATTATACTCTTCATAAAGGTCGCAAATCGAACATTGGAAAACAGTTGTTACTGGATATCGAAGTGGCGTGGTTTCATCCACCAATGAATACAAGCAACAACTCATGTGTGCATAGTCTGAACCCTAACATTTCCATATTTCATCAACTAGAAAGGGAGTGTTCGCCCTGTAATGTGTAACTCTACATCCAGTCAGAGAATAGAATCAAACAGGCAAAGAATTCCTCCATGTGGCTAGATGTTGCAAGGTAGTAAATGCAACTTGTCACCCATTCCTGTATATCATGCCTACAAGTACATGTGACATGAGTATGAACTTTTAGACCCTTAATCGGGAAGGAAATAAAAATCCTACTGACACTTGATTTGTCAGAAACTCCCCCAAGTCAACAGAAAATAGTTAAAGGCCAACTCCACCAACAAGGCTCCATAACCACATATCATAATTATGTTGCTAGATAGCCATTGAATTGAAATTCCCAAGGCAAAAATACGAGGCAGACCAGAACAAAAGTCTCGTACCCAAGTCAAGGCGATGGCCAAGTGGTATTATTGCTAGATTATTAATCCAGAAATGTAGCTATTGTTCTGGGGACCCAGGTTTGAATCCCACTGCAACAGATGGTGGAATTTGAATTCATTAAAAAAAATCTGGAATTAAGAGTCTGCTGACACCATTGTCAATTGTCAAAAAAACCCATCTGGTTCACTTATGTCCTTTAGGGATGGAAATCTGCCATCCTTACCTGGGTCTGGCCTACATGTGACTCCAGGGCCACAGCAATGTGGTTGACTCTCAACTCCCCTTCAAGGGCAACTAGGGATGGGCAATAAATGTTGGCCAACCAGTGTCGCCTTTGTCCCACAAATGAATAAAAAAAAAGATATGCACATGGGATCAAGTGGAAGTGGTTGCTCAAACCAGCGCTCTCCGGTTTCCTCTCACAGTCCAAAGATGTGTGGGTTAGTTTGGTTGGCCATGCTAAATTGACCCTAGTGTCAGGGGATTATTAGCAGGGTAAGTGTGTGAGCTGCAGGAATAAGGCCTGGGTGGGATGTGATCGGTACAGACTCAATGGGCTGAATGGTCTCCTTCTGCACTGCAGGGATTCTATGATTCCATGATTCAGTGACGAAAAATAGGAGATCTAAACTGCTCAAGAATAAAACGCTTGAATAATGATACCAAAGGCATAGGCCATGTAACTGAGAATTAATCACCAATATGCGTTCGAGTTGCTGATTATGCAGTCACAAACTTGATGAAAAATCATCTACGGCGCAACATCTAAAGATTGACTTCATGCCTTTGACAAGAAAAGCAACAGCCATGGATGCTGCAGTTTCATTAAAAAAAATTAGTATGTTTCATCAATGGGAGGTAATTTTAAGAGATTAAAGTTGGTACTTTGTAAGAATGTTATTTTATCACCTCCAGCAGGATGTCCTTTATTACACAATATTAGTTGGGTTAAACAAGTCACTGTTTATTTATCTGCTGCACATGTCATAATCCTCCAACTTGCTTAGGTTATATTTTTCAACCACTTTTTCCAGGCTTTTTCCAGCCTTTATTAGCGAGGCTGAGAATCTGTTTGTACAAGACCGGTTGGCCCTTTTGCCATCCCTGATTTGCTTCATTGCTTTGTATGTGTAACTCACACAAATAGAAGGTTTCCACCTACCTGCTTGTGTGTTTGGTATGGTCCCTAACAAACTAAATTGAGAAGAAACTTTTATATTTATATAGCACCTTTCACAACCTCAGCCCATCCCACAACACTGTACAGCCAATGCAGAGCTTTTGAAGTGTAACCACTGCTTCAGTGTAGGAAGCAGAGCAGCCAACTAGCGAGTATCAAGATCCCATCAACAGCAATGTAATAATAAGCAGCTGAGCTGGTTTTGTGACAGAAACATAGACACTAGAAGCAGGAGTAAACCCCTTCGAGAGAAGGGGAAGCCCTTCGAGCCTGCTCCACCATTCGTTTTGATTATGGCTCATCATCGAATTCAATATCCTGATCTACCCAATATCCCTTGATCCCTTTAGCCCCAACAGCTATATCTAATTCCTTCTTGAAATTAGACGATTTGGCCTCAATTATTTTCTGTGGTAGTGAATTCCACACATTCACCACCCTCTGGTTCTAAAAGGTTTACCCCTTTATCCTCATACTATGACCCCTAGTTCTGGACTCTCCCACCATTGGGAACATTCTTTCTGAATCTACACTGTGAGAATTTTATACATTTCTATGAGATCCTCTCTCACTCTTCTAAACTCTAGTGAATATAATCCTCACCGGCCTAGTCCTTCCTCATATGACAGACCTCCCTTCCCAGGAATCAGCCTGATAAATCTTCGCTGTACACCCTCTATAGCAAGGATATCCTTCCTCAGATAAGGACACCAAAATTGCACACAATACTCCAGGTGTGGCCTCACCAACGCCCTATACAATTGCAGCAAAACATCCCTATTCCTATGCTCAAATCTTCTCGCTATGAAGGCCAACATACCATTTACCCTCTTTACTGCCTGCTGTACCTGCACGCTTACTTTCAGCGACTGATGCACGAGGACTCCAAGGTCTCATTGAGTATCCACCTCTCTCAATTTACACCCATTCAAGTAATAATCTGTCTTCCTATTATTGCTACCAAAGTGGATAACCTCACATTTATTCACATTATACTGTATCTGCCATGCAGATGCCCACACACTCAGCCTATCCAAATCATGCTGAAATATCTCTGCAACCTCCTCATAGCTCACCCTCCCACTTAACTTTGTATCATCTGTAAATTTGGAGATAATACATTCAGTTCCCTCTTCCAAATCATTAATGTATAATGTGAACAGTTGGGGTCCAAGCACAGATTCCTGCGGAACTCCATTAGACACTGACTGCCAACCAGAAAAAGACCCATTTCAACTCTTTGCAGCTTATCTGCAAACCAGCTTTCTATCCATCACAAGACATAACCTGCAATCCTTTAACTTTACATCGTAGTGTGTTATGCGAGACCTTGTCAAAAGCCTTCTGAAAGTCTAAATAAACCACATCCACTGGTTCTCCTTGGTCAACTCTACAAGTTACATCATATATAGATGTAGGTTATGGGGTAAATCTCGGCCATGACACCAAGTGTTTAATTCCTCTGCCCTTCTTAAAAACAGTGGCATGGGACCATTGACTCCATCTGAGAAAGCAGGTTTATAAGGTAAGCATGCAGGTGCAGCAGGCGGTATAGAAGGCAAATGGCATGTTGGCCTTCATTGTGAAAGGTTTCGAGCACACACCTAGAGTATTGTGTGCAGTTTTGGTCTCCTTTTCTGAGGAAGGATGTCCTTGCTCTCGAGGGAGTGC
Source organism: Mustelus asterias (assembly GCF_964213995.1). NCBI lineage: Eukaryota > Metazoa > Chordata > Chondrichthyes > Carcharhiniformes > Triakidae > Mustelus > Mustelus asterias. The sequence goes on along the minus strand of NC_135801.1, from coordinate 180,890,529 downwards.
AGCAAAGGTTTACCAGGCTGATTCCGGAGATGGCAGGACTGATGTATGGAGAGAGCTTGATTAGGTTAGGATTGTTTTTGCTGGAGTTCAGACGAATGAGAGGGGATCTCAGAGAGAATTGTAAAATTCTAACAGGTCTAGACAGGATAGATGCAGGGAGGATGTTCCTGCTGGTGGGGGAGTCCAGAACCAGGAGTCACAGTCTGAGGATTCAGGGTAACCATTTAGGAGATGGAGGTGAGGAGACATTTCTTCACCCAAAGAGTGGTGAGCCTGTGGAATTCATTACCACAGGAAGCAGTTGAAGCTAAAACATTGATGCCACAGCATGGATGTTAGGGAACTTGGGGAAATAAATAGTGATGTCTTGAGGAGTGTACATATTAGAGAGAAGGAGGTGCTGGAAGTCTTAAAGCGCATCAAGGTAGATAAATCCCCGAGACCTGATGAAGTGTATCCCAGGACATTGTGGGAGGCTAGGGGGGAAATTGCGGGTCCCCTAGCAGAGATATTTAAATCATCGATAGTCACAGGTGAAGTGCCTGAAGATTGGAGAGTGGCAAATGTTGTGCCTTTGTTTAAAAAGGGCTGCAGGAAAAAGCCTGGGAAACAAGTGAGCCTCACATTTATGGTGGGTAAGTTGTTGGAAGGTATTTTGAGAGACAGGATCTGCAGGCATTTAGAGATGCAAGGACTGATTAGGGACAGTCAGCATGGCTTTATGAGTGGAAAATCATGTCTCACAAATATGATTTGAGTTTTTTGAAGGGGTAACCAAGAAGGTAGATGAGGGCAGTGCAGTTGATGTTGTCTACAAGGAGTTTAGCAAGGCCTTTAACAAGGCATGGTAGGTTGTTGCATAAGGTTAAATCTCATGGGATCCAGGGCGAGGTAGCTAAATGGATACAAAATTGGCTTGATGACAGAAGCCAGAGGATGGTTGTAGAGGGTTGTTTTTCAAACTGGAGACCTGTGACCAGCGGTGTGCCTCAGGGATCAGTGTTGAGTCCATTGTTATTTGTCATTTATAGTAATGATTTGGATGAGAATATAGGAGGCATGGTTAATAAGTTTGCAGATGACACCAAGATTGGTGGCAGAGTGGACAGAGAAGAAGGTTATCTCAGATTGCAACGGGATCTTGATCAATTGGGCGAGTGGGCTGAGAAATGGCAGGTGGAGTTTAATTTAGATAAATGCAAGGTGATGCATTTTGATAGATTGAACCAGGGCAGGACTTACTCAGTTAATGGTAGGGCGTTGGGGAGAATGACAGAACAAAGAGATCTAGGGGTACATGTTCATAGCTCCTTGAAAGTGGAGTCACAGGTGGACAGAGTGGTGAAGAAAGCATTCAGCATGCTTGTTTCATTGGTCAGAACATTGAATACAGGAGTTGGGACATCTTGTTGAAGTTGTACAAGACATTGGTCAGGTTACACTTGGAATACTGTGTACAGTTCTGGTCACCCTATTATAGAAAGGATATTATTAAACTAGAAAGAGTGCAGAAAAGATTTACTAGGATGCTACCAGGACTTGATGGTTTGAGTTATAAGGAGAGGCTGGATAGACTGGGACTTTTTTCTCTGGAGCGTAGAAGGCTGAGGGATGATCTTATAAAGATCTATAAAATAATGAGGGGCATAGATCAACTAGATAGTCAATATAGTTTCCCAAAGATAGGGGAGTCTAAAACTAGAGAGCATAGATTTAAGGTGAGAGGGGAGAGATCCAAAAGCATTCAGAGGGGCAATTTTTTCACCCAGAGGGTGCTGAGTGTCTGGAACAAGCTGCCAGAGATAGTAGTAGAGACAGGTAAAATTTTGTCTTTTAAAAGAGTGAGTATAGAGAGCTTGGTAGGAAGTTAAAAAGCAGGACCCCGAGGGTAGTAATCTCAGGATTGCTACCTGTGCCACGTGCCAGTGAGGGTAAGAGTAGGATGCTTGGGCGGATGAACACGTGGCTGAGGAACTGGTGTAGGGGGCAGGGTTTCAGATTTCTAGATCATTGGGTCCTCTTCTGGGGCAAGTGGGACCTGTACAAGAGAGACGGGTTACACCTGAACTACAAGGGGACCAATATACTTGCAGGGAGGTTTGCTAGTGTTATTGGGGAGGGTTTAAACTTGATTTGCAGGGGGATGGAAACCAGAGTGCCAGAGCAGATAGTGGAGCGGGGGTGAAAATAAGAAGATGGAAGAAGCCAGAGAGTGGTAGTGGAGCCAGAAAATAAGAAATGGAAGAAGCCAGAGAGTGGTAGTGGAGGATTGCTTCTCTGAGTGGAGGCCTGTGACTAGTGGTGTGCCACAGGGATCAGTGCTGGGTCCATTGTTGTTTGTCATCTATATCAATGATCTGGATGATAATATGGTAAATTGGATCAGCAAATTTGCTGATGATACTGTGGTGAACCATCGTTGGTTCCCACTGGATAGTGCTGAGCCTGGGGCTGGCCAGTACTACAAGGATGTACATATGTTACTGTTGGGTTGTGCTATTGTTGCTGTTGGGGTTAGGGTGGGGTTGTTACACCTTTGTACTGTAGTGTTGTGGCACATCCCAGTTGGGCTCCGCCTCCTGGGAGAGGTATAAGAGTCCCTGCTCTGGCCGGGACCCCTTCAGTCTGGGATAGTGTATATAAGTTCTGGTAGCTTCGTTAACAGTAAATAAAAGCCTTTCATTTACTGAGCTTCAAGCCTCGTGTCTGAATAGCGCATCAGATACAAAGATTGGAGGTGTAGTGGACAGTGAGGAAGGTTTTCAGAGCTCGCAGAGGGATTTGGACCAGCTAGAAAAATGGGCTGAAAAACGGCAGATGGAGTTTAATGCTGACAAGTGTGAGGTATTGCACTTTGGAAGGACAAACCAAGGTAGAACATACAAGGTAAATGGTAGGACACTGAAGAGTGCCGTAGAACAGAGGGATCTGGGAATACAGATACATAATTCCCTAAAAGTGGCGTCACAAGTGGATAGGGTCGTAAAGAATGCTTTTGGTACATTGGCCTTTATAAATCAAAGTATTGAGTATCAGAGTTGGAGTGTTATGGTGAGGTTGTATAAGACATTGGTGAGGCCGAATTTAGAGTATTGTGTGCAGTTTTGGTCACCTAATTACAAGAAGAATATTAATAAGGTTGAAAGAGTGCAGAGAAGGTTTACAAGGATGTTGCCGGGACTTGAGAAACTGAGTTACAGAGAAAGATTGACTAGGTTAGGACTTCATTCCCTGGAGCGTAGAAGAATGAGGGGAGATTTGATAGAGGTGTATAAGATTTTGATGGGTATAGATAGAGTGAATGCAAGCAGGCTTTTTCCACTGAGGCGAGGGGAGAAAGAAACTAGAGGACATGGCTTAAGGGTGAAGGGGGAAAAGTTTAAAAGGAATATTAGGGGGGGCTTCTTCACACAGAGAGTGGTGGGAGTGTGGAATGAGCTGCCAGATGAAGTGGTGAATGCGGGCTCACTTTTAACATTTAAGAAAAACTTGGACAGGTACATGGATGAGAGGGGTGTGGAGGGATATGGACCAGGTGCAGGTCAGTGGGACTAGGCAGAAAAATGGTTCGGCACAGACAAGAAGGGCCAAAAGGCCTGTTTCTGTGCTGTAATGTTCTATGGTTCTACGGTTCTAAAAAGCATTTACATGGATAAGCTAGGTAGAGAGGGCCAAACGCGAGAAATTAAGACTAGATTAGTGGTAAAAACTGGGCGGCATGGACAGATAGGGCCGAAGGGCCTTTATCCATGCTGTAAATCTCTATAACTCTATAAACACACATATGCTGTTCACCCAGCTGAAAGAGGGAAATGTCTATGTGAGTGAACAATATTACTCACATTTGTTACGTACAAATGGATGCCCTCGTGTAAAATGCTGTTGGACCACTAAATGTTTCGAATGCTGGGAAATTCTCTGTCTAATGCAACATATTAAAAGTACATGATTGCATTTCCTGTCAAGTTTCATTTCATTACTTCCTCCTTTCATGTTACTTCCATCAGATCTGGCTGCCTGTCATAATTGACCATTCCTGCTCATTTCACTTACTGCTAACTGAGCTTCCTATGTTTGACAGTGGAGGTAATTGGCACTGTTATTTCCTTACCACTGAGACTTGCCAGTTACATTGCCATGATAGAGGATATCTGCCATCCTTTATCAGTTACAGCAGTGTGTACTATCTACAAGATGCACTGCAGCAATTTACCAAGATCCTCAGACAGCACCTTCCAAACCCACGACCACTTCCATCTAGAAGGACAAGGGCAGCAGATACATGGGATCACCACCACCTGCAAGTTCCCCTCCAAGCCACTCACCATCCTGACTTGGAAATATATCGCCGTTCCTTTGCAGTCGCTGGGTCAAAATCCTGGAATTCCCTCCCTCACGGCATTGTGGGTCAAACCACAGAACATGGACTGCAGCGATTCAAGAAGGCAGCTCACCACCACCTTCTCAAGGGCAGCTAGGGATGGGCAATCAATGCTGGTCTGGCCAGCAATGCCCATGTCCCATAAATGAGTTAAAAAAGCACTTGCAATATCCCTACTGATCCTGATCAGCCACCTGTTTTGGGCAATTCATGCTAATCATTTGCTAATCACCAGAGATGTTAATTTAGACCCTAGACCATAAGATTTAGGAGCAGAATTTGGCCATTCGGCCCATTGAGTCTGCCCCACCATTCAATTATGGCAGATATGTTTCTCAACCCCATTCTCCCATCTTTTCCCAGTAACCTTCGATCACCTTTCCAATCAAGAACCTATCTATCTCCATCTTAAATACACTCAATGACCTGGCCTCCACAGTCATCTATGGCAATGAATTCCACAGATTCACCATCCTCTGGCTAAAGAAATTCCTCCTCATCATCATTTACAATGGCACCATTTAAATAGTAATAAGTGTGCTGACCATTTCAGATGGTTCAAAGCATAAAGTGTGATTACCTATTGTAGAATTATAGAAGCCCTACAGTGCAGAAGGAGGTCATTCAGCCCATCAAGTCTACACCGAACAACAATTCTACCCAGGCCCTATTCCCATAATTCCAAGTATTTACCTGCTAACCCACCTGGCACTAAGGAGCAATTTACCATGGCCAATCAACCTAACCCAACCTATTGTTAGGTCCTTTCAGGCAGGCCTGTCATCTTTAGTCACCCACTTGGCCGCAATGTCTCCCGTGACCTGTAACTCCTGCTCACAAAGGTGAAAGGCCAGGGATTAAACAGAGCAGAACTTTGCTTACATCAACCTTGTGCGGTCAGATCAAAGCATCCCTTTCTAGATTAACTGCAGACCCGCTTGCCTCTAACATTCTTTTTAAAAGCTGTGCAGTAAAATAAATGAAAGAATGAACTTGCATTTATGTCGTCTTTCACAACTTCAGGATGTCTCCGAGCGCTTTATAGCTGATGAAGTGCCCCTGAAGTGTTGTTACTCTTGCACAGTCGGAAACTTACTGTCAATTTAAAGTGACTGCAAAGCCCCATAAAGATTGGCTGGACTGAAACCTGCTCCAGTTGAATTCTGCTCTTGTGTCTAGAATGTCAACTTGCTGCAGTGACAATCTGATAATGCATTAAATGGGTGTATCATCAGCAGTTTCATACTGAATATAGAGTCTTATTTTAAATTCTTCAATGGGATGTTGGTGTCGCTGGCTGGGTCAGCGTTTCTTGCCCATCCCTAATTGCCCCTGGACTGAGTGTCTCTCTCTCTTATTTTAAAGGGCAGTTCAGAATCAACCACATTGCTGTGGATCTGGAGTCACATGTAGGCCAGACTGGATAAGGATGGCAGATTTCTTTCCCTAAATAGCATTAGTGAACCAGATGGGTTTCTATGACAATCGACAATGATTTCATAAAGTTTATTTATTATTGTCACAAGGAGGCTTACATTAACACTGCAATGAAGTTACTGTGAAAACCCCCTAGTCGCCACACTCCGGCGCCCGTTTGGGTACACTGAGGGAGAATTTAGCAGGCCAGAGCACCTAACCCACACGTCTTTTGGACTGTGGGAGGGAACCGGAGTACCCAGAGGAAACCCGCACAGACACGGGGAGAGAATGTGCAAACTCCACTCAGTGACCCAAGCTGGCAATTGAACCTGGGACCCTGGCACTGCGAGGCAGCAGTGCTAACCACTGTGCCACCGTACCACCCTGGTTATCATGAATGGTCATTATTTGACTTTTAATTCTAGATTTTTTAAATATTGGATTCAAATTTCACCATCTACCATGGTGGGATTCGAATCCTGGTCCCCACAGGATTACCCTGGGTCTCTGGGTTACTCATCCAGTGACAGTACCATACACGTAAGTATGCTGGAACCAATCTGGTTTGTCCAGCTGAACTCGATCCTGTTTTGAGACTGCAATTGTTTGACACAAGGTGGAGTCATCATCCGAGAATTTATCGGAAATGTAATATGGGTAGTGGACATGGCAGCCACTAAGTGCACAACAAGGTCCCACTTGTTACACTGGCCGCCACATCTGATGGGAACATTACATTGGCATCAGTGTAGTTTTTATACGCAACAGACTCTATACTTAAACCATGCACTGGTTCAAGACATGTTTTGCTTTTTGGCCCTGTCTTCCCACCCGCAGTGTGAGGAGACCCTCATGGCTGCCACGAAAGAAAAACAGCTTTAAGGTTTGCTCAGGGCTCCCCGTGCTACGTGGGATGTGAAAGGCTTGGTGGGAGGGTGGTTGAGGGGTGGAGGTGCGGGAGAATTTATAGGATTTCACCAGCAGTGAGCTGGCAAAACACCAAATCAGCAGCCGGATTGTATTTCAAAGATTCCCCAGATATCAGTTTAAGAAATCTCTCCCTTCCTCCACTCTCTGCAAAGACTGAACCCTTCCCAACCCTCCCTTGCCCATGCGGAAGAGGCTCGAGGGCTGAATGGCCTACATATCCTTCTGTCACCATTTGTCACTTTAATTCCTGTCATACTAACTGTCAGTCACCCCGAGAAAGCTTTTATCACTGCTTTTACCAGCAGTTCTCTGTGTCACATTAAACAACCTGACAGAATTTCACACCACAAATTACATTCGAGGGACTGCTGTTCCTCCCATCCCACCTGCCCCTCCGCAAAAAATGAAAGCCAGTAACATTTTGCAGGGGTTACGTTCTTCGGTTCCGTTTTTGTTTCGAAGCAGGTTAAAAATTAAATGGCCCATGGAGTAATTCCTGGCTGTCAGAACAGGCCAGAAAGCGGTAAAATGAATCAATCATTTTCTTCAGCCTGCGCCACAGACTGGGAGGTAGATGTAAGAGGTGAATCGGAGCATGGCCGAGTGAATCTCGGCCTGTCAGGGGGGATAATAAAGTGTTAAAGTGAATCTAACCATGTTCAAGTGAATCGCAGTCAATCAGATACAATCAAGAGAGGCGAGAGAAAAATCTATAAAAAGTCCAGAGGAGCAAATGAGTTTGCTGTCAGTAACGCAGGCTCTGAGCGAGAAAATTACCACAGTCCTGCAATAATAAGTCAAGGATCCCAATGAAAGATATATCTGTTTTCTCTGACGATGAGGATGAGGGCCATGGAATGTTGTTTTTCTGTGATTATATCACCCTGGTGCGGTAATCAATAATCAGCACAGTGCAACATTAAACTGAAGCCGTAAATTACAGGTCTCCTCTTGCCAAAATTTCAAAAAGGAAAAGTACGAAATGGGATTGTTTTTCATCACCTCCTCCACTAAAATTATCAAGGAGTTCCGCACCAGTAACTCTCGAGAGCTTTGAGAAACAAGAGCTTGTGTTCACTGAAGCAGACAAGGTTAATATAAGTGTTCTAAAACAGTAAATAGAGAATCATTTCCTCTGGTCAGCGAATGAGTAACAAAGAGGTGTAAATTCAGTTTTATTACTAAAAGCACTCAAGGGGAGCTGGAACTTTCCAATCAATGTGGGCGGCACAGTGGCACAATGGTTAGCTCTGCTGCCTCACAGAGCCAGGGACCTGGGTTCAATTCCCGGCTTGGGTCACTGTCTGTGTGGAGTCTGCATGTTCTCCCCGTGTCTGCGTGGGTTTACTCCGGGTGCTCCGGTTTCCTCCCACAGTCCAAAAGATGTGCTGGTTACATGCATTGGCCATGCTAAATTCTCCCTCAGTGTACCCGAACAGGTGCTGGAGTGTAGCAACTGGGGGATTTTCACAGTAACTTCATTGCAGTGTTAATGTAAGCTGACTTGTAACTAATAAACAGATAAACTTTATTATTATAAACAATCAAGTCAATGTGTTCGATGAATACAGAATCCTTTACCTAAAGGTCTGTGTGGCACTTGCACGTTCTGTCCGTGTCTGCATGGGGGTTTCCTCCGGATGCTCTGGTTTCCTCACGCACTCCAAAGATGTGCAGGTTAGGTTGATTGGCCGTGCTAAACTGACTCTTAGTATTAGCAGGGTAAAAACTTGGGGTTACAATGATAGAGCCTGGGTGGGATTGGTGCTGGCTCGATGGGCTGAATGGTCTCATTCTCCACTGTAGGGATTCTATGATTCTAAAGTAGCTATTGGTCTGGTCAATTGTAACATGTAAGAGGGAATTAAATATACACTTCAAAACGAGAACTAACCATAAGAATAACGAGACAGCGGAGAGAGATGGGATTGTGACAGTTTGCTCTGTTACTGTGGTAAATTTTCCATTCCTGCCCAGTGCGGGAATTGTTGCCAGTGGGGCAAACAACTTGACGGACCAGTGAAAGGTCTGTTGACTTCGGGAATTTCCAGAGAACAGGCTGGACCGGAATATCCTTCCCATAGAGTTAACATGAATGTGCATCCAGTAGGCGCAATGATCTCAACAAAACCTGCACTTACTCTGCACTTACTCTGTTGACAAAGGTATACAAATATTTCACTGATGGTTACAGCACAGCAGGAGGCCATTCGGTCCATTGCGTCCATGCCAGCTCTCTGCAAGAGTACCTCACCCAGTCCCACTCCTCCACCTGGTCCATGCAATTCTTTTTCCTATTCGGATAATTAAGGCCTCAATGTATAGAGGGGAAATGAATGCCAGGCTGTGGTCAGAGGGACTATTGACAGCACAGTCACTGAGATAGATACTAAAGAAACTTTAAGGATGGGGAGGGGAACAGTGTTGGTTCGGGAAAAGGGGCAAGGGTGGCTTGAGGGCGGATAGGGAAATAGTTCCACAGAGTAGGAGCAATCCAGCTCAAGGCACTCCTATCCATTGCAGAGGGGAGAAAAGAAATAATTCACAGAATTGGAGGCTTCAGGGTCATGGGATGAGATGCTGGTCTGGAGGAAGTTGCAGTTGGCATAGAGATTTGTAAATAAGTGGGTTATTTGCACTGAGACAAGGAGCTATGAAAAGTTAGCAAGGAATTGGGGAAGTTGTAGATGTAATATACTTGGATTTCCAGGGTAGCATGGTGGCACACTGGTTAGCACTGCTGCCTCACAGCGCCAGGTACCTGGGTTCAATTCTAGTCTCGGGTCACTGTCTGTGTGGAGTTTGCACATTCTCCCTGTGTCTGGGTGGTTTGCTCCAGGTGCTCCGATTTCCTCCCACAGTCCAAAGATGTGCGAGTTAGGTGGATTGGCCATGCTAAAATTGATGTGGAGATGCCGGCGTTGGACTGGGGTAAACACAGTAAGAAGTTTAACAACACCAGGTTAAAGTCCAACAGGTTTATTTGGTAGCAAAAGCCACACAAGCTTTCGAGGCTCTGAGCCCCTTCTTCAGGTGAGTGGGAATTCCCACTCACCTGAAGAAGGGGCTCAGAGCCTCGAAAGCTTGTGTGGCTTTTGCTACCAAATAAACCTGTTGGACTTTAACCTGGTGTTGTTAAACTTCTTACCATGCTAAAATTGCCAATGAGGCTTGCAGAATGACATTTTCCATTAGCCTTGGGCGGGATCTTACAAGCCTCAGGTAGGCAAGGCGGTAAAATTCTAGCATATGACTCTAAATGTAGTAAACAATGAGAAGGGCAGTAACAGACTTCAAGAGGGCATAATCAAGCTAATAAAATGGGCAAAGAAGTGGCAGATAAAATGATAGAATCCTTGATTTTATTAGTATACAGTGCAGGAGCAAGGAACCTATGTTCAAACTGTATGAAACATTGGTGAGCCCTGAGTTAGAGTACTAAGTTCAATTCTGGGCACCACAGAGGGGCTGCCTGAACCAGAGCTTGGGATCCTGAGAGTAGATTCAAAAGGGGACCAAGCAAAGCGGAAAATGGAATGCAGAAACTTAGTACGCGAGTATGAAGGGCAGAGAAAACAAAGGAGTTTGCCCACACTTAATGGTGTACATCTAATGAAAAGAGTCCCGTGAACAAGCCAGATGAGCTGAGGGCATTCGGCATTACAATATAGCCTGAAGAAGGGCAACAATATGACAACTCAACATTCCAGGGTACAGATGAGATAGAGAGGGGATAAAATGATGGTGGTGGTGGAGGAGTGAGGATGGGGGTGATGATGTGCTGGAAGGATAATCAAATAGGGCCACACTGGATGAACTGAGGAACAGAAAATGAATAGTCACCCTACTGGGAGTATACATAGAACGCCAAACAGTCAGACTGAGTTAGAAGATTAGTTATGCAGGGAAATATCTCAGAAATGCAAAAATAATAGGATAATTGTGCGGGGTTTTAATTAACCTGATATTAACTGGGATAAATTCAGTGTGAGTGATATAAATGACACGTTAACTCTTAAAATGTATCAGGAGAATCTTTTAAGCCAGTGCATAGTCATCCCGACAAGAGTTGAGCAGTCCTGGATCTGACTTTAGGGAATGAAGCCAGTTAGATGAAATGGGTAGTATTTTATTTGTATGGAAAAGAACAAAGTTAGACTCTGACTGGAATGTTCCAACTGTTCACGCCAGTGGGATTTTCTCATCCCGGTGCAGTGAACGGAGATCTGGCTTGTTGCCAAAATCTCTGTCTTCGTTACAGCAGGAGTGTGATGTGAGCGCTTGTAAGATTGCACCCCATGAGTAAAAGTTCTCAATTGGCCAATTTTACTAAGCTAGGATGTGATTTAACAAAAGTGGACTGGAAAAAGCTACGTGAAGGTAAATTGGTGTCAAAGCAGTGGGATGCATTCAAGGAGGCACAGGGTTCAGAACAAACATGTTCCTCTCCAAGCCACCCACCTGACTGACATAACGTAGGTGGCTCGGTGGCACAGTGGTTAGCACTGCTGCTTCACAGCGCCAGGGACCCAAGTTCTATTCTGGCCTTGGGTTATTGACTGTGTGGAGTTTGTACGTTCTCCCCCTGTCTGTGTGTGTTTCCTCCAGGTGCTCCAGTTTCCTCCCACAGTCCAAAGATGTGCAAGTTAGGTGGATTGGGCATGCTAAATTGCCCTTTAGTATCAGAGGGATTAGCAGGGTAAATGTGTGGGGTTACAAGAGTAGAGCTTGGGTGTCGATGCAGACTCAATGGGCCAAATGGCCTCTTTCTGCACTGTAGGGATTCTATGATTATATAATATATCTGTATTCCTTTATTGTTGCTGGGTCAGAAGCCTGGAGCTCCCTTTCTAACAGCACTGCGGCTGTACATACATTGCATGGATGGCAGTTGTTCAAGAAGGTGGAAAGGCAACTCGGGATGAGGAACAAATGCTGGTATTGCCTGCGACACCCACATACAGATTTGTTCTGTATTTCTCTTTTAGTAATGTCAAGGATTCCACATGCTTTATTTAGAAATCTGCTCAACCTGTCCCACCATGTTCAAAGATTTGTGTTCATAAGCTTCCACATCTCCTTGTTTCCTCGCCTGCTTTAAAATTGTACCATCTTGTTCTGATGGCCTCTCCTCATTTTTCTTACCAAAATGCATCACTTCACACTTCATTTGAGTGGAGGCAGTAGTGTACTGGTATTATCACTGGACTAGTAATCCAGAGACCCAGGATAAATCCCTAGGGACCTGGGTTTGAATCCCACCATGGCAGGTGGTAAAATTTGAATTTTTAAAAAATCTGGAATTAAAAGTCTAATAATGACCATGAAACCACTGTCTATTGTTGGATAAACCCATTTAGTTCACGAATGTCCTTTAGGGAAGGAAATCTGCCATCCTTACCTGGTCTGGCCTACCTGTGACTCCAGATCCACAGCAATGTGGTTGACTCGCAACTGCCCTCAGGCAACTAGTAGAGTTGATAAGGGGGAATCAGTGGATGGGGTATATTTGGACTTTTAGAAAGTGTTTGACAAAGTCCCGCACAAGAAATTATCATGTAAGATTAAAGATCATGGGATTGGGGAAGTGTATTGAGATGGATAGAAAACTGGTTGGCAGAGACAAAACAAAGAGTAGGAATTAATGGATGCTTATCAAATTGGCAGGCAGTAACTAGTGGGACCCCAGCTGTTCACAATATATATTAATAATTTGGATGAGGGAATAAAATGCAACATCTCAAAGTTTGCAGATGATACCAAGTTGGGTGGGAGGGTGAACTGTGACGCGGATGCAGAGATCGTTCAGAATGATCTGGACAGGTTGGGTGAGTTGGATGTACTACACCCAACACAGGTTGGGTGTAGTACATCTACTACATGGCAGATGTAGTATAATTCAGATAATGTGAGGTTATTCACTTTGGAAGCAAAAACAAGAAGGCAGATTACTACCTGAATGGCTGTAAATTGGGAGAGGGGAGTGTGCAACGGGACCTGGGTGTCCTTGTGCACCAGTCACTGCAGCAGGCGGTAAAGAAGGCAAATGGCATGTTGGCCTTCATTGCGAGAGGTTTCGAGTACAGGAGCAGGGATGTGCTGTTACAATTATACAGGGCCTTGGTGAGGCCACACCTAGAGTATTGTGTGCCGTTTTCTCCTTTTCTAAGGAAGGATTTTCTTGCTCTCGAGGAGTGCAGCGAAGGTTTACCAGGCTGATTCCGGAGATGGCGGGACTGATGTATGAGGTCAGATTGGCTAAATTAGGATTGTTTTCGCTGGAGTTCAGCCAAATGAGGGAGGGAATCTCATCGAGACTTATAAAATTCTAACAGGTCTAGACAGAGTAGATGCAGCGAGGACATTCCCGATGGTGGGGGCGTCCAGAACCAGGGGTCACAGTCTGGGGATTCAGGGTAGACCATTAGGATGGAGGTGAGGAGACATTTCTTCACCCAAAGAGTGGTGAGCCTGTGGACTTCATTACCACAGGAAGTAGTTGATGCCAAAACATTGAATGTATTCAAGAGGCGGCTGGATATAGCACTTGTGGCGAATGGGATCAAAGGTTATTGGGAGAAAACAGGATTAAGGTATTGAGTTGGATGATCAGCCATGATTGTAATGAATGGCGGAGCAGGCTCAAAGGGCCGAATGGCCTCCTCCTGCTCCTATCTTCTATGTTTCAATGAAATGGAGTGCAGTTAGGGATGGTCAATAAATGCTGGCCCAGCCGTGACGCTCACATCCCAAAAAAAACACTTCGTCTGCCCTGTTGGCCCTGGTTACCAGTGTGTTGATGTCCTCCTGAAGTTTATTACTTTCTTCATTGTTACTATATTTCCAAATTTTGTATCATCAGTATTGTCGTTCTCCGAGAGCATATCCTGACTCAAAAAAGTCAAGTGAAAATCAGCAGCATTGCCCGGACCAGGATTGGTGGCCAGTGTCGTTATCACAGGACAGAGCAAGAGGAACCACGAATGCCCCCAAACCTGGTTAAGCCCTGAAGTCCTGGATCAAACCAGGTGCAGTTGGCAGATCCTAGCAGGAAGTAGGTGGGTTGGGGAGGTACATGCTGCACAGGGCAGGGATGGAGGTGTGAGGGTAGGCGAAACTGTGTCGGGGGTTGAGGGAGGAGGTTTGGGGGCTCCGATTGGAACAGGGGGGCCTGAGAGGAAGGCTCTCCCCTTTCACTGACAAGCAACTTGCAGGGTTAAACCTGCTGCAGCTACAAATTGATTGAACCGGCTGCTGGAGAGGCCTATGCCCAGAGTGGTGGGGGCAGGATGGCATTCTTAATTGTCCTTAATTGTTCACTTAGTTCGCCTACCGCCGCAACAGGTCCACAGCAGACGCCATCTCCCTGCACTCAACCCTGGAACACCTAGACAACAAGGACACCTATGTCAGACTCCTATTTATTGATTATAACTCAGCCTTCAACACCATTATTCTCACGAAACTCATCTCCAAACTCCGTGGCCTGGGCCTCAGCACCTCCCTCTGCGACTGGATCCTGAACTTCCTAACTCACAGACCACAATCAGTAAGGATAGGCAACAACCCCTCCTCCACGATCATCCTCAACACCAGTGCCCCACAAGGCTGTGTTCTCAGCCTCCTACTATACTCCTTATACACCTATGACTGTGTGGCCAAATTCCCCTCCAATTCGATTTTCAAGTTTGCTGATGACACCCACCGTAGTGGGTCGGATCTCAAACAATGATGAGACAGAGTACGGGAATGAGATAGAGAATCTGATGAACTGGTGCAGCAACAATAATCTCTCCATAAATGAACAAAACGAAGGAGATTGTCATTGACTTCAGGAAGCGTAAAGGAAACATGCCCCTGTCGACATCAACAGGGACGAAGTAGAAAGGGTCGAGAGCTTCAAGTTTTTAATTGTCCAGATCACCAACAACCTGTATTGGTCCCCCCATGCCGACACTATAGTGAAGAAAGCGCACCAATGCTTCTACTTTCTCAGAAGACTCAGGAAATTTGGCATGTCAGCTACGACTCTCACCAACTTTTACAGACGCACCATAGAAAGCATTCTTTCTGGTTGTATTACAGCTTGGTATGGCTCCTGCTCTGCCCAAGACCACAAGGAACTACAAAAGGTCGTGAATGTGGCACAATCCATCACGCAAACCAGCCTCCCATCCATTGACTCTGTCTACACTTCCCGCTGCCTCGGCGAAGTAGCCAGCATAATTAAGGACTCCGCGCACCCCGGAAATTCTCTCTTCTGTCGGGAAAAAGATACAAAAGTCTGAGGTCACGTACCAACCGATTCAAGAACAGCTTCTTCCCTGCTGCTGTCAGACTTTTGAATGGACTTACTTTGCATTAAGTTGATCTTTCTCTACTCCCTAGAATTGACTGTAACACTACATTCTGCATTCTCATTTCCTTCTCTATGAACGGTATGCTTTGTCCGTATAGCACACAAGAAACAAAACTTTTCACTGTATGTTAATACATGTGACAATAATAAATCAAATCAAAACTTAATGACTTCAAATGGGACCTATTATGTTGTGGCTTTCCAGTGTCGTCAAGAGATTTCAGACTTTGTTCGGAACAAAACGTATTTATTGAAAGGAGAAACTTGGGCACAGGAGGTTTGTTGCCCTGGAGTAACCTGCAGCAGAGCTCCAGTTTTTATAGGCTTACTACATGGCTGCTCGATGATTCTGCCTGAGAGATGATTCAGGCATGGGGGCCTGATAATGATATGTTAATGAGCGGGATTTTCACAAAAAATGACTAAAGTGTCACACCGGCAAGAAAACTGGTGCGATCAGCACCTGTCTGTTCGGCATGGACCAGAGCGCAATCGTCCTACACTTAATCACTTCTTGCGAGAGTGGTGAGTTCCGCACTGGTTCTAGGACAGGCACTTCAGTGAGCCCAGATGCAAAGTGATTGGGCGCCTGTTTGAAAGGGTACCCCAATCTCACAGTGCACTGGGGGACCCCCTCCCTCCCCCCATGGACATCGGGGCGGCACAGTGGCACAGTGGTTAGCATTGTTGACTCACAGTGCCAGGGACCCCGGTTCAATTCTGGCCTTGGGTGACTGTATGAAGTTTTCACATCCTCCCCGTGTCTGCATGGGTTTCGTCTGGGTGCTCCGGTTTTCTCCCACACTCCAAAGATATGCAGGTTAAGTGGATTGGCCATGCTAAATTGACCAGCAGTGCCAGGGGGATTATCAGGGTAAATGTGTAGGGTTATGGGAATGGATGTGATTGTGGTCAGTTCAGACTCAATGGGCCGAATGGCCTCCTCCTGTACTGTAGGGCTTCTAGCCTATGGGACATCGGCCTTCGGGACCCCTGGCATGGTCATCATACTCAGTCTCCACTAGTGTAGACCAGTAACGATTCTCACTGGGCTCGCACCATGCCCGAGGGTTGGAAGATTTCGGGATCTGGGAGAATCCGGCATGGAATGGACTGAGCATATTTAAAAGCCCAGCGCCCTTTCTGTGCGAGATTCATTTTGCGCCAGTAGCAAGGGACCAGGACGATTGTAAACCATTTGACGCTTGACACAAAACCCCTTTTCTCGGCCTGCACGCAGTTTTCCGGGATTGGGGCAATCTGGGTCAGGCACGGTGAGGCTGGAAAATTGTGGCCAAAGTGTTTAAATGCTGTGCCTGACATTGAATGTTGGGAAACATTCCCGGTCACTGGCGTGGAGTGCGGACAATTACACCACGCACTTACACTGACGCGACTTTGCCCTCCTCACAATATTTTCCACTCCCGTCGCTGAAATCACCCGACGCAGAGGGGAGAGGAAAATCCCAACCTAGCATCCTGTCCATGCAGCCTCTGGATGAGGACGGACAGGCTGCAAAGCCCTCCATGGGTAAAAGCAGCCAGCCAACACTCAATATCTGGATCCACTCTCCAAGAAAGACCATTTGGAACCAACTACCCGAGGACGGTTGGCACCCGCGGAGCCGTACCCCAGCATCAGTCAGAATACCGAAAGACCAAATACATTCAAAAGGGCAAATTTCAGAGAGGTTTCACCTGTACCATGCGCCACGGATGAGCAGCGTGGTCCTTTTGAATAGTACAATGCAGGATTCGTGCCAGAAGATCTAAACAGAAGCCTCCAATGTTTAAAGTTGCTGTTGGCATTCACCTCGGTTGAATGCAGGTCCCAGCTGTATGTAAGTTTGAGAAGACGTGTGTCTACAGCTGAAATTTGCATTTATGTGAGCTGCATACAAAAGCACTTGGCTGCATTCTGCTTGTCTGCCACAATAGGCTTAAGCTGACATTGAAAAAGCATTCAATCTGGTAAGAGAAGTGATTTCCGCCTTCACTTGGAACTGAAGGATGGGAAGGCATTCTGTTTGAGGATTCAGTGCTCATCAGCCAGTGCACTGCGTGCTCCCGGGTCAGCTATAGCACGGTTACAGTGAAGGAACTCACCCTGTTTCCATCTCCATGATATGCACCTCCGCCCCCACAGAATACAATATTTCTTTTTCATTTCCAACGCCTGCCAACCTGTGGTTTCTTTGACTGAGGTTGCCAAATTTAGTGCCAACTGATGACAAACTAGGAACAGTCCTGCACAGTGTTCCTCTGCCCAGTAAGAACTGCATAGAAAATGCTCAGTGTTAACACAAAGCACTGGGCGTCAGCCTCGGCTCGATAGGTAGCACGCATGCCTCTTAGACGGTTGCGGGTTCAAGCTCCACACTCCACAGTGAAGCGCTCATAGTGTTGACTGACTTTATAGGGGACGCATGGTGGCACAGTGGTTAGCACTGCTGCCTCACAGCGCCAGGGACCTGGGTTCAATTCGGGCCTTGGGTCACTGTGTGTGTGTGGAGTTTGCACATTCTCCCCGTGTCTGTGTGGGTTTCCTCCCACAGTCCAAAGATGTACGGGTTAGGTTCATTGGCCATGCTAAATTGCCCCTTAGTGTCAGGGGTATTAGTGAGGTAAATATGTGGCGTTACGGGGATCGAGTCTGGGTGGGATTGTTTGTCGGTGCAGGCTCGATGGGCCGAATGGCCTCCTTCTGCACTGTCGGGATTCTATGATTCAGACATGGGTGGCACAGTGGCACAGTAGTTAGCACCGCTGCCCTGATTAGGTGCATTGGCCCAAACATTCCAGAGTGTGGCGACTGGGGGAATTTCACAGTAACTTCATTGCAGTGTTAATGTAAGCCTTACTTGTGATTAATAAATAAATAAACTTTCAAATTTTTCACAGCAACAGGGACCCGGGTTCGATTCCCGGCTTGGGTCATTGTCTGTGTGGAGTTTGCACGTTCTCCCCATGTCTATGTGGGTTTCCTCCAGCTGCTCTGGTTTTCTCCCACAGCAAGAGTTTTAACAACACCAGGTTAAAGTCCAACAGGTTTATTTGGTAGCAAATACCATACCTGGTGTTGTTGAAACTCTTACTGTGTTTACCCCAGTCCAACGCCGGCATCTCCACATCATTTCTCCCACAGTCCAAAGATGTATGGGTTAGGTTGATTGGTCATGCTAAATTGCCCTTTCGTGTCAGGAGGATTGGCAGGGTAAATATGTGGGGTTACAGGGATAGGGCCTGGGTGAGATTATTGTTGGTGCAGGCTTGATGGGCTGAATGGCCTCCTTCTGCACTATAGGGATTCCATGATTCTGATACTTCAGTGCAGTATTGAGGCAGTGCTGCACAGCTGGAGATGCCACCTCTTAGCACAGACATTAATCTGAGATCCTGACTACTCTCAGGTGAATGTAAAAGATCCCGTGGTACTATTACAAGAAATATGCAGGGGCGCTCTCCCAATGGCCAACCAACATTTATCCCTCCCTAAATCAGATTAATCAGTCATTTATCTCATCACTGTTTGTGGGACTGAGCTATGTGCCAATTGGGAGGCATTGGCCTCGTGGTATTACGGTTAGACAATTAATCCAGAAGCTCAGCCAATGTTCTGGGGACCCAGGTTCGAATCACGGCAGGTGATGGAATTTGAATTCAATAAAAAATATCCGGAATTAAGAATCTACTGGTGACCATGAAACCATTGTCGATTGTCAGAAAAACCCATCTGATATCACCCTAAGGAAGGGAATCTGCTATCCTTACCTGGTCTGGCCTGCATGTGACTCCAGAGCCACAGCAATGTGGTTGACTCTCAAAACTGCCAAGGGCAATTAGGGATGGGCAATAAATGCTGGCCAGCCAGCGACGCCCGTGTCCCACAAATGAATAGTAAAAAAGCCACATTCCCCCATTCCGGCAAGCACACATCAAAAGCCCTGGGAAGTGTTTTGTTAAAATCATGACGCTTTACAGCAGAGAAGGAGGCCATTCGGCCTGCTAATTCTTTGCTGGCCCTTTCAAAGAGTTGTTCAGTTCGGGGCTGGAATTCTCCAGCTGGTCGCGAGTGGCGGATTCATTGGTCCCGCCGGCAGCACAAACCCACCGCTCGTTCCCCAGCGGCGTGGGGTGGCTTCAATGGGAAATCCCATTGACAACAGGCGGGACCAGAAGATCCTGCCACGAGCGAATGGCGTACTGCCTCCCGCTGTCGAGAAACTCGCTGACAAGAGGCGTCCTTTTCTCCGTAACTGCAGGATGTCCTAAGATTGTAAAAGTCGCTACGTAAATGGTAGCTTGTTCTTTCTTCCAAGAAGAGACGTGCCCATTCCATCAGCGTGGGCTGACTTCGCACCCTGATCTCGGGACAGATCGGCCGAAAGTTAATTTAAATTTTGCAATGCAGGCTGAACATCAGTGTCACTGACGGATCATTGGAAATATCCCTTTGTCCTCCAGCAGTCCTCAACAAAGTAGCTGTAAGTTATGCTGTGCTGTTCCAGTGCTGCAGCATTGATTGTTCTCTGATCCCTGCACTAGCGCACCTCATACTAGTATAAATAACACATTTTCTTTGTTGCAAGAATGATTTAAATCGTGTTTCTTAGATTTTGTCACATATGAGCTCGTGCGGTTCTAGAACATTCATCACTGGAAGGGGAAAAAAATATACAGTCCCACAGCGGTGGCACAGAATGAAATACAAGACAACCTCAGTTTCCACAGTTTAATATTCCTCAGGCAGATTTTTAATGAGGTCACAGCAATCGCTAAATATATATATATATTTTGTCTGTCACAGATATACATTAACAAAAAAAAGGAGCATCATTGCCTAATGAAGCGTGAACAGAAGAATAGGCTATTAAGGAGTGAATATTCAACAGCACATGTCAGGGAGCATGAAAGAAGTGGCATCGAGAGGCTTTATACTGTTGGAAATCGCAAACGCTGTAGTTAATTGGGGACGGCACGGTGGCACAGTGGCCAGCACTGCTGCCTTTCAGTGCCAGGGACCCTGGTTCGATTCCCGGCTTGGGTCACTGTCTGTGTGGAGTCTGCATGTTCTCCCCGTGTCTGCACGGGTTTCCTCCGGGTGCTCCGGTTTCCTCCCACAGTCCGAAGGACATGCTGGTTAGGTGCATTGGCCATGCTAAATTCTCCCTCAGTGTTATCCGAACAGGCGCCGGAGTGTGGCGACTTGGGGATTTTCACAGTAACTTCATTGCAGTGTTAATGTAAGCTTACTTGTGAGACTAATAAAATAAACTTTACTTTTACTTGAATTGTTGCTTACCCCAGATACAATGAGCTCTCCTCCCAGGTTCTGGACTTCTGCCTTCACTTTACTGCAGATGTTAAGTTGATGACAGTACAGTGCGATCCGCTGCAGGTAGGCCAGCAGATCCTGCTTACAGGCCGAATCAGGACACTGAAAGAAAACAGTCAACAGTCACGTCAGCTTTCTCTTTGTCTGTTTCGCACTCAGCACACAAATCCGCACGCATTCCTCTCTCCCCACTCGTCAGCAACCTGCTGCCTACATTTCCCTCCTTCTAAAACGGCTCTTGGCCGTGAGGTGACACTGAAGAATTTGCAAACGTCCAATTTGACTTTGACATCTCCCCTATACCGCACTTATCTGGCAGGACGTTTGCCTGCCCCAGTCCATTCCAGATTTTCCTGCCAAAACATGTGGAATCCATGGCTAAGATGAGGCTTCAGTGTCAGACCACTCAGTCACGACTGGATGAATAAATAATTACAGAGCAGCAATGCACCTTTAACCCTTGAAGCAGGGCTGCGCGGTGGCACAGTGGCTAGCGCTGCTGCCTCACAGCTGCCAGGGATCAGGGATCGATTCCCGGCTTGGGACACTCTCCGTGCGGAGTCTGCACGTTCTCCCCGTGTCTGTGTGGGTTTCTTCCGGGCGCTCCGGTTTCCTCCCACAGTCCAAAGATGTGCTGGTTAGGTGCATTGGCCGTGCTAAATTTTCCTTCCTTGTGCCTGAACAGGCGCCGGAGTGTGGCGACTAGGGGGTTTTCACAGTAATTTCATTGCAGTGTTAATGTAAGCCGACTTGTGACACCAATAAATAAACTTTAAAACTTTTCACTTTACTGAAGGGTATTAGAGTCAGAGCATATAGCACGGAAACAGGCTCTTCGGCCCAACCAGTCCATGCTGACCATGGTGCCCTCACAGCGAGTCCCAATTGCCCCTGTTTGGCCCATATCCTTCTAATCCTTTCCCATCTATGTACTTATCCAAATGCTTTTTGAATATTGCTATTAAACCTGCCTCAACCACTTTCTCTGGCAGCTCATTCCATATACACACCACCCTCTGCGTGAAGACGTTGTCCCTCAGGTCCCTTTTAAATCTTTCCCCTCTCACCTTAAACCTATACCCTCTAGTTTTCAATTCCCCTTCCCTGACCTTTCTAAAATGATGTGGAGATGCCGGCGTTGGACTGGGGTAAACACAGTAAGAAGTCTCACCATCTCCCACTCCACCTGACGAAGGGGCAGCGCTCCGAAAGCGAGTGGCATTTGCTACCAAATAAACCTGTTGGACTTTAACCTGGTGTTGTTAGCCTTCTTACTCTTTTTAAATCATGTCAGACTTAAGCATGACATGATTGGTATATAGTTATTTAGGTATATACATACTGGGGATGGAAAGGGTTATTGTACCTAACAATGCTTTTCATGTCCTTGTTGGAAGAAGGAATAAGGTGTGAAGACAGGGAAATGGCAATCGCGAAATAGAAGCCAATGGGCTTTTTGGTTCCCAAACATTTTCCTGTTTCTTTTTTGGATATGAAGCAGCAAAAGAAAATTGCAGGTGGAGGCAACAGTCACGGGGAAACCTATTTTCCTGAAAAAGACTTTTGTGTTTCCTGGCAGATAGAACCAGAGAACCAGAAAACATTACAGCACAGAAGCAGGCCTTTTGGCCCTTCTTGGCTGTGCCGAACCATTTTTCTGCCTAGTCCCACTGACCTGCACCTGGTCCATATCCCTCCACACCCCTCTCATCCATGAACGTGTCCAAGTTTTTCTTAAATGTTAAAAGTGAGCCTTCACCACTTCATCTGGCAGCTCATTCCACACTCCCACCACTCTCTGTGTGAAGAAGCCCCCCACTAATATTCCCTTTAAACTTTTCCCCCTTCACCCTTAACTCATGTCCTCTAGTTTTTTTCTCCCCTAGCCTCAGTGGAAAAAGCCTGCTTGCATTCACTCTATCTATACCCATCAAAATCTTATACACCTCTATCAAATCTCCCCTCAATCTTCTACGCTCCAGGAAATAAAGTCCTAACCTATTCAACCTTTCTCTGTGACTCAGTTTCTCAAGTCCCGGCAACTTCCTTGTAAACCTTCTCCGTACTCTTTCAACCTTATTAATATCCTTCCTGTAATTAAGTGACCACACAGAAACGGGGAGAAAGTACAAACTCCACACAGTCACTCGGGGCCAGAATTGAACACGGGTCCCTGACACTGTGAGGCAGCAGTGCTAACCGCTGTGCCACTGAGTCTGCTCTGCCACTCAGTGCGATATATGGTTTGTTTTATTCTTTCCTGAGATCTGAATAAAGTAAAAGTAAAGTAACGTTTATTTATCAGTCATAAATAGGTTTACATTAATACTGCAATGAAGTTACTGTGAAAATCCCCTAGTTGCCACACTCCGGTTCCTGTTCGGGTACACTGAGGGAGAATTTAGCATGGCCAATGCATCTAACCAGTGTGTCTTTCAGACTGTGGGAGGAAACCGGAGCACCCGGAGGAAACCCATGCAGAAGCGGGGAGAACGTGCAAACTCCGCACAGACAGTGACCCAAGCCGGGAATCGAACCCATGCTGTCTATGCCAAATTGCCATTGAGAGGATGTTCTCAGGTTCTGAATGTTTCCTATGCGATTAAGACATAGCCGGGGATTTACCGGCCCTTCCCGCCGGCGGGATCTTCTGGTCCCGCCAAAGGTGACCCACTCCCCCCCGCTCATGGCTAGGGATTCCCCGGTGATGCAGTTGACAAGCAACACAAATAGCACACTGGCAGCCAATGGTGAGCCGCCTCTGCTGCCGGAAAATCTGCCACGGGGGAAAATCCGGAAAATCCCAGCCTTTGCCACAACCATTGACAAAATAGTAAGGACACCTAAGCTGACAATGTTGGTCTTTAAAATTGTTTGAGACAGAAGAACAGCCATGATCGCACTGAGTGGCAGAGCAGACTCGGTGGCAGTGGTTAGCGCTGATGCCTCACAGCGTCAGGGACCCGCATTCAATTCTGGCCCCGAGTGACTGTCTGTGTGGAGTTTGCACTTTCTCCCCATGTCTGTGTGGGTTTCCTCCGGGTGCTCCGGTTTCCTCCCACAGTCCAAAGATGTGCAGGTTAGGTTGATTGGCCATGCTAAATTGACCCTAACGTTAGGGAGATTGGCAGGGTAAATATGTGGGATTACGGGGATAGGGCCTGGGTGGGATTGTGGTTGGTGCAGACACAATGGGCCAAATGGCCTCTTTCTGCACAGTAGGGATTCTATGATGATTCAATGAGGGGCTGAATGGCCTACTCCTGCCCCTATTTTATGTTCTTAAAACTTGTCCACCACATTTCCCAGTACTGATCTGAAACATTAGCTCTTTTTCTCCCTTCACAGGTGCCACCATATTTGCTGAGTATTTCCTATTTTTATTTGTGACTACCTTTATTGTAAAACACTCAGAGATGGCCTGAACTTGTCACAGAAGGTGCTACATAAATGCAAACCAATCAATCCTTCTTTCTGTTTGTTTATCTGTCTTCCTTTTTTGTCCTTCTTCTACTTGACCCAGGGGTCAAACACTAAGCTTGATATCCCTGAGCATTATCCATTTCTTAATGAGCACAAGATTCACATGAGAAGCTTAAAAGACAGAAAGAGTAATCCAGCCAATATTGCAAAGCCAGCCCATTGACAGGACTGTAATAACCATCTAGGAGAGATAGTATCGCAGTGCCAAATACAAGGGAGATAGAGCAGTGGAATTTATCTCTTCTGAAGTATCAAAGAATAGTGAAACCTTTTTTACTTTAAGTCTCATTGATCTTTTCCATAACAATCTTTCATAAGGGACTCCAATCTTCACCAAAGTAGGAGAGGCATGTCCTGATTAAAAGCTGCTGGCTGATAGGTAACTGGTTAAATGCCGAAGGAGAATACACTGACATGCCTCACAGTCTTTCCCATGATGGCCTAATATATTAACAGGCTATTAATAGGACACCATCTTTCTCCTCACACACTTGTCTCCATAGAGTTAGATTTCTCCTGATATGTTTGTGTTGAATTATCGTGCAGTCTTTTAGTTCTTCACAAAACCAACTTGTTTTCTTGACAGGAGGTTGTTTTAATCCAGCTAAAGGCCTTCAGTTTATTTTCTCCCTCTTGTGAAGCCTGCAGTTCCTGGAGACTAAAGGCTTAGGCAATGTCAGTGGATGGAATTTAAAGCCCCCGCACCCAATACTGGTCCCGGTGGTGAGTTTGGAGACTCACCGTGAGAGGCATTTAATCGGGTGGGAGCTCTTGCTGCCTAGGTGCTAACTGAGGCCAGTAAATTGGAAATGAATGTACACTTTAGGGACTTTATTTTTTGTTTGGTCATGGGGTGTGGGCGTTGCTGGCAAGGCCAGCATTTATTACCCATCCCTGAGGGCAACCCTAAGAGACAACCACATTGCTGTAGATCTGGAGTCACATCTAGGCCAGACCAGGTAAGGATGGCTGATTCCCTGCCCGAAAGGACATTTGTGAACCAGTTGGGTTTTTACAGCTGTCAACAATGGTTTCATGGTCATCATTAGACTTTTAATGCCAAATTTTCACTGAATTCAAACTTCACCATCTGCCCTGACGGGATTCGAGCCCGGGTCCCCAGACCGTTACCTGGGTCTCTGGATTACTAGTCCAGTGACAATACCACTATGCTACTGTCTCCCCCCCGTATTCAACAAGAAGCTTGGTAGGGAATCGCCACACAGAAAGGCCAAAGAGCAAAACCTGTTGAGTTTGCTTGTAGGCTCCCGGTGGGGGTCTCTTGTTCAAATTCACTCCGTGCCTGTGGGGGGAACCTGACATTGGGAAGGTGGGGGAGCTTCTGGGAGCCGTACTCCTCCCTTCCTGCCAACTCCCATCCATAACCCCTCACTCACCTTTAACCTGGGATCTCTCAATGACCTTAGGCCTCTGGTGGGTTCATTGCTGGCAGCTGCCAATGGTCCAGGTGGCTCCAATGGCAGTGGAGAGCTGCTGGCCTCTGATCAATTTGATTTATTATTGTGACATGTATTGGGGCACAGTGAAAAGTATTGTTTCTTGCATGCTATACAGACAAAGCATACCGTACATAGGGAAAGAAAGTCGAGGGTGCAGAATGTAGTGTTAGAATCATAGCTAGGGTGTAGAGAAAGATCAACTTAATATGAGGTAGGTCCATTCAAAAGTCTGATAGCGGCAGGGAAGAAGCTTTCTCGAGTCGGTTGGTACGTGACCCTACACTTTTGTATCTTTTTCCTGACGGAAGAAGGTGGAGGAAAGAATGTTTGGGGTGCATGGGGTCCTTGATTATGCTGGCTGCTTTTCCGAGGCAGCAGGAAGTGTGGACAGAGGCAGTGGATGGGAGGCTGGTTTGCGTGATGGACTGGGCTTTGTTCATGATCCTTTGTAGTTTATTGCGGCCTTGGACAGAGCAGGAGCCACACCAAGCTGTGATACAATCAGAAAGAATGCTTCTATGGTGCATCTGTAAAAGTTGGTGAGAGTCATAGCGGACATACCAAACTTCCTCAGTCTCCTGAAAAAGTAGATGCATTGATGGGCTTTCCAGAGCTCTTGGGGAGGGGTTGGGACTTTCCGCCCCTGGGGACCTTGCTGCAGGGGATGGCTCAACACTGGCCACTGCCGTGCCTGGTGGGCACTTCATTCCAGCAGTCCTTCACCAGCGTGGGGGCAACACGGTGCCCCCTCCAATTCTCCGACCCCTGGGCGAGAGCCCCGTCTCAAACATTAAATTCCATCCAATGTGTGGGCGAGGAGTCGGGGGGTGGGGGGGGGGGGGAGGAATTCTTGTCAGCAACTCAAGTGTTTCCTTGTAAAAAAGATGAAATCAAATCACGTCGAGAAGAAATAAGATGAATACTATTTCTGAAAACAAAATCAAAATTGGGCTGACAAATTGCTGCAGAGTTGGGAATAAAAAAATGAATTAATTTGAATATTTTTTTCCCCACAATGGGTCCTTCTTCAGGTTTGTTTATCAATATAAAAATTATCATGTCACACAGTTAAAGCTGAATGCCAGCTCTGTGACTCACTGTTGCAATCTGTCCTATTTCGACCTGTGAATTTCAATTCCCAGTTCCCTCAGGGGATCTGCAAGATGATGGCCACTCACTTCTCAAAAGGTGAGAGGCAGCTCTCCTAAGCTACTGAAGGGCATAAACACACACTCAAGTGCTTGTAAAATGCCTCTTTACAGGAACATTAGTTGTACTTGGCAGAAGAAAGAGGCAAATTATCACTCCAGTTTTTTGAATGTTAAATGTTAATGCCACGTTTCCTACATTAGAGCAGTGGCCATAAAACCATAAGATATAGGAGCAGAATTAGGCCATTCGGCCCATCGAGTCTGCTCCACTATTCAAACATCGCTAATAGGTTTCTCAACCCCGTTCTCCCTCCTTTTCCTTGTAACCTTTGATCCCTTCACCATTCAAGAATCTATCTATCTCTGTCTTAAATATACTCAATGATCTGGCCTCCACAGCCCTCTGTGGCAATGAATTCCATAGATTCATCACCCTCTGGCTGAAGGAATTCCTCCTCCTCCTCATCTCAGTTTTAAAGGGTCGTCCCTTTATTCTGAGGCTGTGCCCTCGGATCCTAGTCTCCACTACCAATGGAAACATCTTCCCCACGTCCACTCCATCCAGGCCTTTCAGTATTCTGGAGGTTTCAATGAGATCCGCCAATCATTCTGCGCTCTGAGGCTGTAATATATATATTTTGTAATATAATCTGTATTCTGCCTCTCCTACTCCCCATAGTACAATAGCCCGCCAATACTTGCTCCATGAACTCACATATAACATACTTAAGTGCACAACGTAACTTAAGCAAAGTACTGCCAGCACCCAGGAAATTAGTAAGCCAATGCGTCCGATTCAGAAGAGTTGAAAACTGGAGGGAAAAGGAAGTAGTTCCCAGTACCACCATCTGACAACTTGCTTACATAACAACATGGACACCATTTCAAAGTAATTCATTGGGAATTGGGAGTTACGGGGAAAGGGCAAGAAAGTGGACGTGGGGAAAGTCGGCCATGATCCTACTGAATGGTGGAGCAGGCTCGAAGGGCCGAACGGCCTAATCCTGTTCCTATTTCTTACAGTTACGTTCCTGTGGGACCAGATAAAGTGCAGAATAACACTAAGTCTTACTAATTTTGCAGCACAATAAGAGCAAATGTTCACCATCACCACTGGTAACATCTTGGGGTGAGTGCAGTGGGCCCTTCTCCGAGAGACTTCCAATTACCTCTGGAGTTTGTTTGGGTTGGGCTCAGAACAGGGTCTATTAGTCAGCTTAGAAGAATGCTCCCTTACGATAGAGTACAGGAATGAGATAGAGAATCTGGTGAACTGGTGTGACGACAATAATCTCTCCCTCAATGTCAACAAAATGAAGGAGATTGTCATCGACTTCGGGAAGCGCAGTGGAGAACACGCCCCTGTCTACATTAATGGGGACAAAGTAAAGCTTCAAGTTTTTAGGCGCCCAGATCATCAACAACTGGTCCTGGTCCCCCCCATGCCGACACTATAGTTAAGAAAGGGCGGCACAGTGGCACA
The DNA here is from genome assembly GCF_964213995.1 of Mustelus asterias. Lineage (NCBI taxonomy): Eukaryota > Metazoa > Chordata > Chondrichthyes > Carcharhiniformes > Triakidae > Mustelus > Mustelus asterias. Next base: position 180,862,528 of record NC_135801.1, on the reverse strand, counting down.
ATGGTTAGCATTGCTGCCTCACAGCGCTAGAGACCAGGGCTCGATTGCCAGCTTGGGTCACTGTCTGTATGGAGTTTGCACATTCTCCCCGTGTCTGTGTGGGTTTCCTCCGGGTGCTCCGGTTTCCTCCCACAGTCCAAAGATGTGCAGGTTAGGTGGATTGGCCATGCTAAATTCTCCCTCAGTGTACCCGAACAGGCGCCGGAGTGTGGCGGACTAGGGGAATTTCACAGTACGTTCATTGCAGTGTTAATGTAAGACTACTTGCGACTAATAAATAAACTTTTACTTTAAAGTCCACCAACGCCTCTACTTTCTCAGAAGACTAAGGAAATTTGGCATGTCAGCTACGACTCTCACCAACTTTTACAGATGCACCATAGAAAGTATTCTTTCTGGTTGTATCACAGCTTGGTATCACAGGCTCCTGCTCTGCCCAAGTCCGCAAGAAACTACAAAAAGTCGTGAATGTAGCCCAACACATCACTCAAACCAGCCTCCCATCCATTGACTCTATCTACACTTCCCGCTGCCTCGGCAAAGCAGCCAGCATAATTAAGGACCCCGCGCACCCCGGACATTCTCTCTTCCATCTTCTTCCGTCGGCAAAAAGATACAAAAGTCTGAGGTCACGTACCAACCGACTCAAGAACAGCTCCTTCCCTGCTGCCATCAAACTTTTGAGTGGACCTACCTTGCATTAAGTTGAACTTTTTCTACACCCTAGCTATAACTGTAACACTACATTCTGCACTCTCTCCTTTCCTTCTTTATGAATGGTATGCTCTGTCTGTATAGTGCGCAAGAAACAATACTTTCCACTGTATACTAATACACGTGACAATAATAAATCAAATCAAATCAAATCAAACCTTATGCCTTTACTCTTAAGGCACCAGAGAAGGAATCCAAGCAGGACAGAGGTCTAACAGATTTATCAACTACCTACGTCAGCCTGCGAGAAAGAGCTTTAAATGAGCAGGAAAGAGAGAAACTAATCAGCAACACTCGTTAAGTGCAGGGGGAGAACTGCACTGAATCAGACGAAGCAATGCTATTAAATTAATGGATGTTTTGTTGCTATGGGACCTGCTTTTCAGTCTGAATGAGGCAGCAGCCAAAATCATAACAAAACAAAGTCACTGACTTACCACCAGAGGCCTCTGCGTTGCAATTTCCAGGAAGGCCTGGATTTAGGCAGCTAGTGCTCCTGCCTGAATCCCTAGTGGTATAATTAATAATGATAATAAGTGTCTTATGACATCGTTAGGACCCCAGCGCCATTTTCATGTCAATCAACACTGCCTGCAGCTCACCCGCAAACAGGGTACAGGGCGGGAAGCGGCCATTTGCAGTCAGGTAAAGCTGGAAGCAAGACACCTTGATGAGTTTTCATTCGCTATCTTCATGGACATTGAAACTTTATAAACAAACGGTCCCCAACTCAACTCCTTGTAGCTTGGTGAACTCTTTACATTTTTTCTTTATTCATTCATGTCGATTGTCGGAAAGACCCATCTGGTCCACTAATATCCTTTGGGGAAGGAAATCTGCCGTCCTTACTCGGTCTGGCCTACATGTGACTCCAGAGCCATAGCAATGTGGTTGACTCTCAACTGCCCTCGGACAACTAGGGATGGGCACTAGATCCTGGCCAGCCAGCGACGCCCATGTCCCACGAACGAATAAAAAAGAATAAATACTTCATTCTTTCTCATGCTGAAATCCCCCTGCCCCAAAACGACAGGGAGCCTCCAAGCATTGCGAGTTGCTGATTTCCCAATGAAAGGAGGCCTTTTCAACTCTTGTCCAATGCACACCAAAAATGAAAACCGACACCTCTATACATTAAACGGTAGCCCTTTTGCTGGTGGTTTCGTACTTCTTCCACCCGAATCCAGAAGGATGGCTTTTGTGGTTCTGTCTATGATTATTCTGTTGTCAATTGTAATACTGCAACACGCTATAGATGCAATTAAATGAAGAAGTTGTTTGTCATTGAAGGAGTGCTGTGTCAAGTCCTTAATATCTCTGAAGTGACCTAAGGGTTAATTGATAACTCGTATCCGTGTTGCACTATCATTTTAAGTGCCCACTGGCTGTGCTCTCTTTTCGGGATGACAGCCGCTTTTAACACAGCGATGACTACAATTTCGCAACATTTAATTCACTCAGGCATAAATGTATCAATCAATCTCTCCTACAGATATAATTCTGTGTTATTTCCCAGTAATCAACACTTGATTGCTGCAAGGGCCCTAAAATCAAACAGCAATGATTATATCTGACTTTGCAGGGTAATGAAACATGCTCAGTAATGGACTTCAGAATTAGCTGGACTCCAGCCGGCCATTTTGCAGCATGGCTCAAAATGGTAGGAATTGTGTGGCAGAGCTTTGACAAGAGCTGGACTCGAAACGTCAGCTCTTTTCTCTCCTTACAGATGCTGCCAGACCTGCTGAGATTTTCCAGCATTTTCTCTTTTGGTTTCAGATTCCAGCATCTGCAGTAATTTGCTTTTATTTTGGCAGGGTCTACATTGTTTTAATGCAAGTACTAAACATCGTTTTAATATTAAATATTAAATCAGCGGCGCTACAGGATGCGGCACACAGCCACGCAGAATAAAAACTTCATCCCTGAGCGCCAACACTTCGGTATGTCTCCCAGGGTGGAAGAGTCAATTACTAGAGGGCCATTGGTTTAAGGTGCGAGGGGCAAGGTTTAAAGGAGATGTACGAGGCAAGTCTTTCACACAGAGGGTGGTGGGTGCCTGGAACTCGCTGCCGGGGGAGGTAGCGGAAGCGGTCGTGACTTTTAAGGGGCGTCTGGACAAATACATGAATAGAATGGGAATAGAGGGATATGGTGCCCGGAAAGGTAGGGGGTTTTAGTTAAGTCGGGCCGCATGGTCGGTGCAGGCTTGGAGGGCCAAAGGGTCTATTCCTGTGCTGTAATTTTCTTTGTTCTTTGTTCTTTTTATATTGTGAATTTTAAATCAGGCTGTTAGGATGATGTAAAGTTAAGCTTTTAAGATCTCAGTGTCCCCTGAATTTTTTGCACAAACATTAGAGTTGAATGCCGCTTTTGTTCAGACAGATATGTTTGTTTAGATCGTAATGCAGAGCTGTTTTCCCAATTTCCAAACAAAAGCCTTTCGTTCAATTGATCGCACAACATTACCGACAAAATTAGAATGACTTTAGTTTCAATCCTGGCTGTTCTGTTGCCTCAATGCTCATAAATTGGTGGCAGGTTATGTCAGCAGTTGCGCTCTCTCTGAACTATGCTCCAATCAATGTGGTTTTTTTTTCGTGACAGCATTTAAAATAGACAGCAATATTGTGGAGTGCACTGTTCATCACATCATCATGAGGGTTCAAAAGAGTAAAGGATTGAAAGCCGTGGTTGAATCATTAGAAAGCTGCATGTAAAAGATATATCTTATCCAGTTTGCACTTGGGGGAGGAGGGGAAATACATTGGGCAGAATTCTGCCAAAAAAATTTTCTGGGGGTGGATTCACCAGCCCGGTTCATCAATGGCAGGAATCCCGATTGCCGCTAAATCAGCGGTTGGGGCTAAAATAAGGATTGCCGCCGGATGTGGGGGCTACCAGGATTCACCCGACTCGCTCTGCCGGCCCTGATCGAGTTTCAGACCAGAATAGGTAGCAACCCGATTATTATTCAAACCAGCTAATTGTAATACAATTCCCGGGTGTGAGGCCCATTCACTGCCCCCCCCCCCCCCCCCCCCCCACCCACCTCCGCTGTGCCATTCACCTGCCTCCTCAGTGGGAAATGCACCATGCGGGCTTTAGTGTTGGTAATCATCAGCGTGGGCCTGGCGGTCTGGACCCCGAGGGTCCAGGAAAGCACCACCAACCCCTCAGCAAAGAGGGCATCCTCCCCCCACCATTTAAATAATAGTTCACCCCCAATCACACAATGCAGGCATGAGGGCGACCCAACCCAAGTCCTCCCTTCGGCGCCCCTCCCCCAAGACACCCTCAGTCCCCGCCCCTCTCAAAGCCCCACTCAGCCCCATCCCCCTCAAACCCCCTTAGCCTCCCTTCCCCCTCCCTCAGACCACCCACTCAGGCCCCCCTTCAGGCCATACACCTTGGCAGTGCCAACAGTGCACTGCCCCCTGGCATTGACAACCTGCCATGGCACCTTGGGTCCCGTGGAAGCTTGATGATGGAAGTCCAGTGGCCATTTGCCCTAATGCCACCGACAGGCTGAAGATGAAGGATCCCCCCACATGCCATGGGGGTTGGGTGGGCTCCAGCTGGGGACAAGTGGTTGATCTCACCCAGGATGGAGGTTTTATGGCTGGACTGCTCCTTCTAGCCCTGGCAGATCTAAAGATCACCCCTGGCAGAGTGATTTCAGGTAGCTCTGTCATCAACCTCTTCATTCCTGCCTGTCAGCTGTGAAAATGGTGAAGTGGCCTGGTCACTTTAATCTCCATGCCCCCTGGTCACCTGACAGGCTTTTAAATCACAGCAACACTCCATTCTGCAGCAGGAATTTCCTTTTCTCTCTGTCAGAAGCTGCAGATGTGAGTAGAGACTTTTGAAGTCCTCTAACAGAGAAGAGGTGTCAATTTAAATGGGGAGTGGGGAGGTTCCCTTCTCCAAAGCTGTGCTCTCTGATTCTTCTTAGCAAGCTGAAATCTTTGAAACTCTCTCTATTCCATTGAAGACCATTGATCTCAGTCAATTTTATAGTGCAAAGCTTTAAAATAGGCTTTCACGGACAGCCTGATGGATTTCTACTTAGCCACCAGTCAGATGTACTTATTTACTTTTCCCTTCATGCTTGAATGCATCCCAAGTGCCTCCATTGTTCCTAACTAAAATTTTTACAAATACTCAAAGCCTGATTGACAGTTTCTGCAAAGGGAATAAGTGATCTGCAAATGAGGACATTAATGCCTCGATGGTCCCCCTTCACTCCAGCGAGGTCGGGTCACCAGCTCCCCACAAGTGGGAAGCGACTATAATCACCGCTGGAGTTAATATCGCTCCGCGCCGATTTCTGGTGCGGAGCTGACGGCACCGGAAATCTGGCGGCCAGAGACTCGGGAAAGCTGTGACGCCCAGCGGGGAACTCGCTAAACGGCCTCCCCTTGAGTCTTCCAGCCCATTGTGCTGCAAAAAGCAGCTCAGCAGGCTGGGAGAATCGCCCCCAAAGGCAGAATGAGAAACTACAAAATGACTAGAAAGGGAAAACTGCCAAGCTCAGCAACTAGTCCATTGAACATTCTTTCAGGATATGTTCATTGCTCACTCTGGGGCAGCACGGTGGGCACAGTGGTTAGCACTGCTGCCTCACAGCGACAGGGTCCCAGGTTCAATTTCAGCCCCGGGTCACTGCCCGTGCAGACTTTGCACTTTCTCCCTGTGTCTGCGTGGGCTTCCTCCGGGTGCTCCAGTTTCCTCCCACAGTGCAAAGATGTGTGGGTTAGGTGGATTGTCCATGCTAAGTTGACCTTAGTGTCAGGGGGATTAGCAGGGTAAATGCGTGGGGTTGCGGGAGTAGGGCCCTGGGTGGGATTGTAGTTGGTACAGACTTGATGGGCCGAATGGCTTCCTGTACTGTTGGAGTTCTTTGGGATTCTATAGCAAGCTCTGAATTTGCAGAGCCATACAAATTGAAAGCACATAAGGAGACCAGGCAAACCATTGGGTAGAATTTTAACTGACTTGACCCTCAGTGAGCAGGTCAGTCGGGAAGTTGGAGGAACCAATTTGAGATTCCCCCACATACTGTGGAGTATTAATTCCAGTGCATATCTCTGACGTCAATCATCAGTTCCCCACGGCACCAGGTTATGAGCAGCAGCCTGTCATATTTATACCTAACGACCAATAGCACTGACTCCATCACCATCCCTGCGTATTTCGTGTCCTAATAGCTGGACAGACTCATCAGAAGTGGTGCCACAATACTAGGCAGTCCATAGACCATAAGATATAGGAGCAGAAATAGGCTATTCGGCCCATTGAGTCTGTTCCATCATTCAATCACGGCTGATGAGTTTCTCAACCCAATTCTCCCATCTTTTCCCCAAAACCTTTGATCCCCTTACCAATCAAGAACATATCAATCTCTGACTTAAATACACTCAATGACCCGGCCTCCACAGCCCTCTGTGGCAATAAATTCCACAGATTCACCACCCTCTGGCTGAAGAAATTCCTCCTCAGCTCTGTTATAAAGCGTCATCACAGTCAAAGGGAAGTTACCCTGGGGGGCCTCAACATTGACTCCTGACGCCATGAAGTCTCATTGTATCAGGTCAAACACGAATAAAGAAACTTTCTGCTTGTTCATACCTATAGTTCACTCAACTGATGAATAAGTACTCCTCCCTGTTAAACAGCACTTGGAATCAACACTGAAGGTAGCAAGATTCTAGAATGTACTCTGGGTGCAGGGATAATAATATCACCAAGAATTGCTTGTCTGGTCATATCACTGATGGAGTTGGCTGAGTCTTGAAGGATATGTATGTTAGAATGGTCCTATCACATATTAAGCTGATCCTTCTCCTCACCCTACCAGTAACCGCAACACTGTGGGCAGAATTTTACCGGCTTTCCCTGGCCATCGGTGGGTGAAGCAAACGGTAAAATCACACGAGAGCTGAGAAATCAGGATTGCGCCCGATTTGTCAGCTCTCACGATTTTACGACATCCGGATTTCCGGCGCGGTCAGTCTCTCGCCGGAAATGGGTGAGAGGCTGAATAATTTATTTAAATATATTTAAATGTTGATTTCCAGGTGTTTAGTGAGCCCAGCGATCAATCATCTGGGCTCACTGTCCTTTGTGGCCTCGCCGGGAGAGGTTCGCTCTGGCGAGGAAAACGCCTGCTCCCCACAAAGGAGGAACAGTCATGTTGGCCTCGCCAGGTGAACCGGAAGCCATGGGGGGCCCCTGGGAAGATGAAGCCTCAATGGACTGGACTCATACATCAAAGAACAAAGAACAGCACAGCACAGGAACAGGCCCTTCGGCCCTCCAACCCTGCGCCGATCACGTTGTCCTGTCTAGACTAACCGCTTATATCCCTCTTTTCCCCATCTGTCCATATCCAATGGGGAAATAAGGAGGAATTTCTTTACCTGAGAGTTAGAACATGAAACTCACACCCACAGCTTGGAAACTGACAGAAGATGATGAGATGAACGCATAAGAGGAAAGATGAGAAAAGGATATGCTGATAAGGATATGAATGGGAGGACGCTCTTGATGAGTATAAACACTAGCACAGGCTAGGCAGAGGCAAAACACCGCAGATGCTGGAAACCTGAAATAAGAGCAAGAAAAGCTGGAGAACCTCAGCAGGTCCGCAGATGCTGCCTGACCTGCTGAGTCCCTGCAGAGCTTTTTTTTCTTTTACCAGCACAGGCTAGTTGGACTGAATGGCCTAGTTTGGCATTGTTTATTTCTCCTAACTCTATGAAAGTTACAATGAGAACTCTATGAAAGTTACAATGGTTAGGACATGCCTAAATGCGGCACGGTGGCACAGTGGTTAGCACTGCTGCCTCACAGCGCCACGGACCTGGGTTCGATTCCTGGGCTTGGGTCAAGGTCTGTGTGGAGTTTGCGCATTCTCCCCGTGTCTGCTCCGGTTTCCTCCCACAGTCCAAAGATGTGCGGGTTAGGTGGATTGGCCATGCTAAATTGCCCCTTAGTGTCAGGGGAGACTAGCTCGGGCCTGGGTGGGATTATGGTCGGTGCAGACCAGATGGGCTGAATGGCCTCCTTCGGCACTGTAGGATTCTATGTCTATATCTTCTAACTGCAATGATTTAATCAGGTAGCACATAATATAAGTTTTAATATATAGAATTGCGGGTGGTTGAGAATTGAGTAATAACATTGTACTCTACTCCAGGGATTCCAAAGGCATCAGAAGGCAAGAAAGCAAAACTTTAGTAATTTATAGATGTCTTTTAAAGCCCAGGAGTAAATTGCAGCATTGGATTTGCTTCCCACCAACTCAAATTTTTTTATTGCTAAATCAGTTTCAATAAAATGAACACAATGTCATTCAAGATCTGAGCTGAAGTTACGTTGACGAAGGATTAAGGGAAGCTTTTCTGGGACGTTGACGAAAAAATGTCGCTTCATTCAGAAGACATTATCGTGAGGAAACTTTCACAGTTTCGAAATGAGAATTAGAAATTTTTGATGACTTTAATCAGGCAATTGAGGTTGGTGTTCTTGAGTAGGGCTAATTGATGGCCCAATCAGGGAGCCCCATGTCCCATGTCAGTCCCTGTGCACTCCTGATGCAGATAGCACACTGTGGGCACTCTGTATAGTGTGGTGAGATCTAGTGAACAAAGGAACTTTGGTGATGGGACTTCCGTCTCCGTGGACTTATTAGAGAAATAAATGATTTAATTTGCAATTTTGTGACTGGTACACTTCTCTACAATAGTGGTGACATTCTAAAATAAGAAGTGCATCCTGTAACTCATTAATTTACACTACACAGAGATTCTCATCTAGTAATCACATGAATGGGGTGGGAATGGAGGGATACAAAAGAATGGTCTAGTTTGGACCAGGGAGTGGCGCGGGCTTGGAGGGCTGAAGGGCCTGTTCCTGTGCTGTATTGTTCTTTGTTCTTTGTTCTAATCCGTGATTCATTCCAGGTGGCTTGCATGGCTTTCTCCACTCCTTGTCTTTCTCAATGGGATTACTGAAAATATAATATTATGTTACCTTGTATTTCAAGCACATGTTGTCCAATTTCTAAAGAATCAAGCACTGTAAAGTACTCGGAACAAGTGCTCTGTACTTTTAGCAATAGCTTTCTATCTGTGCCATGTTTCCTGCATTTCTATAACGCTCCTATTAAGCATCTTGGGATGTTTCATTATATTCAAGACATTATATATATATGCAAATCATTGTTATTGTCTGTTTATCAACGACCGTTGACACATACCATAATCATACATACTGCAAGAGGTTGGAGAAAAGGCAATGAGGTATTGTTGTACTGAGTGTGATGGAATATTCCCCACTTGCCTGAATGGGTGCAGCTCCAACAACACTCAGGAAGCTTCACATCATCCAGGACAAAGCAACCCGTTTGATTGGTATCACATCCACAAACATCCACTCCCTCCATCACCAATGCTCAGTAGCAGCAGTGTGTACTATCTACAAGATGCACTGCAGCAATTCACCAAAGATCCTTAGACAGCACCTTCCAAACCCACGACCACTTCCATCTAGAAGGACAAGGGCAGCAGATACATGGGAACACCACCACCTGCAAGTTCCCCCCTAAGCCGCACACCATCCTGACTTGGAAATCTATCGCCATTCCTTCGCAGTCGCTGGGTTAAAATCCTGGAATTCCCTCCCTAATGGTATTGTGGGTCAACCCACAGCACATGGACTACAGCGATTCAAGAGGGAGGCTCACCACTATCTTCTCAAGGGCAACTAGGGATGGGCAATAAATGCTGGCCAGCCAGCGACGCCCATGTCCCATGAATAAAACTGGCTAGACCATCAATTACCGTCCACTCTCAATTAACCTTGAGAAGATGGTGTGATGATCTGCTTTCTTGAACCGCTGCAGTCCATGTGGTATAGGCATACCCACCATGCTGTTATGGAGGGAGTTCCAGTGTTTTGACTCAGTGACAGAGAAGGAATGGCAACATATTTCCAAGTTGATAACCATAATTAGTATAATTGATAGGGCAATTAGTTTTAGTTTCCATTAAATTTCATGAGGAGATGGTTAGCTTTTTATCTTTTGGAGATGATCATTGCTGGCACTTGTGTGGTGAAAACATTACTTGCCACTTTATCAGCCCAAGAGTTTATGTTGTCTGGGTCTTGCCGCATATGGACATGGACTGTTTCAGTAATCCAAGGAGTTGTGCATGATACTGAATATGTGCAACCATCAACAAATGGTCCCCTTGTGACCTTACAATGGAGAGAAAGTCACCTTGTTCACAAAGCTGTGACCTTGGTGAAGCAGCTGAAGATGTTTGGGCCGAGGACATTGCTCTGAGGAACTCCTGCAGCTATGTCCTAGGACTGAGGTGACTAACCTCCAACAACCACAACCACCTTCCTTTGTTCTGACTCCAACCAGTTGACTGGTTTTCCCCCTTATTCCCATTGATTGCAGTTTTGCTCGGGCTCCACCATGCCACAGTCAGTCAAATGCTACTTTGATGTCAGGGGCAATCACTCTCACCTCACCTCCTGAATTCAGATCTTTTGCCCAGGTTTGGACCGAGGTTGTAATGAGGTCCGGAGTTGAGTGGCCCTGGGGGAACTAAAACTGAGCACCAGTGAGCAGGCTATTGCTATGTAAAGGCTGCTTGATCAGATAGTCGACAACACCTTCCGTCACTTTGCTGATGATTGAGAGCAGTTGATGTGTCGGACATTGTTGCAGTATAATTGCTTCACAGTTGGCGAACCTCTGCCAGATAATACATATTGCCACCCAAAGAGCAATTCAATAAAATGAAACTTTGTTGTCTGGCTTTTAAATTTCAGGTCACACTTTATATTGGAATATGAATTTAAATAAATAGGATATTTAATATTCACAAAACTTTGTCCTTTATTAGCTGCTATATATCAGTTATGCTTTCATTGTTATCTGAATAAATTTTTGATTGTAAAATAGTAGCTAAAATAGAATCAGCTAACGAGATGGTTCTGCAAGATGCAGTACAGCAACTCACCAAGGCTCCTTTGACAGCATCTTCCAAAGCTGTGACCTTGACCACCTATAAGGACAAGGACAGCAGATGCATGGCAGCACCACCGCTTGGAAGCTCCCCTCCAAGCCACATACCAGTCTGAGTTGAAACTATTCTGCCATTCCTTCACTATCGCCTGGTCAAAACCCTGGAATGCCCCCGTGGATGTTCCTACGGAAAGTTTATCTGGTTCACTAATGTCCTTTCAGGAAGGAAATCTGCCATCCTTACCTAGTCTGGCCTCCATGTGGCTCCAGGGCCAAAGCAATGTGGTTGACTCTCAACTGCCCTCGGGCAACTAGGGATGGGCAATAAATGCTGGCCAGCCAGCGATGCCCACGTCCCACGAATGAATAAAAAGAAAACATGTGGCATGGGGGCACAGTCGTTATCACTGCTGCCTTGCAGCACCAGGGACCTGGGTTCAATTCCGGCCTTGGATCACTGTCTGCGTGGAGTCTGCACGTTCTTCCCGTGTCTGCGTGGGTTTCCTCCGGGTGCTCCGGTTTCCTCCCACAGTCCAAAGATGTGCAGGTTAGGTTGATTGGCTATGCTAAATTACCCCTTAGTGGCAGGGGATTTCAGGATAAATGCATGGGGTTGTGGGGATCGGACCCGAGTGGGGTTGTGGTCAGTTCAGACTCGATGGGCTAAATGGCCTGTCTTCTGCACTGTAGGGATTCTATGACTCTATGACATGGACTAATGTGGTTCAAGGAGGCAGCTCATCACTACCTTCTCAAGGGCAATTAAAGATGGGCAATAAATGCTAGTCTAGCTTGTGATGCCCACATCCCATAAACTAAAAAATAAAAAGATGGAAGAAGAAGTAGCGACTGATTAAAGGGTTGAGGCAGTGCCCACTGTATTTGAATGCTCCTTTTCTCTGTATGAATATGGTTCAAATTTAGGATCGAGCTATCATTACTTAAACTGATACCATACAAAGACAAACATGAAATCATGTCTACTCAATAACAAAAGGTATAATATTATACCATCTTCTAGAAGCTGAAAATCCTTGACTAGAATAAGGGTAATGCTGCACAGACATCCATTTTTAAAAAATGGGGATTGCTGGCTCAACTTGTAACCCGGTCTTGAGGTCTGGTCCCCTTGGTCCATGTTATAGTGGGGCTCCAGTGTAAAAACCTATCTCGTTCACTAATGTCCTTTAGGGAAGGAAATCTGCCTACATGTGACTCCAGATCCACAGCAACGTGGCTGATTTTTAACTGCCCTCTGAAATAGCCGAGCGAGCCATGGGCAATTGGGATGGGCAATAAATGCTGGCCCAGCCAGCGAAGCCCACATCTGATGGATGAATTAAAAATAAAACACTTGAAGAGTGGCAGCGGCACAGACATGCTGGCCGGGATTTTACGAACTCGCTCGGGCGAGGCTCGTAACATCCCACCCGAGGCCAACGGAGAATTCCGTTCTGCGAGACTCGGGTGGGTAAAATTCTAGCTGCTGCATCAAATAGCTTCCTTCTGCAAGGCAATTTCTGTGATCACACTGCAGGGAGTATTATTCACCCAACAAGTGGCTCCAAATGCAACCTGTAGAGAGTGGTGCATCTAGAACGAGAGTGTCTGGGAGCTTATAAATCCAGAGCACCTGCAATGTGGTACATTCCCCTTCAGAACCACTTACTTATCCATTATTGTCACCAATTCGAGATGGTAAAGGTACTACAGTTGCTTCAGAAAAATGATAGATTTGGTATTACTGAGCATTCAGCTCTGAAATTTGCCCCAAGCAATGCTTACTCTGCTACTAATTCCAAGAGAGTTCTGTAAATGTTACCTGGTTTAACATGTCATTCTCTATAATAATTACAAAGTTCGCTAGTAATATCTACTGATGTAACTTCTATTGAAGTAGACTGCACTGTGGAATCACATTGACGCTGTGGGGCTTAAAGAAATAGAGTTGTGGTTGTGTAATGTCAGTTCAATTCCACTGTAGTTTCAGTTTCAAAACAAACCTGTCAGCTGGCTCACCACCACCTTCTCAAATAGCAGGCTTGCTGGTAAAGTCCACCATCCCACAAACAGAATAACAAAAAAAAATACTTATTTTGTTTTGATATTAAATTCGGATTGAGGCATTTTATTGTCTACAAGTCGGCACGGTGGCACAGAGGTTAGCGCCGCTGCCTCGCAGCGCCAGGGACCTGGGTTCGATTCCCGGAGTTTGCACCTTCTCCCCGTGTCTGCGTGGGTTTCCTCCGGGTGCTCCGGTTTCCTCCCACAGTCCAAAAGACGTGCTGGTTAGGTGCCTTGGCCATGCTAAACTCTCCCTCAGTTTGCCCGAACAGGCGCCAGAGTGTGGTGACTAGGGGATTTTCACAGTAACTTCATTGCAGTGTTAATGTAAACCTACTTGTGACACTAATAAATAAAATAATAATAAATAAAAAATAAATGCAAAAAGCCACACAAACTCCAAATGCCTGTCATGTATGTGTTTGCTCATATTCAGATGAAATAAGCTTGGCTATTCTCCGAATTTTGGAAAATAATTGTCCAGAATATTTTATCATGGAAGCAAATAACTTACTAGATTTCAACTAAATAGTTATTAATAATTCCCTAAAACTCTGTAACACACCATACACCAGCCTTTGCAATATGATAAATGATAGCCTCGGGAAAACAGTGCAGAATGAAATTCAAAGCTCACAGAATAAATGTCAGGGTGGATGACCTGAAATGTCAATGTCATTGCGCACAGATTCAATGTGAAGGAATGTGGGAAATACAAAATCCAATTCTGAAGACAATGCTATTTATAAATGTATGAACCTGATATGAAAGCGCCATCAAAACTTACCTTCGGGACTTTTATAATGCAAGAACTTGTGTTCGTATAGTGTCTTAATGGAATAAAATGTCCCAAGGCACTTCAGAGCGGCATTATCAAGTCAAATTTGACAGAGGGCCGCATAGGGTCATAGAGGTTTACAGCATGGAAACAAGCCCTTCGGCCCAATTTGTCCACGCTACCCCTTTTTTTTAAACCCTGAAGCTAGCCCCAATTGCCTGCGTTTGGCCCATATCCCTCGATACTCATCTTACCTATGTAACTGTCTAAACACTTTTTGAAAGACAAAATTGTACCCGCCTCTACTACTACCTCTGGCAGCTTGTTCCAGACACTCACCACCCTCTGTGTGAAAAAATTGCCCCTCTGGACCCTTTTGCATTTCTCCCTTCTCACCTTAAACCTAGTTTTAGACTCACCTTACTTTGGAGGAAAGATGTTGACTATCTAGCTGATCTATGCCCCTCATTATTTTATAGACCTTCATAAGATCACTCCTGAACCTCCTACGCTCCAAGGAAAAAATCCCAGTCTATCCAGCCTCTCCTTATAACTCAAACCATCAAGTTCCTGTAGCATCCTAGTAAATCTTTTCTGCACTCTTTCTAGTTTAATAATATCCTTTATATAATAGGGTGACCAGAACTGTACGCAGTACTCCAAGTGTGGCCTTACCAATGTCTTGTACAACTTCAACAAGACGTCCCAACTCCTGTATTCAATGTTCTGACCAATGTGACATAAAGAGATATTGGAACTTTTGGTCAAAGAGGATACTGTATTAAGGAGAGGTTTAAGGATGGAGGGAGAGGAATAGGAAGGAAGGGGGCAATTTTGAACTTGCATTCTCCATCGGTGGCAATGGCAGCACCTGCTCGAAACACAGAGAGTGCGATGCACACCGGTAAGTTTCCGAGTTCCGATCTTATCGGCCCCTCGCCAGCGGAATAGCATGAAACATGCTGTGGGACTGCAGAAAGCTCTTTTTAATACATTAGCATGTTATTAGTGAGCACTCCCTCTGGGACCTACCCCGTCACCAGATATTCAGCTGGCGCAGGCGGTCACGCTATCACCATTTACAACAGGTTTACCTAGACGTGAACCTGTTGTAGGGGCCTCCCTGGGTGTAAAGGTGAGTATAGCCCCCAGGGGGGGGAGTGAAATGACCGAGAATTGGCCTGGCAATGCCCCCTGGCACTGATCCTTGGCATAAGTTGGCCTCATTGGGAGCCTCGTGGGGACTGGGGAGGGGGTGTGGTATTCATACAGATTTGGTTGTAGGCCGGGAGCGGATGGAGGAGCAGGAGGTGCTGGTGATGGCCGTTGCTGGGGAGGGGGGCATCTGCTGTATCCGACTGTTGGGGGAAGGAGGGGAAGAGGTCGATCATTACGGGGTAGAGTAGAGAGATGCTGACTCCATTCGGAGATGGGGGGGGGGGGGGGGGGGGGGAGCCCAGGGAGCTCCATGACAGGCTGAAGGGAGGTTTCCTCCAGTGCAGATCGGGGCACCTTTTAAAGATGGTGTCCCAATCTCTGAGCAGCCAGGTTTTGCCGGCTTTTTGAGGCCCTGGCCCCCATCTGGCAATGTGAAACCCACCCCACCCCTTGATTCTTTTGGCAGAGTGTCATAAGATCTGGAGAGAAAACTGACCAGTTTCTCTGAAGAGAAATATGCCCATTTTCTCGATGGAAATGACAATCTGCCATTTTTTGGTAAGATTTTGCCGACTGGGCCGAGGTAGTTACTTTTAAAAATTCATTTATGGGATGTGGGTGTCGCTGGTTTGACCAGCATTTATTGCCCATCCATAGTTGCCCTTGAAAAGGTGGTGGCGAGCTGCCTTCTTGACCTGCTGCAGTCCCTGAGGTATAGGTATACCCACAGTACTGTTAGGGAGGATGTTCCAGGAATTTGACCCAGCAACAGTGAAGGAAAAGTGATATATTTCCAAGTCAAGATGATGTGCGGCTTGGAAAGGAACTTCCAGGTGGTGGTGTTCCTAAGTGTCTCCAGCCCTTGTCCTTCCAGGTGGTAGTGGTCATGGGTTTGGTAGGTGCTGCCTAAGGAACCTTGGTGAGCTCCTGTCGTACATCTTGTAGATGGCACACACTGCTGCCACTGTCTGTCACTGGTGGAGGGATTGTGACAGGAGTAGTAATCAAGCGGGCTGCTTTATCTTGGATGGTGTTGAGTTTCTTGAGTATTGTTGGAGCTGTACTCATCCAGACAACTGGAGAGTATTCCATCAGATTCTTGACTCGTGCCTTGTAGATGGTGGACAGGCTTTGGAAGTCAGGAGGTGAGGTACTCACCACAGGATTTCTAGCAGTTGACTTGCTCTGGTAGCCACGGTTTTTATATGGCTAGTCCAGTTCAGTTTCTAGTCATTGGTAACCGCAGGATGTTGATAGTGGAGGGGTTCAGTGATGGTAATGCCATTGACTGTCAAGGGGCAGTGGTTATATTCTCTCTTGTTGGAGGCATGGCAACTAATCATGGAGCAATTAAATTAAGGGATCCTCTAGAAATGGAGGAGTGCAGAGGTCCCGGAGGGTTGTAGAGGGGAAGGAAGTTATGGACACATGGGGCAGAATTCTCCATGGTGGGCAGTTCTAATGGCACCTTTCCTGTGGCCAGAATGATATGAACTCACGCCCGATTCCATGCTCGTAGCCTAATTAATTATGCATAAGCGAGCATCTTTCTGAATCGCCTGGCAGGACGGGAGCTGATTCATTCAGCCACCATCAGCTCGTGTGTTCAATGGTCCAGGAACAAGATGTAAACATTAGTCCAGCACCCTGGATATTGTCCAGATCTTGTTGCATTTGTACATGGATTGCTTCAGTATCTGAGGAGTTGCGAATGGTGCTGAACATTGTGCAATCATTGGTGAACATCACTTCTGACCTTATGACTGAGGGGAGCTCATTGATGAAGCAGCTGAAGATGGTTGGGCTGAGGATACTATCCTGAGGGACTCCTGCAGAGATGTCCTAGAGCTGAGATTACTAACCCTCCGCAACCACAACCATGTTCCTATGTACTAGGTATGACTCCAACCAGTAGAGTGTTTATCCCCGATACCCATTGATTTCAGTTTTGCTAGGGCTCCTTGATGCCACACTTGGTGAAATGCAGCCTTGAAGTCAAGGGTTGTAACTCTCACCTCACAATCCAAGTTTGTTCAAACTTTCTTCATTAAATTTTAGAACTTTCCAATGCATCAACATCCTTCCAGTAGTGTGGCTACCAGAATTGTACACAATACTCCAAATGCAGCCGAACCAAAGTCTATTACAGCTGCAATATGATTTTCCAATTCCTATGCTCAACACCCCGACCGATGAAGGCCTGCATGCCATATGCCTTCTTGGCCACCTTGTCCACCTAAGTTGCCACCTTCAGGGAACTGTGGATCTGCATTCCTAGATCCCTCTATATGCTAATATTTCAAAGGGCTCTACCATTTACTGTTCTCCCCGTGTTGCATGGATTTCCTCCGGATGCTCCGGATTCCTCCCACAGTCTGAAAGACATGCTGGTTAGGTGCATTGGCCATGCTAAATTATCCCTGAGTGTACCCGAACAGGTACCAGAGTGTGGCGACTCGGGGGTTTTCACAGTAACTTCATTGCAGTGTTAATGTAGGTCTACTTGTGACGCTGATAAATAAATAAATAAAAATAATAAATAAAGGATGTTGTTCTCACCTTGAAGTCTCACATGAACTGAGGTACGTCTTGTGCACCTCGCTCTTTTACAAGTGGGATTGAGGCCACTGCGAATTCCCACTGGCGTCACGCAAGATTGGAAGGCCTGCTAAGATTCCAGTGATGATGTGGAGATGCCGGTGTTGGACTGGGGTAAACACAGTAAGAAGTCTAACAACACCAGGTTAAAGTCCAACAGGTTTATTTGGTAGCAAAAGCTACTACTTTGGCTTTTGCTACCAAATAAACCTGTTGGACCTTAATCTGGTGTTGTTAGACTTCTGACTGAGATTCCAGTGTGCAGCTATTTTAATGAGCATTCATGAGATGCAAATGAATGCAAATTGCATTCACATCACCAGGCAGCGGGGAGAACTGACCCGCCATTGGGAGAATTTCACACTGTTTAACACCAGTGAGTTTCAGACTCTGGCCGGATTCTGTACTCCCACCCATCACCAAACTGGGATGGGAGAATTCCGCCCTTCGAGTGGCGTGGCCACGGAGGGTCTTGAAAACTTGAATTTTCAAAAGGAAGCAATACCAGACTGGGAGCAATGTAAGTTTATGCCAATAATTACGTCACTCAGAGTTTATATTCTCAACTTTAATATGGGTTCAATGCTGTCCCACACTGTTATAAACTTACAAGTCTAAAGGTGGTGTTTAAAATTCCGGAGCTCAATTTCAAGCAGTACATTACCAATTTTACAGGAAAATCCTCCGTTCTCTCAATATTCAAATGCGGCAGCTCAGGCAATATGAGGGGCATAGAAAAAAAATTATGTAAATAACTTTATAATGGTCGTATGTTCAAAATGAACCCTAAATGCTATAACGAGTTCCATAGACAGCATACTTGCTTCAAACCCCAAGCTGTTGTTCCCATGTTATAGATTTATTTTTGAAAGGCAACGTATCTTATAAGCTGTCATGTCACTCGGGGTTGGGCTATTAGCTGTTATGTCAAAAATAACAAGCCAGTAAATTCCCCTGAACCATATCCATCTGGGTATTGTAAGTATATATTGCAATTAGAGGCTGCCTCTTAAACTGTGGAATACTGAAGCCTTATGTGGCAGTAAATAAGAATGTCAGCTTCCATTTGTAGAGGTTCAGTGGAAGCTGTCATCTTCATGTAAGATATTGGGAAAGCACCAAATGTCTGATTTCTTGCAGCACATTCATTGCTGCTCCTCGCCGGTGGCCAAGATGGGTCCAGGCTGAAACGCAAGTTCAGCCCACAATTAGCACAAGATGCCATCTTGGGAAGGGGATTGAAGCCTGCAGCGGGGATAGCTTCCCGGAGGCACATTAAGAGCCTGTTAGTCACATCAATTGTCTGCAGGGCATTTTGCTGGGTAACACTTGTTCCACCATCTTACAAGACGTTGGTAAGACCACACTTAAAATAAAGTTTATTAGTCACAAGTAAGGTTACATTAACACTGCAATGAAGTTACTGTGAAATTCCCCTAGTCGCCACAATCTGGCGCCTGTTCGAGTCAATGCACTTAACCAGTACGTCTTTCAGAACGTGGGAGGAAACCAGAGCACCCGGAGGAAACCCACGCAGACACGGGGAGAATGTGCAAACTCCACACAGACAGTGACCCGGATCCCTGGCGCTGTGAAGCAGCAGTGCTAACCACTGTGCCACCATGCATTTTGATATGCGTTTTAAGCGCTACCTCAAGGGAAATTCACCAAACATCCTTAGACAACACCTTCCAAACCTGCAACCACTTCGAAGAAGACAAGGGCAACAGATACATGGGAAGACCACCACCTGCAAGTTCCCCTCCAAGTCACTCACAAAGAGCAAAGAACAAAGACAAGTACAGCACAGGAACAGGCCCTTTGGCCCTCCAGGCCTGCGACGATCATGATGCCCTAAAAAAACCCAAAAAAACATTCTGCCCCTACTCAGTCCAAATCGATCTGCATCAATATCCTGGCTTGGAAATATGTCACTGTTCCTTCGCAGTCGCTGGGTCAAAATCCTGGAATTTCCTCCCTAATGGTATTGTGGGTCAACCCACAGCACATGGACTGCAGTGTTTCAAAAAGGCGGCTCACCACCACCTTCTGAAGGCAACTAGGGATGGGCAATAAATGTTGGCCAGCCAGCGACGCCCATGTCTCACGAATGAATAAAAAGAAATATTCACCATTTCATATCCATTTGCTGCTGGAGCTATGAAACACATCAGGAAACTTTCTGGGACTCTTCAAGACATCACCAATACTCTATTATTGTATACTTTGCAAACTCTCCAAGGACTTCACCAACAGAAAGAGTAAGTGTTGTGACAGTGGGAGAAAGGACATGTGAATCTTACTCGGGTTCCCTTTGGTCTGAATGAGGAATGGGAAGGTGATGGCTTAGTAGTATTACCACTAGGCTATTAATCCAGAAACTCAGCTAATGTTCTGTGGATCCGGGTTCGAATCCCACCACGGCGGATGGTGGAATTTGAATTCACCAGGATAATCTGGAATTAAGAATGTACTGATGACCATGAAACCATTGTCGATTGTCAGAAAAAAGCCATCTGGTTCGCTAATGTCCTTTAGGGAAGGAAACTGCTGTCCTTATCTGGTCTGGCCTACATGTGACTCCAGAGCGACAGCAATGTGGTTGACTCTCAACTGCCCTTGAAGGGCAACTAGGGATAGGCAATAAATGCTGGCCAGCCAGCGACACCCATGTCTGTCTCACGAATGGATAAAAAAAGAATCAGCTGCTGCAGAAGAGAGGGACAGGAGGGCAAGGCAGCATTCTCTCCCCACTATGGTATAGGATATCCCTTCTCCATCCTGACCATCACTTTGGTAGGAATAACAGATGTGTTGAGTATAGGGCTAACGGGAGGACTTTGAATAGTGTGGAGGAGCAGAGGGATCTAGGTGTATGTGTGCATAGATCCCTGAAAGTTGGGAATCAAGTAGATAAGGTTGTTAAGAAGGCATATGGTGTCTTGGCGTTTATTGGTAGGGGGATTGAATTTAGGAGTCGTAGCGTTATGTTGCAACTGTACACAACTCTGGTGCGGCCGCACTTGGAGTACTGTGTGCAGTTCTGGTCCCCACATTACAGGAAGGATGTGGAGGCTTTGGAGAGGGTGCAGAGGAGGTTTACCAGGATGTTGCCTGGTATGGAGGGGAGATCCTATGAGGAGAGGCTGAGGGATTTGGGATTGTTTTCGCTGGAAAGGCGGCGGCTAAGAGGGGATCTTATTGAAACATATAAGATGATTAGAGGTTTAGATAGGGTGGATAGTGATAGCCTTTTTCCTCTGATGGAGAAATCCAGCACGAGGGGGCATGGCTTTAAATTGAGGGGGGGTAGTTATAGAACCGATGTCAGGGGTAGGTTCTTTACCCAGAGGGTGGTGAGGGATTGGAATGCCCTGCCAGCATCAGTAGTAAATGCGCCTAGTTTGGGGGCGTTTAAGAGATCCGTAGATAGGTTCATGGACGAAAAGAAATTGGTTTAGGTTGGAGGGTCACAGTTTTTTTTTTAACTGGTCGGTGCAACATCGTGGGCCGAAGGGCCTGTTCTGCGCTGTAATGTTCTATGTTCTATGTTCTATGTTCTATCAGTGCCACGTGTGAGAATCTGCACACCCTCTCACTTGTTCCCTGAACCATCCTATAATGTGTAACTTCAGTGGAATCGGGAGTGAGGAGCCCATATATACTGTTCCATAAGAATTGTGTCTAACTAGAAATGCAGTGTAATCCGAGAGGTGTCGACATCAGCACTTCTAGGCAAGTTCAAATTACAGTAATCAACAATTTGGACCAAAACCGTGTGCTAAATTCAGATGCGTTTTATTAGCACAGCATCCATTTAGTGCCCATTTTGATCCTTTGGTTAGAGAAACTCCTTTGAACTGTTACAAGACCCCCACTCTTCAGGTCAGACAGGGCTTTGAAAATTGCAGAAAACTTTCCTGGTTAACATGTTTCCCTTAATCAGTGACATGACAAAATTCCACATGAACTAGTATTTATTTCTTTGCAATGTGTGAGACACTGCTAACTGCTAGATTTGCCTACAGGACAACAGTCACTGATGTTCTATGTTAATGAACTCTGTGCAGTGCTTAATGATCTTAAGATCATCTCTATTATGCCTATCAATAAGACATTATTAATGAGCTTCCATCGTAAGAGGCCTGCAGTGAAGTCTCTTATTGTGGGTTCATCTCACGATTTGTTGGCTTCTTATTCTAGGTGACGTCTTGCTGGAGGCAATGGTATTTTGTTCAAAAACTTTTATTTACATGCTATTTTGAAGGTTAAATAAGATTAAGGCATAGCTGGAGTTATTGTCTTAGATGTTTCAGCCTCAGTAATGGGGTTGACTCTCAAATGCCTACTGAAATGGCTTAGCAAGCCACTCAGTCGTATCCAATCACTTCAAAGAAAACACAAAGGAACACCAGGCATACCTCAAAATGAGTGTTAACGTGGTGAAACTGCAGTACAAGGTTATTTGCGTGCCAAATAGCAGAAATGACTAATAGGCAGATATAAGTAATTCCACAACTAATGGATCAGATCTAAGCTCTGCAGCCCTGCCACATCCAACTGTGAGTGGTGGTGGACAATTAAACAACTCACAGGAGGAAGGGGCTTAGAGGGGCCATGTGGCCTCTATCCAGCAAGAATAATGGTCTACGACCATAAGAAATATTTTCCCTTTACAGCTGAACAAATCCATGCAAAGACGTTCCTAAGACCTTGATGGGAGTTGGGAGGGGAGGGTAGAAATGATTCCTTCTGTTCCTATCATATCCTTCCTTAGGGAGAGAGCCCAAAACTTGTATACGGGACCCCTGTTGTGGTTTCGTCAAAGCCGTAAGCAACTGCAGCTTACTGCCTTTACTTGTGAATTCTCATTTATGGACCTGCAGATTGAATCTAATGTTTTCTAATTTTACAATAGGACATTCCCTGAAGCCCAGAGATTTTTTTTTAATGAAGGAGGGCGAGGAGGATTTGATTTAAGATTCTTCTTCAGCACTGCTTAGCCTAATGAAGAAGAAATATTAAACTGATGAAATATTAAGAAGCAGATTTAATTACTTGACATGCTGCCTGCATCAGACAAAGTACATTTAACAATCCCCTCTACATAAAACATTTATTGTTGTTCCAGTAATAGTACTAGACTACAAAATATGTTTTCTACAAATTAATTAAGTTAATGCTTTATTGGGAAACATGTGTAATCTTTTATCTCACATACTGATTTATTAATTCCCTTTAAGAAAGAGTCAAATGCTATCAGTAAATAATCCAAAACACCAGTTAGTTCACATAGATTAACAAAGAACGTACATCGCAGAAACAGGCCTTTCAGTCCAACCAGTCTATACCAGCGTTCATGTCTCAAACAAGCTTCCTGCCAACCTACCTTGTTTCACCCGATCGGCATAAGCTACTGTTCCTTTCTCCCTCATGTGCTTATTTTCACTTTTTCTGTGTCATGCATTTGTTAAAATTTAAATTCTCCATTCTTGAAACAATTGGAGAA
Organism: Mustelus asterias; assembly: GCF_964213995.1. Classification (NCBI taxonomy): domain Eukaryota; kingdom Metazoa; phylum Chordata; class Chondrichthyes; order Carcharhiniformes; family Triakidae; genus Mustelus; species Mustelus asterias. The sequence goes on along the minus strand of NC_135801.1, from coordinate 180,839,662 downwards.
AGGAGAAGGGAATATAAAAAGGACGAAACAGCCTGACACTTCTGAACTATATTTTAAATCTAAAGCATACCTTGTACAGTTTTGGTGTTGGTTTAACAAGTGTCATGGAGTCACAAGCCGGAATTTTGCCACCCCGCCCACCACGGGAATCGGAGAGGGCGAGGGGCGGCACATGGAAAGATCCGTTGACTTCGGGTGGGATTTTACAGTTTCGGGATGAGCGAGGATGTAAAATCCCGCCCATCAAATCATAGAGCAATATAGCACAGAAACAGGCCCTTCGGCCCATCCAGTCAATGCCAACCATGGGGTGCCCTCCCAGCTCGTTCCAATTGTCCGCATTTGGCCCATATCCCTGTAATCCTTTCCCATCCATGTACTTATATTATGTACTAGGGAATTTCACAGTAACTTCATTGCAGTGTTAATAAGCCTTACTTGTGACTAATAAATAAACTTTACTTTACTTTTATCCAAATGCCTTTTAAATGTTGCTATTGTACCGGCCTCAACCACTTTCTCTGGCAGCTCATTCCATATACGCACCACCATCTGCTGAAGAAGTTGCCCCTCAGGTCCCCTTTTAATCTTTTCGCTCTCACCTTAAACCTATGCTCACTAGTTTTCAATTCCCCTTCCCTGGGAAAAAGACTATGTGCATTCATCCTATCTATGCCCCTCATGATTTTAAGTGACTCCAGTGCTGACTCTACAAGCTATTTAGAACCACGAAGACAAGCCTGGGTTAAGATGAGAGATGGAAGATTCAAAGGTTATGAAGTAACTAGGCTGGGAAGTGTTGAGAACAAGGGAGGTGCATCGGTGAGATAGAAAAGGAATGTACAGCAGAAAAGAATAAAGATAAATACATCAAGGGAGAGGTTTATAGTGCTGAATGAATGTGTAGTCATTGGAAGGGAAATCACAATGTAAAAGACAGACAGTCTTTGCACTCGATCATTTTTAGGCAAATAATGAATAAATAAAAATTGTAATGAAGCAGTCAAGAAAGGAAAATGAAGGAAATCATGTTGCAGTTTTATAGAACCTTAGTTAGGCAGCACTTGGAATATAGTGTTCAATTCTGGTCGCCACACTACCAGAAGGATGTGGAGGCTTTGGAGAGGGTACAGAAAAGATTTACCAGGATGTTGCCTGGTATGGAGGGCATTAGCTATGAGGAGAGGTTGGCGAAATTTGGTTTGTTCTCACTGGAACGATGGAGGTTGAGGGGCGACCTGATAGACGTCTACAAGATTATGAGGGGCATGGAAACTGGAAACTAGCGAAACTGGAATCAATGGGTATCCAGGGGGCAAACTCTCCGTTGGTTGGAGTCATCCGGGGTACATAGGAAGATGGTTGTGGTTGTGGAGGGTCAGTCATCTCAGCTCCAGGACATCTCTGCAGGAGTCCCTCAGGGAGTACCCAACAATCTTCAGCTGCTTCATCAATGACCTTCCCTCTATCATAAGGTCAGAAGTGGGGTTGTTCGCCAATGATTGCACAATGTTCAGTACCATTCGCAACTCCTCAAGTACTGAAGCAGTCCATGTTCAAATGCCACAAGATCTGGGCAATATCCAGGCTTAGGCTGACAGGTGGCAAGTAACATTCGCACCACACAAATGCCAGGCAATGACCATCACCAATAAGAGACACTCTAACCACTGCCCATTGACATTCAATGGTGTTACCATCACTGAATCCCCCACTGTCAGCAACTTTGGGGTTATCATTGACCAGATACTCAACTGGACTCGCCACATAAACACAGTGGCTACAAGAGCAGGGTAGAGGTTAGGAATACTGCGCAAGTAACTCACTTCCTGACTCCCCAGAGCCTATCCACCATCTACAAGGTGCAAGTCAGGAGTGTGATGGAATACTCCCCACTTGCCTGGATGGGTGCAGCTCCAACAACACTCAAGAAGTTTAACATCATCCAGGACAAAGCAGCCCACTTGATTGGCACCACATCTACAAACATTCAATCCCTCCACCACCGACGCTCAGTAGCAGCAGTGTGTACTATCTACAAGATGCACTGCAGCAATTTACCAAGGTCCTTAGACAGCATCTTCCAAATCCATGACCACTTCCATCTAAAAGGACAAGGGCAGCAGATAAATGGGAACACCATCACCTGCAAGTTCCTTCCAATCCACTCACCATCCTGACTTGGAAATATATCGCTGTTCCTTCGCAGTCGCTGGATCAAAATCCTGGGATGCCCTCCCTAACGGCATTGTGGGTCAACCCATAGAACATGGACTGCAGCGATTCAAGATGGTAGCTCACCACCACCTTCTCAAGGGCAACTAGGGATGGGCAATAAATGCTGGCCAGCCAGCGCCGCCCAAGTTCCATGAATGAATAAAAAAAATGGACAGAGTGGATAGTCAGAAGCTTTTTCCCAGGGTGGAAGAGTCAATTACAAGGGGGCATAGGTTTAAGGTGCGAGGGGCAAGGTTTAAGGAGATGTACGAGGCTAGTTTTTTTACACAGAGGGTGGTGGGTGCCTGGAACTCGCTGCCGGGGGAGGTAGTGGAAGCAGATACGATCATGACTTTTAAGGGGTGACTGGCCAAATACATGAATAGGATGGGAATGGAGGGATTTGTCCCTGGAAGGATAGTTCAGATGGGCAACTTGGTCAGTGCAGGCTTGAAGGGCTGAAGGATCTGTTCCTGTGCTGTAATTTTCTTTGTTCTTTGAAAGGCAGGAAGAACCTGCATTTACATAGTACATCGCCCGTCAAGACTTTAGAAGCATTTTACAACCAACTGAGTTCTTTTGATTGTGACAAAGGAGAATTGAGTCTACCCTAACCACCCTTTCCTCAATAGGGTGACAGTTCTATTTAACTAGAGCCATCAGTGAAAGGAAGGTTCAAATCCATGGTCAAGCTCCAGCAGAGGAAATGAAAACACTGCCAGCAGTGTCAACATCTGTCTTCAGCAGTGACTAATCACTCAGTCAGATCTGGTGTCCTGATAATCCAGCAGTGGGAAGGTAATGAAGTGGGGCCTCGGCTTCTGCACAATGTACCCTCAGCTTCAGCTGAGTTATAATTGGAAGGAAAGGAGGGGGAGTGAAAATATACCATCAACGGTTACATTCCACGTGAGTGGAAGCTCAAACTAAATCCTTTATGACATCGGAATAGCGACTGGTGATTTTCTGCATGGAGGAAGGAGCGTGTCACACACAGATTGGTCTGCAGCTCTCAAAAGGATATAAGTCATCATTTGATGCTGATTGCTAGTATGCAGTTCACCATCAGGAGTAAATAGCTTGACTGTTTAAGGAAACACATATAGCTTAGACTTATGACCTAACAAAGAGCAGGAGATGCCAAATCCACACAGGTGATATAATCCTGTCATCTGTCTATATTTACACTTAAAGACCTTTGCAATTATCACATCAAGGAGTCTCACAGACAAGACTCTTACCGATTTGCTTTGTCCTGAAGGGCTGCAAATTGCTTCTCAGGATTCTGAGAGGTGAACCTGCTGTCTTTTGAAGCCTATTTTGATTGACGCTTCCGATGAATGGTGATGGCATCCCTTTATCCTCCTTTAGTAATGCACTGATATCAAAGGGGAAGAGTTTTCAGACGAGTAATGTGCCTTAAGTTTCTGTCTTCTTTTTATTCATTCATGGGACACGGGTGTCATTGGCTGGGCCAGCATTTGTTGCTCTCCCCTTGAACTGAGTGGCTTGCTGTGCCGTTTCGGAGGGTAGTTGAGAGTCAACCACATTGCTGTGGCTTTGGAGGCACATGTAGGCCAGACCAGGTAAGGACGGCAGATTTCCTTCCCAACAGGACACCAGTGAACCAGATGGACTTTTCCAACAATTGACAATGGTCATCAATAAATTCTTAATTCCAGATATTTTTATTGAATTCAAATTCCACCGTCTGCCGTGGCAGGATTCGAACGCAGGGCCCCAGAACATTAACCAAAAGAGAAAATGCAGGAAAATCTCAGCAGATCTGGTAGCATCTGTAAGGAGAGGACATTTTGAGACCAGATTACCCTCTTCAGCTTTGATAAAGGGTCATTTGGACTTGAAACGTCAACTCTTTTCTCTCCTTCCAGATGCTGCCAGACCTGCTGAGATTTTCCAGCATTTTCTCTTTTGGTTTCAGATTCCAGCATCTGCAGTAAATTGCTTTTTTCCCCAGAACATTAGCTGAGTTTCTGGATTAATGGTCTCGCGATAATATCACGAGGCCATCGCCTCCCCGAGGTGTTGTACCATTATATGTGCGAAGGTGAACTGAAGTTTCTTATCAAGGCTACGTGGGCCTAGCTGTTTTAACTATTTCAGATAGAGATAAAGGTAGGTTCAGTGAACATTGCCCCAAGAGCTGGAGAGATGAAGCAGCTAAATTGGACAGCATCCAAAAGTGGGTACCGGGATCATGCTTAACCGGGCCAGTAGATTTAGAACATAGGAACATAAGAAATAGGAGCAGGAGTAGGCCATCTAGCCCCTCGAGCCTGCCCCGCCATTCAATAAGATCATGGCTGATCTGACGTGGATCAGTACCACTTACCCGCCTGATCCCCATAACCCTTAATTCCCTTACCGATCAAGAATCCATCCATCCGCGCTTTAAACATATTCAGCGAGGTAGCCTCCACCACCTCAGTGGGCAGAGAATTCCAGAGATTCACCACCCTCTGGGAGAAGAAGTTCCTCCTCAACTCTGTCTTAAACCGACCCCCCTTTATTTTGAGGCTGTGTCCTCTAGTTTTAACTTCCTTACTAAGTGGAAAGAATCTCTCCGCCTCCACCCTATCCAGCCCCCGCATTATCGTATAAGTCTCCATAAGATCCCCCCTCATCCTTCTAAACTCCAACGACTACAAACCCAATCTCCTCAGCCTCTCCTCATAATCCAAACCCCTCATCTCCGGTATCAACCTGGTGAACCTTCTCTGCACTCCCTCCAATGCCAATATATCCTTCCTCATATAAGGGGACCAATACTGCACACAGTATTCCAGCTGCGGCCTCACCAATGCCCTGTACAGGTGCATCAAGACATCCCTGAATGAAGATAGCACGAGAACTTTGCAAAGGCAGTGGAATCAGATATACATTTTGGTCAATGCCTCAATCTAGCCTCAAGAACTTGGATACCAGCATAAAATTTCATTTTAGGCAGGCAATGGCATCATGGTAATATCAGTACACTAGTAATCCAGAGGCCCATGCCCCTGTGAGAATGGATTCAAATCCCATCATGGCAACCAGACTATAAATCTAGTCTCAGTCTTGGTGACCATGACAACTATCATTGATTGTTGTATCAATCTTCTTGCCTCACTAATTTCCTTCTCCTAAGCAAATCTGTCATCTTTGATTCCAAACCCACAGCAATGCCATTGACGCTTAACTGCTCTCTGAAATGACCAAGCAAATCACTCAATTAGGCATGGGCAACAAATGCCGACCTTACCAGTGACATCCACATCCCATCAAACAAAAAATAGATGAATTAGGAGTAGGAGGAGGCCATTCGACCTTGAAGCCTGATTTGCCATTTGGTAAGTTCATGGCTAATCCGATTGCTGCCTCTAGCATCCTGTCTTTAACTTATGCACTTTGACTCCCCTGTCGTTCAAGAATCTATCCAACTCCACCTTAAAAATAATCAATGCCCCTTCTTCCATTGCTCTCTGAGGAACAGAGCTCATCTCACCGGCTCAAGGGCAATCCGGGATGGGCAATGAATGCTCACCTAGCCAGCAAAGCCCACATTACAAGATCACAAAATTGTTTCAGCACAGAAGGAGGCCATTTGGCCCGTCGTCTCTACACCAGCTCTCCAAACAGACATCTTGACTTAGTGCCATTCCCCTGCCTTTTGCCCATACCCCTGCACATTGCTTCTATTCAAATACTCAGCTAATGTCCTCTTCAATGCCTCGATTGAACCTTTTCTCCATCACACTTCCAGGCAGTGCATTCCAAACCTGAACCACTCGCTGCGTGAAAAAGATTTTCTCACATCACATTTGCTTCTTCTGAAAATCATTCCAAATCTCTCATTCTTGATCCTTTTCTGAGCAGGAACAGTTTCTCCCTATCTGTCCTATCCAGCCTCCTCCCAATTTTGAACATCTCTATCAAATTTCCTCTTAGCCTTCTTTTCTCCAAGGAGAACAGTCCCAACCTCTCTAATCTATCCTCATAACTGAAGGTGCTCATCCTGGAACCATTCTTGTAAACCTTTTTTGTTTTCTCTCCAATGTGTTCACATCCTTTTTATAGTGTGGCACCCAGAACTGTACACAAAAGTTGAGGTCTAACTAATGTTTTCTAAACGGTCAGCATAACCTCCTTGTTCTTGTACTCTATTAATGTCCCTATTAATAAAGCCCAGAATACTGTATGCTCTATTAGCTGCTCTGTCCACCTCTCCTGCCACCTTTAACAATCTCTGCACATGTACATCCAAATCCCAGGCTCCTACAGCCCTTTAGGAATTTTACCCCTTATTTTATATTGTCTCTCTGTTTTTCCTAACAAAATGCAACACCTCATACTTCTCCGCATTGAACATCATCTGACATATCCTAAGAATGAATAATAAAATAAGTGCTGCTCTGAGAAACTGTCCCGAAAACATTCTATTGAATTATCTTCCAGGCTACATTTGCCAAGCTGATTTATCCAATCTATATGTAGATTAAAATCATCCATGATTATTGTTGTATCTTTCTCACAAGCCCTTATTATTTCTTCCTGTATATGTCCTTCTACAGCGTAGTTAATGTTATGAGAAGCAACACTATTCCCTCAGGTGGCTTCTTACTTTTGCTGTTCCTTATCCCTACACAAACTGACTTTACGGCTGGAATTTTACCGGCACGCCCGCCCCGATTCTGAGGGTGGGCAAGGCACGGAGAACGGCATTCTCCATTGGCCTCTGGTGGGATCGTATGAACCTCAGGCGGACTTGCCGGTAAAATTCTGCCCTACGACTTCATCTTTAGAACTAAGTCATCTCTCATTATTGTACTCATGTCATTCCCAATTAACAGAGCTACCCCACCACCTTTACCTAAAGTTTGTAAAGTTTAAAGTTTTTGAAGTTTTAAGTTAAAATTTTTAAAGGACACTTTCAAATATAAACTAATGTCATCATAATTAACAGAACTACCCCACCACCTTTACCTCGTCTCCTGTCCTTTCGCAATGCCATGTACCATTGAATATTCAGATCCCAGCCTTTGTCATCTTGCAGCCATGCCTCAGGTCATACACATTTATTTCTATTTGAGCTGACAATTTAGCCATTTTATTGCAAATGCTACACACATTCAGATGCTTTTTACTTTGCAATCTGCAGCGTTATTTCCTGTTGCATTCTTCAGTTTGTATGCCCTGTCCATTAATGCAACACTCCAATTTTTAGAAGAGCGTAAGACCATAAGACAAAGGAGCAGAATTAGGCCACTCGGCCCATCGAGTCTGCTCTGCCATTCAATCATGGCTGATATTTTTCTCATCCCCATTCTCCTGCCTTTTCCTCATAACCCCTGATCCCCTTATTAATCAAGAACCTATCTATCTCTGTCTTAAAGACACTCAATGACCTGGCCTCCACAGCCTTCTGCGGCAAAGAGTTCCACAGATTTACCACTCTCTGGCTGAAGAAATTCCTCCTCTTCTCTGTTTTAAAGGATTGTCCCTTTAGCCTGAGGTTGTGCCCTCTGCTTCTAGTTTTCCTACTAGTGGAAACATCCTCTCCACGTCCACTCTATCCAGGCCTCGCAGTATCCTGTAAGTTTCAATAAGATCCCCCCCTCAACCTACCAAACTCCAACGAGTACAGACCCAGAGTCCTCAATCGTTCCTCATATGACAAACTCTACATTCCAGGGATCATTCTTGTGAACCTCCTCTGGACCCTTTCCAAGGCCAGCACATCCTTCCTTAGATATGGGCCCAAAACTGCTCACAATACTCCAAATGGGGTCTGACCGGAATCTTTTACAGCCTCAGAAGTACATCAGAAGTACATTACCCACATTATGACTTTGCTCTCATGTCTTGTCCTCTCCCTTTAATTTATCACATGATCCCTTCACCCCACTATTTAATTTAAAACGCTTTTGACCACCCAAGATATCTGACTCACCAGAACACTGCTTCCAGGGGAAGACTGTTCCAACAGTATTGCTCCCAATTTCCCCAGTACTGGTGGCAATGATCCATGAATCAAAACCCATTTCTCCCACACCAATCTTTAAGCCATGCATTCAATTCTCTAACTTATTGGCCCTATGAAAATTTGCTCGTGGCTCAGGTAATAATCCAAAGGTTATTACCTTTGAGGATTTTCTTTCTAATTTAGCTCCTAGGTCTCATACTCCACAAGTTGAAACCCTTTCCTAGTCTGATGCCTAGTCTAATGCCAATGTCCTTCATACCAATGTGGGTGCCCCTGTCGACATCAATGGGGATGAAGTGGAAATGGTTAAGAGCTTCAAGTTTCACGGTGTTCAAATCACCAACAACCTGTCCTGGTCCCTCCATGCCGACGCTACAGTTAAGAAAGCTCACCAAAGCCTCTACTTTCTCAAGCGGCCAAGGAAATTCTGCATGTCCACTATGACAGATGCACAATAGAAAGAAAGCATCCTTTCTGGATATAACACAGCTTGGTATGACCCCTGCTCTGATCAAGACCGCAGGAAACGACAAAGGGCCGTGAACATAGCCCAGTCCATCACGCAAACCAGCCTCCCATCCATTGACTCTGTCTACACTTCCCGCTGCCTCAGCAAAGCAGCCAGCATAATCAAGGACCTCGTGCACCCCGGACAGTCTCTCTTCCATATTCTCCCGTCGGCTGCCATCAGACTTTTGAATGGACCGACCTGATATTAAGTTGATCTTTCTCTACACCCTAGCTACGACTGTAACACTGTAATCTGCACCCTCTCCTTTCCTTCTCCCCTTTAGCGTATAGAGTTCATACTCTATGAATGGTATGCACTGTGTGTATAAAGTAAGAAACAATACTTTTCACTGTATACCAATACATGCGACAATAATAAGTCAAATCAAATCAAACAATGCCACACACAGTCAATGAGGTCACACACAAAGTCCAGGACAGTGAATGCAATGAACTGCATCACTAGCCTCACACATTGCTCAATGCAGCATATCTGCATTACTTATCCACCAGCAATCTCTATCAAACATGACTCATACCTAATATTCATAGCTTCACCTCACCCCCACACTCTTCAAACTGCTGCAAGCCTCACACATACATCTTCCAGCCTGCACACACCACGGGGTGGAGGCCAGTTAGCTCAGCTGGCTAGGTGGCTAGTGCATGCGCAGAAATTTGCCAAGAGCGTGGGCTCGATTCCTGTCTTGGCAGAGGCAGACCTGGGACCTGCTTCCTTGCTCTGCTGATGATGGTGGAAGGCAATTGCAAACAAGCAAAAGAAAAACGCCAAGAGAAACAGCTGAAGATGAAACATCGGCAGACGTTGAGCCAAGGACCTGCCTTTCTAGCACAGCCCACGTGGCACGATGTGAAACTCTGGGGTGTCAGAATGGTTAGATTACTGGACTAGTAATCCAGAGGCCTGGATTCACAGTTTGAAGATATGAGTTGAAATCCTACCAAGGCAGCCAGGAAATTTCAATTCTGTTAATTACATAAAATTGAAGTAAAAAGACAGTCTGACAAATGGTGACGATGAAATTACTGGATTGTTGTGAAAACTTCTGATTCACAAGTGCTCTTTAGGGAAGGAAACCTGCTTTCCTACCCCGTCTGGCCTACATGCGATTCCAAACCCTCAGAAATGTGATTCCAGGTCCCTCAAATTCTCCCTGAAATAGCAAAACCAGTCAGCTGTATTCACAAAGATGGCTCACCACCATCTTATTAACAGCAATTAAGGGTAATAATTGCTGGCCTTACACAGCAACACACACATCCTGCAAAAAAGAAATAATGACTGCTAGCTAGTTCTCAAAGTCCAAACACATTACACTGACAAGCTTCAGTCTCTCTTCACTCTCTTAACCAGAGGCGGCATGAGCTAACTGGAGGTGAACCAGCATGGCTGAAAGTCCTTACTCTGATCGTGCGAATGGGATCTTCACCTTTGGAGGAACTATGGCTGAAGCCATGGCTGACAGCAGGGCTGAAGACATTGAAGATGATGGTATGTTGATAACTAATCTTCCCCATTATCTGGCAAAGAAACATAGAAACCAAGAGCAGGGGTAGGCCATTCAGCCCTTCTAGCTTCCCCTGCCACTCAATATGATCATGGATGATCCTCGATCTCAATGCCATATTTCTGCCTTCTCCCCATATCCCTTCATGCCATTAAAATTTAAGAAGTTATCTCTCAGTCTCTTGAATCCATTCAGTGACTTGGCCTCCACAGCCTTCTGTGGTAGAACATTCCACAGGTTCACGGCTCTTGGAGTGAAGAAATGTTTCCTCATTTCAGTCCTAGTTGGTCTACCCCGTATGCTGAGACAGTGCCCCCTGGTTCTAGATTCCCCAACCAGGGAAACCATCCTCCCTGTATCTAGTCTGTCCAGCCCTGTTAGAATTTTATACGTTGCGCGCAAATTGCCTCACATCCTTCAAAACTCAAATGAATACAGGCCCAGTCCAACCAATGTCTTCTTATACGACAGTTCCGCCAACCCCTGTATCAGCCTTGTTGAACATTTATTGCACTCCCTCTCTGGCAAGGATATCCTTTCTGAGGTAGGGAGACCAAAACTGCAGGCAATATTCCAGGTGTGGTCTCACCAAGTCCCTGAATAACTGCAGCAAGGCATCTCTACTTCTGAACTCACAATCTTTTTTAGTTTACAAGCTGCAAATGGTTAAATTGTGCACCCTTGCATCTCCTCGCCCCACCCCCCCCCCCCACCCCCCTCACCACAACCCTACCCTGCGTCCTTCTCCTTTCAGAAACTCCCCAAAAACAGTAACCCGACCAGGCGATGGTGAATGAGCCAGAAGAACAGTATTGATGGTGAAACTCTGTCACTTGCTTTCACACTCATCATTAGCAGCTCAGTCGCTGCAGTAACATTGCGCTTACTCTGCAGGGCAGCGTTAAGGTGGAATCTGTGTGTCAGACAATGGGTATGAGGCCTGCAGGCAGATCAGGGGCAAGGGTAGCCCTGCATGGGATCGGTTCAGTGGAGGTTGAGGTTGCATATGGGTTCTGTTCCATTTCGACAGGGTAGCCTGGGGAAGAATATTTAACAAGTATGTACAACAAACTATTTGGTGCACTGTCAACTCTGCCAAACAGCCTGCAATTCATGCCAAGGTGCATGGAAGAAGCCAGCACTAACTTGGCAATGCGCTTTGCACAGAGCTCAGACTCCATGTGTTCCAGCATGTCAGGGAGATTAGCAAGCTAAACATGTGGGGTTATGGGAATAGGGCCTGGGTGGGATTGTGGCCGGTGCAGACTCGATGGGCTGAATGGCCTCCTTCTGCACTCTAGGATTCTATGATTTTAAGTGGTGCCCAACTCTATCAACACACTGTGGACTCGGCCATGATGCAGCCTCTGACGGCCACAAAGAGAAGCCAACAAAGTCTGAATGCTGCACACGAAACTCAGGTCGTTGCCATGGAGATTCACTCTGCCACCTCGCAAGCTGAGGCTGCTGCTTTCTCAGCTGAGGATACCGGGCTTCAAAGGGGTTTGCAGGGTCTCACTGCAGTCCAGCAATCTGTCCTCCAGTGCATCCCTGAGTGACCACCCCGGGGAGTGAGGGTGACTCCTTGGAGCAAGTACCTGCTATCCTCTCTCTCAGGAAGATGGCGCACCCGTCTTCCCACCACTGCCACTCTAGCCTGTACCTTTTTGTTGCCTGTCAGCCAGCCCAGGCCAAGATCCTTCTGGGCCCAGAGCTCCTTGAGATCATCCTCCAAGGCATTTGTAATCTTCCCCACTGAATACCAGGCAGCCTTCCAGCAGCCATGCTGTCCCCACGCAGAATAGGAGCACAAGGCCAGAAAGGGTTACAGAAGACAGGCATCGAGGAAATGTGCACGGGTGATTAGAATATAGAACATAGAAAAGCTACAGCACAAACAGGCCCTTCGGCCCACAAGTTGCGCCGAACAATTTCCTTACCTTCTAGGCTCATCTATAACCCTCTATCTTACTAACCTCCATGAACCTATCCAAAAGTCTCTTAAAAGACTCAATCGAATCCGCTTCCACCACCACTACCGGCAGCCAATTCCATGCACCCACCACCCATGAGTGAAAAACTTACCCCCAACATCTCCTCTATACCTACTCCCCAGCACCCTAAACCTGTGGCCTCTCGTGACAACCATTTCAGCCCTGGGTAAAAGTCTCTGAGAATCCACTCTATCAATACCTCTCAACATGTTATACACCTCTATCAGGTCACCTCTCATCCTTCGCCTCTCCAAGGAGAATAGACCGAGCTCTCTCAACCTATCCTCATAAGGTATACCACTTAATCCTGGCAACATCCGCGTAAATCTCCTCTGCATCCGTTCTATGGCTTCCACATCCTTTCTGTAATGAGGCGACCAGAACTGGGCATAGTACTCCAGGTGGGGTCTGACCAGGGTCCTATACAGCTGCAGCATTATCTCCCGATTTCTAAACTCAATTCCTCTATTGATGAAGGCCAGAATTCCATATGCCTTCTTAACCACAGCCTCTACCTGCGACGCCGCTTTGACCGTCCTATGAACCTGGATCCCAAGATCCCTCTGTTCTTCCACACTGCCAAGCGTCTTACCCTTAATATTATATTCTTCCATCCTATTCGGCACAACATCGTGGGCCGAAGGGCCTGTTCTGTGCTGTACTGTTCTATGTTCTATTCGACCTGCCAAAATTAACCACCACACACTTATCTGGGTTGAAGTCCATCTGCCACTTCTCCGCCCAGCTTTGCATCTTATCTATGTCTCGTTGCAACTGCTGACATCCCTCTACACTATCCACAGTCCAAAGATGTGCGGGTTAGGTTGATTGGCCAGGTTAAAAATTGCCCCTTAGAGTCCTGGGATGTGTAGGTTAGAGGGATTAGTGGGTAAATATGTGGGGGTAGAGCCTGGGTGGGATTGTGGTCGGTGCAGACTCGATGGGCCGAATGGCCTCCTTCTGCACTGTAGGGATTCTATGAAACTATTCTATGAAACAACACCTCCAACCTTTGTGTCATCAGCAAACTTGCCAACCCATCCTTCCACTTCCTCATCCAGGTCATTTATAAAAATCACAAAGAGCAAGGGTCCCAGAACAGATCCTTGGGGCACCCCACTGGTGACCGACCTCCACTCTGAAAAATACCCATCTACAACCACTCTTTGCCTTCTGTGGGCAAGCCAGTTCTGAATCCACAAAGCAACGTCCCCTTGTATCCCATGCCCCTTCAATTTCTCCATGAGCCTTGCATGGGGCACCTTACCAAACGCCTTACTGAAATCCATATAAACCACATCTACCACTCTTCCCCCGTCTAAGTGTCTAGTCACATCTTCAAAAAACTCAATCAGACTCGTAAGGCATGATCTGCCTCGGACAAAGCCGTGCTGGCTACTTCTGATCATACTATTCCTTTCCAAATGTTCATAAATCCTGCCTCTCAGGATCTTCTCCATCAACTTACCTACCACTGAGGTTAGACTCACCGGTCTATAATTTCCTGTGCTATCTCTTCTCCCTTTCTTGAATAACGGAACCACATCCGCCATCCTCCAATCCTCTGGAACCTCTCCCGTCTCCATTGACGACACAAAGATCAATGCCATTGACGTTTGTGTGCAATGTGGTTTGGTTTGATTGGTAAATTTGGTTTGGAATGCTTATTATTAAAGTTAAAGTTAATTTATTGGTCACAAGTAAGGCTTCCATCAACACTGCAAGATATTACTGTGAAATTCCCCTATTATGTGGTTACTTTTACATTTGCATTATGGCCAAGCAGACACTGTGATGAGGGAAGGTGAGGTGTGGGACTGCTGGTGAATGGAAAACTGGGGAGGCATTCACCGGCATCGCAGTTGAATGAGGTGATTACATATCGCCAGTGAGAGGGTGTGTGGGTTGGCTCCTCCCTTCCTGTTCTCCTCCTCTTGTTCCTCTTCCTTACCTTGCTCTTCAGTTGCCAAGGTACTGGGCATTAACCTGGCAGACTCCAGCTGGACATTGAGGGAGTGATGTCCCTTTCAGGAATTCTTTGGCCATTCACGCTGGCGGGATTCTCCGACCCCCCCCAGGAGGCAGTACATCCCCGTCCCAGGTTTCCCGGCAGCGTGGATCGTCTCAATGAGAATTCACTTTTACAGCGGCGGGATCAGAGGATCCCACCGCCTGTGGATGGTGCGCCATCTCCCACTGCTGAGAAAACCGTTGAGCAGATGTCAGAGAATCTCGCTTGTGATAGACGTCAAGGTTGATGAAATGTTAAACTGAAGCCCTTTTTGCCTGTTTGGGCAAGTGTAAATGATCCCTTGTTACTATTTGGAAGAAGAGCAGGTGGGTTAATCCTGGTGTCTTGGTCAATATTTATCTCTCAATCAACATCATAAAACTGATTATCCAGTTATTGTTGCGAAGTTGGGTCGAGTAATTGTAGATTGGTGTCTGTAAAATGCTCGGGAGAAAGGGTTGCATGCTTCCTTTAAAAGATCATGCTTTTTCTGTGCTTAGAAAGTTAAAAAATGCAAGTACACATTGAGAACTCAGACTGAAACATTTATATCAAAAGGCCAAGCAGCAGTTTTTAACGAGAAAACAGGCTTTTGATTTTTTTTTAAATTCAGTCAATCAGTTTGAATTAGCCACTTAGGTACCAAGGACCGATTAAATTTAAATCTGATGGTTTTGACAACCTCGGACCAATCCTATTGAGGGCAATATTGATAAGTCATCACAGGTATAAAAGAAGAGGGCAGTGGAATAAAGGGAAGAGGCAACACCTGCCACAGCTCACAGCTCTCACTTCAAAGCACCATCCAGATAGCAAAGATACCAAAGAAGAAAGAAGAAAGACATTCCAGACACAAGAATCAACAGAGAAGGCCCAGAAAATTCCAGAAGACACAAAGTCTGGTTGTAATTTAGAGAGTAAATTCTTTTTTTTGTTAA
The DNA here is from genome assembly GCF_964213995.1 of Mustelus asterias. NCBI lineage: Eukaryota > Metazoa > Chordata > Chondrichthyes > Carcharhiniformes > Triakidae > Mustelus > Mustelus asterias. The sequence goes on along the minus strand of NC_135801.1, from coordinate 180,824,480 downwards.
TGAGTGGGAATTGTATTTATTGGAACAGTATACCATTGGAATCTTGTTTTATTCTGGAACAGTTAATGGTTAGAAGGGATTTATTCATAGAAATCAGAGAAATCATAGAAACCCTACAGTGCAGAAGGAGGCCATTCGGCCCATCGAGTCTGCACCGACCACAATCCCACCCAGGCCCTACCCCGACATACTTACCCGCTAATCCCTCTAACCTACGCATCCCAGGACTCTAAGGGGCAATTTTTAACCTGGCCAATCAACCTAACCCGCACATCTTTGGACTGTGGGAGGAAACCAGAGCACCTGGAGGAAACCCACGCAGACACGAGGAGAACGTGCAAACTCCACACAGACAGTGACCCGAGCCGGGAATCGAGCCCGGGACCCTGGAGCTGTGAAGCAGCAGTGCTAACCACTGTGCTACCGTGCATAGTTTAGTTAACTTGTTCACTGTTAGTTAGATAAATAAATTGTTACTTGTTGATCTTAAAGAGAGTGTCAGGGAGTTATTTTGATTTAGCCACTAAAAGTTACTGAAGAGCAGATTATACCGCTTCGCACACACTTTTTTACCGATTATAGGGCGAGGTACTCCTCTTTGGGAGGTTAGGTGTTAGTTCTTGGAGGGGTGGGCGGGGGGGTGGTTCCACCTCTGCTTCATAACAGTAGCACATTGCTATTTGTGACAGTTTGCTGTGCACAAACTGGTTGCTGCTTTTCCGACATTACAGCAGTCACTAGACGTTAGTTAAAAGCATACTTCATTGGCTGCAAAGAGCTTTGATACATCCAGTGGTTGTGAAAAGTGTTATATAATGAAGAAAAGAGAGAATTTAATTCATATAATGGCTCTCAAAACCTTAGGGCATCTCAAAGTGCTTTACAACCAATGAGATATGTTTGAAGTGTAATGACTGTGTGAAGGCAGGCTCTCTGCACATTGCAGCTCCCACACATAGCAATGTAATATTGGCCGATCTGTTTTGGTGATGCTGGTGGAGGGATTAATATTAGACATAATATTGCGTGTTCTTCTTTGAATTAGCACCACAGCAGAAATAGGGGTCTTTAATTTCCATCTAAGAGAGCAAACAGGGCCCCAGTTCAACACCTCATCTAGAATCATAGAATCCTACAGTGCAGAAGGAAGACTTTCGGCCCATCGAGTCTGCACCGATCACAATCCCACTGAGACCCTAGCCCCATAACCCTATTTACCCTATTAGTCCCCCTGATACTAAGTGGCAATTTAGCATGGCCAATCAACCTAACCCGTACATCTTTGGACTGTGGGAGGAAACCGGAGCACCCGGAGGAAACCTACGTAAATACGAGGAGAGTGTGCAAACTCATCTTCCACTGGAATTCACTAGCACAGAAAATAGCTGAGGCCAAAACTTTGTGTGATTTCAAGAAGAAATTAGATATATCTCTTGGGGCGAAAGGAATCAAGAGATAAGGGGTGGGGGGTGGATCAGGATATTGAATTTGATGATCAGCCATGATCATAATGAATGGTGGAGCAGGCTAGAAGGACTGTGCGGCCTACTCCTGCTTCTAGTTTCTATGTTTCTAAATGGCATCTCCTGCAGCATTACCCTCCCTTAGTACTTAAGTGTCAGCCTGAAGGCCTGTGCAGAAATCCTCGGAGTGGAACTTGGACCCACAATTTTCTGACCTAGAGGCAAGACTGTCACTAACTGAGCTACGGTGATGCGTTGAAGAGCATTTAAACATTTGAAGGAGCCTCAGCTCAGGAATTACCCTCTTAAATCTCTCCATCTTTCTGCCTCTCTCTTCTTCTAGAATTTGCCCCTTTCAGCCCTACCTCTTTGATCAAGTTTTCAGTCACCTCTCCTCAAATCATTTTGTTTGGCTTGATGTCTAACAATTTGAGAAGTTTTATAAATGCTTGTGCTGCACACTTGGAGTTCAAGCATAGTCTTCGGCAAGTCTGAAAATTTAAAATAAGTTGGTGCATCATGAGACCTGATAGTCAAAATGTATGAGAAGCTTTGATTAAGTTCATCAGGAAAAATATCGAACACTGTTGATCGATCAGTGCCTCAAATAATCGAACCAGAAAGGTAAATTTGAGCTGATTCAAAGCCCTGCTGTGTGAATCCCACTTTACACCAGGCCCGACTGACCCCTGTGCTTACTGACTTAATTCTACTCCAGGCCTGGCAATACATTGGTTTTAATGTTCAAGTCCTTCGAGGCCTCACCCTTCCTTAGCTTTTTAAAGTTTTAAAGTTTATTTATCAGTCTCACACGTAGGCGTACATTTCAACTGCAATGGGTGGCACGGTGGCTAGCATTGCTGCCTCACCGCGCCAGGGACCTGGGTTCAATTCCGGCCTTGGGTGACTGTGTGGAGTCTGCGTGGGTTTCCTTTGGGTGCTCTGGTTTCCTCCCACAGTCAAAAGATATGCAGGTTAGGTTGATTGGCCATGCTAAATTGCCCCAAGTGTCCCATGACGTGTAGTTTAGGGACATTAGCAGGGTAAATGGGTGGGGATAGGGGCTGAGATTGTTGTTGGTGCAGGCTCGATGGGCCGAATGGCCTTCTTTTGCACTGTAGGGATTCTAGAAGCTACTGTGAAAATCTCCTAGTTGCCACACTCCCGCACCTGTTCGGGTACACTGAGGGAGAATTTAGCACGGCCAATCCACCTAACCAGCATGTTTTTCGGACTGTGGGAGGAAACCGGAGCACCCGGAGGAAACCCACACAGACACGGGGAGAACATGCAGACTCCGCATAGACAGTGACCCAAGCCGGGAATCGAATCCAGGTCCCTGGCACAGTCAGGCAGCAGTCCTAACCACTGTGCCGTCCACTCCAGCTTTACAATTAGACAAAAAATCTGCAGTCTGTGCTACGGTTTCATCGATCTGTGCTTGATGCTTATAGTCTGTTAGAACCATAGAAAATTACAGCTCAGAAACAGGCCTTTTGGCCCTTCTTGTCTGTGCCGAACATTTTATGCCTAGTCCCACTGACCTGCACTTGGACCATATCCCTCCACACCCCTCTCATCCATGAACCCGTCCAAGTTTTTCTTAAATGTTAAATGTAAAAATGTTAAAATTTACCACTTTATCCGGCAGCTCATTCCACACTCCCACCACTCTCTGCGTGAAGAAGCCCCCCCTAATATTCCCTTTAAACTTTTCTCCTTTCACCCTTAACCCATGCCCTCTGGTTTTTTTCTCCCCTAGCCTCAGCGGAAAAAGCCTGCTTGCATTCACTCTATCTATACCCATCAAAATCTTATACACCTCTATCAAATCTCCCCTCAATCTTCTATGCTCCAGGGAATAAAGTCCCAACCTATTCAATCTCTCTCTGTAACTCAGCTTCTCAAGTCCCGGCAACATCCTTGTGAACCTTCTCTGCACTCTTTCAATCTTATTTACATCCTTCCTGTAACTAGGTGACCAAAACTGTACACAATACTCCAAATTCGGCCTCACCAATGCCTTATATAACCTTGATGTGGAGATGCCGGCGTTGGACTGGGGTAAACACAGTAAGAAGTTTAACAACACCAGGTTAAAGTCCAACAGGTTTATTTGGTAGCAAAAGCCACACAAGCTTTCGAGGCTCTGAGCCCCTTCTTCAGGTGAGTGGGAATTCTGTTCACAAACAGAACTTATAAGACACAGACTCAATTTACATGAATAATGGTTGGAATGCGAATACTTACAACTAATCCAGTCTTTAAGAAACAAAACAATGGGAGTGGAGAGAGCATCAAGACAGGCTAAAAAGATGTGTATTGTCTCCAGACAAGACAGCCAGTGAAACTCTGCAGGTCCACGCAACTGTGGGAGTTACAAATAGTGTGACATAAATTCTGATTCTAGGATCGCATGAACATAGAACATAGAACATTACAGCGCAGAACAGGCCCTTCGGCCCACGATGTTGCACCGACCAGTTAAAAAAAAAACTGTGACCCTCCAACCTAAACCAATTTCTTTTCGTCCATGAACCTATCTACGGATCTCTTAAACGCCCCCAAACTAGGCGCATTTACTACTGATGCTGGCAGGGCATTCCAATCCCTCACCACCCTCTGGGTAAAGAACCTACCCCTGACATCGGTTCTATAACTACCCCCCCTCAATTTAAAGCCATGCCCCCTCGTGCTGGATTTCTCCATCAGAGGAAAAAGGCTATCACTATCCACCCTATCTAAACCTCTAATCATCTTATATGTTTCAATAAGATCCCCTCTTAGCCGCCGCCTTTCCAGCGAAAACAATCCCAAATCCCTCAGCCTCTCCTCATAGGATCTCCCCTCCATACCAGGCAACATCCTGGTAAACCTCCTCTGCACCCTCTCCAAAGCCTCCACATCCTTCCTGTAATGTGGGGACCAGAACTGCACACAGTACTCCAAGTGCGGCCGCACCAGAGTTGTGTACAGTTGCAACATAACGCTACGACTCCTAAATTCAATCCCCCTACCAATAAACGCCAAGACACCATATGCCTTCTTAACAACCTTATCTACTTGATTCCCAACTTTCAGGGATCTATGCACACATACACCTAGATCCCTCTGCTCCTCCACACTATTCAAAGTCCTCCCGTTAGCCCTATACTCAACACATCTGTTATTCCTACCAAAGTGAATTACCTCACACTTCTCCGCATTAAACTCCATCCGCCACCTCTCGGCCCAACTTTGCAACCTGTCTAAGTCTTCCTGCAAACTACGACACCCTTCCTCACTGTCTACCACACCACCGACTTTGGTGTCATCAGCAAATTTGCTAATCCACCCAACTATACCCTCATCCAGATCATTAATAAATATTACAAACAGCAGTGGCCCCAAAACAGATCCCTGAGGTACACCACTTGTAACCGCACTCCATGATGAATATTTACTATCAACCACCACCCTCTGTTTCCTATCCGCTAGCCAATTCCTGATCCAATTTCCTAGATCACCCCCAATCCCATACATCTGCATTTTCTGCAGAAGCCTACCATGGTGAACCTTATCAAACGCCTTACTAAAATCCATATATACCACGTCCACTGCCTTGCCCCCATCCACCTCCTTGGTCACTTTCTCAAAAAACTCAATAAGGTTAGTAAGGCACGACCTACCTGCCACAAAACCATGCTGACTATCACCTATCAATTCATTACTCTCCAAATAACTATAAATCCTATCCCTTATAATTTTTTCCAACATCTTGCCGACAACAGAAGTGAGACTCACCGGTCTATAATTCCCGGGGAAGTCTCTGTTCCCCTTCTTAAACAATGGGACAACATTCGCTAACCTCCAATCTTCTGGTACTATACCAGAGGCCAACGACGACCTGAAGATCAGAGCCAGAGGCTCTGCAATCACTTCTCTTGCCTCCCAGAGAATCCTTGGATAAATCCCATCCGGACCAGGGGATTTATCTATTTTCAGACCCTCCAGAATATCCTGCACATCCTCCTTATCAACTGTAATACTGTCTATTCTACTCCCTTGCAACCCAGTGTCCTCCTCAGCTATATTCATGTCCCCTTGCGTGAACACCGAAGAGAAATATTGGTTCAATGCTTCACCAATCTCCTCCGGTTCCACACATAACTTCCCTCTGCCATCTATAACTGGCCCTAAACTTGCCCTAACCAACCTTCTGTTCTTGACATACCTATAGAACGCCTTAGGATTCTCTTTAACCCTATCCGCCAAAGTCTTCTCATGTCCCCTTTTAGCCCTTCTAAGCTCGCTCTTCAACTCCCTCTTAGCCAATCTAAAGCTTTCTAGTGCACTACCCGAGTGCTCACGTCTCATCCGAACATAAGCCTCCTTTTTCTTTTTAACCAACAAAGAAACTTTTTTGGTGCACCACGGTTCCCTAGCCCTACCAATTCCTCCTTGCCTGACAGGGACATACCTATCACAGACTCGCAGTAGCTGCTCCTTGAAAAAACTCCACATGTCGGACGTTCCCAGTCCCTGTAATCTCCTAGTCCAACCTATGTTTCCTAATTCTCTCCTAATAGCCTCATAATTACCCTTCCCCCAGCTAAAACCACTGGCCCGAGGTTCATGCCTATCCCTTTCCATCACTAAGGTGAACGTAACCGAATTGTGGTCACTATCACCAAAATGCACACCAACTTCCAAGTCTAGCACCTGGTCTGGCTCATTTCCCAGCACCAGATCCAATATAGCCTCACCTCTAGTTGGCCTGTCTACATACTGAGTCAAAAAACCTTCCTGCACGCTTTGAACAAAAACTGACCCCTCTAACGAGCTAGAGCTATAACAATTCCAGTCAATATTAGTCAAGTTAAAATCCCCCATAACAATTGCCCTATTACTTTCACTCCTAAGCAGGATTGACTCCGCAATCCTTTCCTCAACCTCTCTAGAACTTTTAGGAGGTCTATAAAAGACTCCCAACAGGGTGACCTCTCCTCTCCTATTTCTAATCTCCGCCCATACTACCTCAACAGATAAGTCCTCATCAAACCTCCTCTCTGACACTGTGATACAATCTCTGACCAATAATGCTACCCCTCCCCCTCTTCTACCTCCTTCCCTACTTCGACTAAAACATTTGAACCCCGGGACCTGCAGCATCCATTCCTGCCCCTGCTCTATCCATGTCTCTGAAATAGCCACAACATCGAAGTCCCAGGTACTGATCCACGCTGCAAGTTCACCCACTTTATTGCGAATACTCCTGGCATTGAAGTATACACATTTCAAACCCTGCTCCACCCCACCTCTGCAATGCCGTGCATTGCAGTCCCCATCCATGCATGATAAAGACTCAGGAGGAAAAAAGCAGAAATATTTATGTGAAATAGTGTGACATAAACCCAATATCCCGGTTGAGGCCGTCCTTGTGTGTGCGGAACCTGGCTATCAGTTTCTGCTCCGCGACTCTGCGCTGTCGTGTGTCGCGAAGGCCGCCTTGGAGAACGCTTACCCGAATATCAGAGGCCGAATGCCCGTGACCGCTGAAGTGCTCCCCAACAGGAAGAGAACAGTCTTGCCTGGTGATTGTCGAGCGGTGTTCATTCATCCGTTGTCGCAGCGTCTGCATAGTTTCCCCAATGTACCATGCCTCGGGACATCCTTTCACCATCAGGCTCACCATAGACTACTCTCCGGAATCGGTTGCATTCTTGGACACGCGCATCTCCATTAAGGACGGTCACCTCAGCACCTCACTGTACCGCAAGCCCACGGATAACCTCATGATGCTCCACTTCTCCAGCTTCCACCCTAAACACGTTAAAGAAGCCATCCCCTACGGACAAGCCCTCCGTATACACAGGATCTGCTCGGATGAGGAGGATCGCAACAGACACCTCCAGACGCTGAAAGATGCCCTCATAAGAACAGGATATGGCGCTAGACTCATTGATCAACAGTTCCGACGCGCCACAGCGAAAAACCGCACCGACCTCCTCAGAAGACAAACACGGGACACAGTGGACAGAGTACCCTTCGTTGTCCAGTACTTCCCCGGAGCGGAGAAGCTACGGCATCTCCTCCGGAGCCTTCAACATGTCATTGATGAAGACGAACATCTCGCCAAGGCCATCCCCACACCCCCACTTCTTGCCTTCAAACAACCGCACAACCTCAAACAGACCATTGTCCGCAGCAAACTACCCAGCCTTCAGGAGAACAGTGACCAAGACACCACACAACCCTGCCACAGCAACCTCTGCAAGACGTGCCGGATCATCGACACAGATGCCATCATCTCACGTGAGAACACCATCCACCAGGTACACGGTACATACTCTTGCAACTCGGCCAACGTTGTCTACCTGATACGCTGCAAGAAAGGATGTCCCGAGGCATGGTACATTGGGGAAACTATGCAGACGCTGCGACAACGGATGAATGAACACCGCTCGACAATCACCAGGCAAGACTGTTCTCTTCCTGTTGGGGAGCACTTCAGCGGTCACGGGCATTCGGCCTCTGATATTCGGGTAAGCGTTCTCCAAGGCGGCCTTCGCGACACACGACAGCGCAGAGTCGCGGAGCAGAAACTGATAGCCAGGTTCCGCACACACAAGGACGGCCTCAACCGGGATATTGGGTTTATGTCACACTATTTCACATAAATATTTCTGCTTTTTTCCTCCTGAGTCTTTATCATGCGATCCTAGAATCAGAATTTATGTCACACTATTTGTAACTCCCACAGTTGCGTGGACCTGCAGAGTTTCACTGGCTGTCTTGTCTGGAGACAATACACATCTTTTTAGCCTGTCTTGATGCTCTCTCCACTCCCATTGTTTTGTTTCTTAAAGACTGGATTAGTTGTAAGTATTCGCATTCCAACCATTATTCATGTAAATTGAGTCTGTGTCTTATAAGTTCTGTTTGTGAACAGAATTCCCACTCACCTGAAGAAGGGGCTCAGAGCCTCGAAAGCTTGTGTGGCTTTTGCTACCAAATAAACCTGTTGGACTTTAACCTGGTGTTGTTAAACTTCTTATTATATAACCTTACCATAACACTCCAACTTTTATACTCGATACTCCGATTTATAAAGGCCAATGTACCAAAGGCACTCTTTACGACCCTATCCACCTGTGACGTAACTTTTAGGGAACTCTGTACCTGTATTCCCAGATCCCTCTGTTCAACTGCACTCTTCAGAGTCCTACCATTTACCCTGTACGTTCTTCTTTGCTTTGTCCTTCCAAAGTGCAATATCTCACACTTGTCTGCGTTAAATTCCATTTGCCATTTTTCAGCCCATTTTTCTAGTTGGTCCAAATCCCTCTGCAAGCTTTGAAAACCTTCCTCACTGTCCACTACACCTCCAATCTTTGTATCATCAGCAAACTTGCTGATCCAATTTACCACATTATCATCCAGATCATTGATATAGATGACAAACAACAATGGACCCAACACTGATCCCTGCAGCACACCACTAGTCACAGGCCTCCACTCAGAGAAGCAATCCTCCACAACCACTCTCTGGCTTCTTCCATTGAGCCAGTGTCTTATCCAATTTACTACCTCCCCATGTATACCCAGCGACTGAACCTTCCTAACTAACCTCCCATGAGGGACCTTGTCAAAGGCCTTGCTGAAATCCAGGTAGACAACATCCACCGCCTTCCCTTCATCCACTTTCCTGGTAACCTCCTCGAAAAACTCTAATAGATTGGTCAAACATGACCTACCACGCACAAAGCCATGTTGACTCTCCCTAATAAGTCCCTGTCTATCCAAATATTTGTAGATCCTATCCCTTATCACACCTTCCAATAACTTGCCCACCACCGACGTCAAACATACTGGCCGATAATTTCCCGGATTTCTTTTGGAACCTTTTTTTAAACAACGGAACAACATGAGCCACCCTCCAATCATCCGGCACCTCCCCCGTGAATACTGACATTTTAAATATGTCTGCCAGGGCCCCTGCAAGTTCAACACTAGCTTCCCTCAAGGTCCGTGGGAATACCCTGTCCGGTCCTGGGGATTTATCCACTCTGATTTGCCTCAAGACAGCGAGCACCTCCTCCCCTTTAATCTGTAACGGTTCCATGGCCTCCCTACCAGTTTGCCCTATTTCCGTAGACTCCATGCCCGTTTCCTCAGTAAATACGGATGCAAAAAACCCATTTAGTATCTCCCCCATCTCTTTTGGTTCCATACACAGTCTACCACTCTGGTCTTCAAGAGGACCAATTTTATCCCTCACTATGTTGATTGATTTATGTTCACAGTACTTGATTGAATCAGCCTGGTTGTACCTCTGCGGGATGAAGTGAACAGAAGCTTTTAGGGAAAGACCAGAGGAACCAGAACTCTGAACATATTTGCAGAAATCGTGATTTCTAGGATATTTTATAGCACTGTAAATAAGCCTGTTTTAAGTTAAGAAGTGTCACCGCTGCATACTCTGAGGTAAATCAAATATATAAAACATATCCACAGTGAATATACAACATTCTCCAACTCCAGCCTCTCCCACATCACCAACTTCCATCACTCCATCATTGGTAGCCATGTCTTCAACTGGTTAGGCCCTTAGCTCTGGAATTGTCCCCTTAAATCTCTCCATCTTTCTCCCTCTTCCTTCTTCTATGGCACACTTACCCTTATCAATCGAGGCATAGATTACAAAAGCAGGGAAGTCATGTTGGAGTTGTATGGAACTTTGGTGAGGCCACAGTTGGAGCACTGTGTGCAGTTCTGGTCACCACATTATCGGAAAGATGTGATTGCATTGGAGGGGGTGCGGAGGAGATTCACCAGGATGCTGCCTGGGATGGAACGTTTACTTTATGAAGGGAGGTTGCATAGGCTTGGGTTGTTTTCACTGGAGCAGAGAAGACTGAGGGGTGACCTGATCGAGGTGTACAAGATTATGAGGGACATGGACAGAGTGGATAAGGAGCAGCTGTTCCCCTTAGTTGAAGGGTCAGTTACAAGGGGACATAGGTTCACGGTGAGGGGCAGGAGGTTGAGGGGGGATGTAAGGGTGGTGACGATCTGGAATGCACTGTCTGGGAGGATGGTAGAGGCAGGTTGCCTCACATCCTTTAAAATGTATCTGGATGAGCACTTGGCACATCATAACATTCAGGGCTATGGGTCAAGGGCTGGTAATTGGGATTAGGTTGGAATTCAGGTGTTTCCCGCGTGTCAGTGCAGACTCGATGGGCCAAAGGGCCTCTTCTGCAGTGTATGATTCTATGATTTCATGATTCTCCTTCAGCCCTACCTCACTGACCGTGACCCCCACACAAATAATTTTATTTGGCTTAATGTCTGACAACTTGAAAAGTTTTATAAATTCTTTACTGTACACTAAGCATAGTCTTTTGCAAGTCTGAAAATTACAAATGCTTCTTTGCAACATGAGATATTCAAACCTATGAGGAGTTTAGATCAAGTACATCAGGAAAAATATCTAACACAGCTGATCGATCACTGCTTGACTTGGGGGTTTAAGTATAAGAAACCCATCGAAAGGGCAGAAGAAGAAGTTTATGTGCAGAGGATTTTAGGATGTGGAATCCCCTAGTTGAATCACTGATGGAAACAAAAATCCATAATAGCTTTTAAAAGCGAAATGGGTAAAGACTTTTGAAAAGAAAATTGAAAACAGTATGGAGATAAGACAGGAGAATCAAACAGAGTGGATAACTCCATTAGACACGCTGTCCTCTTTTCCTGCTCTAAGACACGAGGATTTTGTGACTTGCAAATTAATTGCTGGAGCTGGCAGGGCTCTGAACGTTCCTCGGTCAGTCAGAGTCAGACAGATCACAGAATGTCTGAAATGTACTCTTGAGGATGTCAGACAGCAGGGGATGAGGAACACTCATTCAGTCCATCAAACATCCTCGCTCAACAAAAAATTGCCCATCAAAATTTATATTCAGTAAGATGACAGCCACAAGTGAAAGAGAAGGCAAAGATCGAGACATTCTTTTCTGTATCCTGAAGGCAATCGAACAGCATTAAGCTAATCTACCCAACCTTACCATATATACAATTTGATTCTGACTAGCTGCATTGCTTGGTCCTATTCATATTGCAGCCACTGTCCCCTCACCAACTTTTACAGATGCATCACAGAAAGCACCCTTTCCGAATGTATCACTGCTGCTGCTCTGTCCAAGACCACAAGAAACTATAAAAGGTCGTGAATGAAGCCCAGTCCATCACGCAAACCAGCCTCACATTCATTGACTCTGTCTACACTTCGCACTGCCTCGGAAAAGTAGCCAGCATAGTCGAGGACCCCACGCACCCCGGACATTCTTACTTCCACCTTCTTCCGTCGGGAAAAAGATACAAAAGTCTGAGGTCACGTACCAACCGACTCAAGAACAGCTTCTTCCCTACTGCCATCAGACTTTTGAATGGACCTACCTTATATTAAGTTGATCTTTCTCTACACCCTAGCTCTGACTGTAACATTACATTCTGCACCCTCTCCTTTCCTTCTCTATGTACGGTATGCTTTGCCTGTATAGCGCGCAAGAAACAATATTTTTCACTGTATGTTAATGCATGTGACAATAATAAATCAAATTGGACATCTCCTGCAACTTTGTCCCAATCCATATGTATTAATGCATAAAAAAGCACACTCTCCTTGTGTCAGAACCTTTTTTTTTGCATGAAATTGAAGTTAGGAGGCAGAACTGAATGTTTTGTATTATGTGGAAAGACATTCCTTCTAACCTCTCCAATCACTCCTTTATTGACCATTTTAAATAGATGACCCCTCATTAGACGACTTAACTAAAGAAAATTGCCTTTCTCTGTTCACATACAAAACATTTCATAATTTTAAATGCCTTTTTTTAATACCTCCCTCATCTCCATTCCAGTAAAATGTTCTCATTATCTCAAGTCTCCCCACATAATTATAGGTTCCCTTCCTTGGCATCAATCTGGATACTCTTTATGACTTTAATGTTCTATAATGGGTTGACCTAAACAGCATACAGTATTGTAACTGTGCACCATCCAACATGTCGAACAAATTTACCATTATGCTTTTGCTTGTATTCTATGCTGTATTTATATAATCCAAAATGTTTTTGGCTCTTTTATGCTTTGATCTACCTAACTCACTTTCAGTGAAGACATGTATTTGAATCATTAAATCCCTCTGATCATTGCACATCCCTCAAGAGCTCCTTTTATCTGATTGAACTTCGTATTTCCCTGCATCACAATTATCTCCTCATTACCCTGTTTTTACATTGATCTTAACTCTGCAAGGTCACTATTCCCCAATTTTTCTCAGAGCGTCATCTCCTGTTTTTGCCAACTGCACTGACCAGCACTAGACCGAGAAATGCTTATTTCCTGTTGAACAA